>NW_008352264.1:1035851-1050230 GCF_000622305.1 Nannospalax galili | reverse complement strand
AAATCTCAAAAAACAATAAGGTGAAGAGCGACTGAGGAAAGCACCTGATGTCAACCTTTGGCCTCTATATGCTACCTCCTGCCCAGCACATGCACACACACAAACATGCACACACAAAAATAAAAATATAAATAAATAAAAAAAATTTTTAATTAAGAATTTTGTATCTTAATAATGGGTTTTATGTTTTGTCTTCTAGGAAAATGAGATTTGATGATTCTTATATTATTTTGGATGGACATTTTTTGCTAAATTGTAAATTTAATGTAATTTCATGAAATACGTTGCTTAACAACTAAAATAGCCACTTGCTTGATTGGTTTTACCCTGTGGCTGTGTCAGATATGTGCCATTCTGCCCACAGTTTCTTGTTTCTCATAACCAGTTATGACCCCCCCACCACCAGCTGTTTTGAAAAGTGGGCTGGTACTGGGGAGGCCACATCAGAGGAGTCTCCCCTCCACCGTGATGGCCCATGAAATTTTTTTCCAGCAACACAAACAAAGCATCAGGACAGTCTGGCTGAGCTCAAGGCTTGGTCAGAACAGGCCCAGCAGATTCATGAGCTTACTGTTTCCAGAAGGATACAGACAAATGGGCGGTGGAGGTGACTAGCATTTTGGCTTTCTGGTGACAGCTTCCTGAGACGTAAGTAATTATCCTCTCGGGAGATGACACTGACTTAGCTCACCATTCCTCCCACACTTTTTCTGTAGCTCAGGGCATATTTTGAAATGCTGGGAAATGAATACACCCTGTTAAATGTCAAAGTTTTTACTCGGTGTTTTCCACACCCTCCTAATGCTTACACAGTCCTTCAAGAGGATTTTGAGCTAGAAAGTTTATCTACAACGTGTGGGATGCTGAGAGTGATACACAGAAATGAGTAAATGTGCAACCCTTGAAGACTTATTAATCTAAGAGCATTATCAGTAACTAAAAGAAATGAACTAGGAAGTAGATAAGAATGTCAGTGTGTGATAAGTACAGGGTGTGGAGGTTTTGAAGTGTGGAGGAGTGGACTTTGAATTTCATCCCAGGGGTGTTGGCTACACATTATTTGATCTGTCCCTTTTATCAAAAGTGAAGTGGTTTACTTATAGACAAAATTGTAGGAAGACATAAAACCAAGACATTTCTACACAGCAAGCTTTCTCTGCAGGCAATGCATGTGAAAATAATCCAGTAATTACAATCTTCAATCATCATAATAAATAACTCCAATTTTTTTTTTCTCTTAAAGCTAAGTGGTCCATTACTGTGATGGTTAATCTTGATTGTCGACTTGACAGGATTTAGAATTACCATGGAAACAAATCTCCGTGTATGTCTATGAGGTTTTTCTAAGTTAGGTTGGAAGACTCACCCTAAATGTGGGCAGCACCATTCCATGGACTGGGGGCCCACCTGAGTAAAAAAGGAAAAGGGAACTGAACAGCAGCATTTGGCTCTCTGCTTCCCGACTATGGAGACGATATGGTCAGCTGCTCCTGCCACCATCCTTTCCCTACCATGATAGAGTGTACCCCCTGGAACTGTAAGCCAAAATAAGCCCTTCCTTAAATTGTTTCTATCAGGATTTTTTACTCAACAACCGGACACGTAACTAAGACAGTACCATTGTGAATTCTAGGTCAAATTTTGAATGCTTATTCTTGGGAAGCTACTTAGCTGGATATAGACAGTCTCACAGTGATGCACCTGCCCCCCCCCCACCTGTCTGATTGTTGTACCACTCCCCCTGCTTTGTTATATGACCGTCCATAATAGTCTCTTGGATGTTGGTGTTTCCTCATAAAATAGTTTGGTTTTGGTTTTATTGTGTTTTTATCTAAGCAATTTTTGTTCCAGGCTGTATCTCTCCCTTGTCTGTGTTACTTAAGAATAGTGGAAGAATGTGCTAATGTCACAACTAAAGCCAGTGCCAATTAGCTTAGCATCAGAACTGAACTGTAGAATTCTGACGTCAAAACTTACTTGAACTCATGCCAGGCATATAGCACAGGCCTTTAATCCCTACACTTGGGAGGCAGAGGTAGATAGATCTCTATGAGTTCCAGGCCAGCCAGGGCTGCATAGTGAAACCCTGTCTCAACAAAACAAAAACTTACCTGGGCTTGGTATGTGGTGGCACATGACTATCATCCCAGGACTCAGGAGGATCTCCTGTTCTAGACCAACCTGAGCTATATAAACATGATCTCAAAAACTTGGAGGGGAAGACTTACTTGGTTCTCAGATTTGTTGTCTAATTACTTTCTCTGTCCCCAACAGCATTAGCCTAATTTAAATTGTCTTACATAGAGCAGCATACTAGGTAAGATCTCTGATGTCAGACAGCATGAGTTTGAATCTTGGCTCTGCAACCACTGGTTTAATGTCTTTATCGGGTTACTTGATATCTTTGGGCCCCATCAGGGATCCTGATAGGACCTACTTAGTGAGGTTTCTGTGAGCATTGTTATTTTAAAATATTTAAGAGTAGTTTCTGACACAGAATAAGAAGTCTGTAAACTTTTATTTGAAGAATAATATCTGCTAATTTGACTAGGTATCAGGGGAAATAGAAGGATATGGATTTGAGGAGAGTTTGTTTAATCCTCTCTCCTTAACTTTGGGTAGGACCCACTTCTAAATAATACCATATGCAAAAGGTGGTGCAATATTGCTATGGTTTGAATGTCCTCACCAAAACGTACTGGGGTGTATTAAGAAGTGGACTAAATGGGACATATGAGAATAGGTTGTGAGGACTCATGGATGGATTAATGAACGGTGGGTTATTTTTAGAGAAAGTCTGTTAAAAAACCAGTTTGACTCTGCTCCTAATGTGCACACTTCTTTCCATGTGATTTCTTGGGACTCTGCAAAGTCCCTGCCAGCAAGAAGCCCCTCGCCAGATGCAGCTCATTGACCTTGGACCTCCAAGCCTCCAGAACTGGGAACTAGATAATCTTCTATTATTTCTAAATTAGCCAGTCTGCACTATTCAGTTATACAACAAAAAAAAAAATGGGAGAAGGTGACACAGTTGATACCTTGATTGCATCCCTGTGAGAGATCTTGAAGTAGAAGACTTGGATAGATATGTAGACTGGAATAAAACATTCAATCATGCTGTCTGGTCTGATTTTCTGGCTTTAAATTCATAACCAGGGCCAGCATAATGGCTCAGGAGGTAAAGGCACTTGCCACTGAGGCTGGTGTTTCAATGTTCAATCCCCAGAACCACATGGTAGAAAGAGAGAACTGATTCTGCCTAAGTTATCCTCTGACCTGTACACACACACTAGATGATAGATGATAGATACATGATAGATAGATAGATAGATAGATAGATAGATGATAGATAGATAGATAGATAGATAGATGATAGATGGTAGATGATAGAGATAGATAGATGATAGATAGATAGATGATAGAGATAGATGGATGATAGATGATAGATAGATAGATGATAGAGATAGATGATAGATAGATAGATAGATAGATGATGGGTGATAGATAGATAGATGATAGATAGATAGATGATAGAGATAGATGATAGAAATTTAATTTTTTTCATGGCTGAGGCCCACATTTCCTCCCCAGAGGTCAGTTCATCTCAGAATACATGGCCGCTTCCAGTCTGTTCATAGCCTTTTGTTTGGACTGTCATTATTGTACTTAGTATTCTTGTGTAGGAGGATAGATAGCTGGATGAATAGATATTGATAGATGATAGATAGATAGATGATAGATAGATAGTAGATAGTGATAGATAGATAGATAGATGATAGATAGATGATAGAGATAGATAGATGATAGATAGATAATAGATAGATAGATAGATGATAGATAGATGATAGAGATACATAGATAGATGATAGATGATAGAGAGATAGATGATAGATAGATAGATAGAACCAAAATTTAAATTCATAACACACAAACACTATCTACTGTATCTCTCTAGTCCACTCATTTTGTCATCCTCCAAGGTAACTGTTTCATGCTTTTTCCCCAGACATCTGTAATCTCCGCCATATTCACTCTAAACAAATAGACTTGCCCTCCCTTCCACTGAGAAACAATCAGAAGAGAACTGTCACAAGCTCCCACCACCACACCCACCCATCTACCTGTATCTAGGCTATGTTTTTATTTCACATACTTGTGATAAACTGCCCATGGTCCAATCTGGCTACCTGTGAACTAGATCCTGACTCTTTACCCCAGTGTTTGAATTCTTAATGAGTGCCTCTCAACTAAGATGTCTTTAACTGAACTCCTGATTTAGCTCTACATCTCTCCAAAACCTGGCTTTTCTCAGTCTTCTTATCTTTATGGTTTCTCAGCCTGAATATCTTAGAGTTGGGGCTTCACAGATGACTCGGTGGTTAGAACACTTGCTGCATTTTCAGAGGACTGAAATATGGTTCCCAACACCTATTTCAGGTAACTCACAACCGCCTTAACTCCAGCTCCAGAGGATCCAACACCCTCTTCTGGCCTCCTCAGGTACCTGCATGCCCATACATGCATACAGACACACAGGCATACAATACATGAACAATAATTTTTAATCTTAGAGTTATCCTTGACTCTTTTTGTTCATTCCAGAGCTGATCTTCAGTACATTTTATAGGTTCCATCTTCAAAATATACCCATAATCCTCCTGGTTTTCATCATTTTCTCTCATCCTCCTCCAATCCATCATCATTTCTTACCTGGCTTACAGTAATAGTCTCTCTTCCGGTCTTCATGCCTTTACCCTCGTTCCTCTTCAGTCATCAATATGGCAGCCAGAATGATCTTTGGACTTAGGTCACTTCTGTATTCAAATCATCAAGACTTCCTCACTTGGAGTAAAAGGCAGTATATCAGATGACCAGGCAGGTCCTATAGGTCTCTTCCCAACCCTACCCCCACCCCTGCTGAATGACTGGCTGCTCTTATGTTCTTCACATCCTGCCCTGGTTCACTAGACCCCAGCATCACTGCAGCTTAAGACTTGTACTGAGAGCAGCAAGAGGTTCCTGATGTTCATATTTGGCTTTTATTTTTCTTTTCAATAAGCCATCCTTCTGTCTTATGGGACAAAAGATAGTCACTATCACAGACCTGCATACACTGTGGGTTTGCCATCACACAGCTGACTTGCCTTTGCTAACACAGCAAGGGCACCAAGGATGCCATTGCATCCAAGTTGGTGTTCTCAGAGATGCCTTTCCTATCATCCTTTTATGAAATAACAAAAGCAGCAAATTCAGTCAAAATAACTTTTAGTGTTTTTAAAAGAAGAAAGTCAAATTTTAAATTTTATTGTTTTTATGCATGTTTATATATATGTATGTGTGTATACACACCTGTACATGTATGAAGGTGCATGTGCACATGTATACACATTTCATTCAGAGGCCAGAGGGCAACTTCAGATGTCATCCTCAGAAACGCTTTCCACCTCCTTTTGAGATAGGGTCTCTCACTGGCATGGAGCTTATCAAATGGGCTAGCCCGCTGGCCAGCAAGCCCCAGGAATTATCCTGCCTCCCTGCCTTCCCAGTACAAGGATTACAAGCATGTACCACATCCAGCTTCTTTAATCTGAGTTCTGGAGATTGAACCCAGGTCCTCATGCTTGCAAGGCAAGCATTTTACCAGTGGAGCCTCCCCCTTTAGGCTTTGTTTTGGAGGGGAGAGTTTGAGAGAGACATGGTCTCACTATGTTGCCCTGGTTGATCTGGAACTCACTAGGTAGGCCAAGCTAAACTTAAACTTGGGGGGATCCTCCTGCTTAGTCTCCTGTGCTGGGATTACAGGCATGCGTGCACCACCATGTCTGGCCTTAGATTTTCTTTTTATTACATAACTATCATAAACATTAAAATGTATAATGTATAAAACAATGAAGAAAGGAAGAAGAGAGAGAGAAGGAAGGAAGAAAGAGAACTGCTGACATGAACCTCCTACATGGAAGGATCATTTTCTTACAGACTTAGAGATTCTAAGTATTTCTTAAAAGTATTTACAATCCTTTGCAGCATTCTACTCTTTCCCTCTGTCCTCCCTAGGGGAATGAGAGGAACAACGTCTTTTTTGAAATCCTCACTTCATATTAACAGGCCACACCCTACCCTAGCTGAGATCATTTCTTGCCAAGGAGCCTTGGGAAAGAACTTGGGATTTGCTTTGTTTATGAGACCAGAACTTGTCCAACATTTCACAGAAGTAATTTCTGACTAGGTTTATCTTAACTGTAAGGCTATCTGGATTCTTGTTTTGATTGAGAAAGGAATTTGACTGCACTATATTTCTAGCAGATATAATAAATGAGCAATAAACTATAAACAGGCTACCACAATAGATTAAATCGTTTTGATTGAAAGGAAGGTACAAGCCAAGTATGGTGTCACATGCCTGTAATCTTAGCTTAGGGGAGGCTTAGGCCTTAGGAGGATGGAAACTTCAAGTACATACACACATACTCACTACACACACACACACACACACACACACAGAGACAGAGAGAGAGACAGAGAGAGAGACAGAGAGAGAGACAGAGAGAGACAGAGAGAGACAGAGAGAGAAAGAGAGAGACAGAGAGAGAGAACTAGTGTCTACAAAAGAGATCAGCACATCAAACTAACTGATTTAGTTAGCATGGCATTTCTAAGTCACTGAGCAATTTTGTCTTAACACAATACCATAGCAAGCTAAACAACAGGTGTCTATTCTCACATCTGTGCAGGTGGGGGAAGCGGAGCCCACAGGGTTGGGTTCTGGATTAACGACAGGTGCCTTCAGTAACTGCTAGATGATTCAAGTATCTGAATCCTTATCTTCAGTCACTGAATTTCCAAACTACTAAGTACACTCCCTGGTACTAATCAATTTAGATAAATATTGCAGAGCAATGTCTCAAAAGACAATAATGATGACAAATTAAATATCCATTACCTACTACATAATAGTTATATTTTATCTTTAAAAGGTATTTCTTAGTTCATCAACCCTCACATCATGCAGAGTAGCACAAACCTTTTTCTGTACCTGACCTAGTCACTCTCAGATGTTTGTGTTAGGACAGGGATAAACAAATGTGGTTCTGATTACTGCACTCTTTTCAAAAAGTATTCATGACAAAACAGTTGATTTATAAGGTAATCCTGAAATGTTTGTTTACAAATACCTAAGAAATAGTATATAGGTGATGGTATGTGTTAAGAGTTTATTCCTTTTGTTCTAGTTGCCCATATTAAACATGCATTTTTAGAGGACAAAATCAATGTGGAAGGAACTTTAGAAGTCACCGTGCCCTAACTCCCAATGCTTACATAAATCATTTCTTGAACATTTCCAACAGATAGGAGCTAATGAAGTTCTGAATTAGCTATTGCCAGATATTTCAAATGCTATCAAATCTGTGTTCCATGGAGATATGGATTCATTTTTATTGATGAAATAAACTTGCAAATCTTAGTAGATTAAAAACTTGGGTTTATTATATCACAGTTCTCTCAGTGAACAGTCTGGGTGGGCTCAACCAGATCCTTTACTTAGGGTTTCAAAAAGCTGACGTGAGAGGGTTGGTGGGACTATGCTGCTTATTGGGAGCTTCCTGGGAAGAATCTGCCTTCAGACTCTTCAGGTTTTTGCTCATTCTCTGGAAGTTATAAAACTGGTGTCTACTTCCGTGCCACCCTCAGATCCAGGCCAAGCTTTGCTCCTGGAGCTTCCTGCTTTTCTCTGCTTTCCATACAGCCTTTTCCAACACAAATGGACAGAGTTCTGCTTCTGCTTTTAGTCTCTCTGATCTCTCTGGCTCTGACTGGAGAGAGTTCTAAGGACTCCTGTAATCAGATTGCCTCCCTTACAAAACAATCCAGAATAACTTTTCTATGTTAAATTTTATAATGTAAATCTACAAACATTTCCTTTTCTCTCTTATTTGTGTTCTTGAATCTGAAGTACATGTCTTAGGAAAGCAGATGGTTGAGTCTTGCTCCTTTATCCAGTCTGACCATCTCTACCACTTTATTCATGCTTAACCTATTTATATTTAATGTACCACTAATATGGCTGAATTTATGCCAGCTATTTCCATAATTGCATTCCACAGATTTCATGCCATTTGGGGACTTCTATTCATCTTTTTTTTGCCTTATTTATGTTAAGCACGTACTTTAATATAACATTTTAATTACTGTTATTTTCATTAACTATAATTTTTGGTACTAATTTCCTGTGATTACTTTAGGAAATACACTGTTTTGCATGTTTTCATGGTCTACTTTTGGTTAATAATGACTTAAATTTGGTGAAGTATATGAACTTTGCTCCAAAATAGCTTCATTTTCTCATTAAATTACATATTCATGTTTATGGAACTTGATGGCATGGTGTTAGAGGATTAGTCCTTTATAGGTCTTCTAAAGAAAACAGGGCTAAGGATCTATCTCAGTTAGCGGAAGTCTTGCCTAGCATGAACAAACCCCTGAGTTCAATCCTTAGCAACACATCTGAATGTGGTGATATATGCCTATAATCCCAGCACTCAGGAGACAGACCTAGGAGGATTGGAAGGTTCAAGGCCATCTTTGGCTACATAGCAAGTTTAAGGTAAGTCTGAGATACATAAGATTGTGTCTCAAAAATAGATACAAAAATAGAAAGTAAGAGAAGGAAAAAGAAAGTGTCTTCTCATCTTATTTATGCACAGTTATCATTTCTGGCATTCTCCTTTTCTTCCTGTGAACTAAAATGCCATCTGGACCACTTCAGCCTCAAGCACTGCCTTCAGTGTTTCTTGAAAGCAAGCGTGCAGCAAAGAAGTCTCTAACATACATTTAAATCTGGGAATAGATTTCGCTTACTTTTCTTTTTTAAAGCATAGCTTTCCAGAATATAAAGTTCACCCGTTTGTTTCTGATAAAGTTTGATATTTTTGCTGAAACATGTTTCTCACTTTCCACCCAAATCAAGTCAGCACCTTCCAGCAGGGAAACTTCTGCTCTGAGTTGTTAGTCCCACCTGGCAGGCACCTCCAGCCTAGTAGAAGAAGGGATTGGGGGTGGAGGCATCCCTACACGAACAATACAGACTCTCCATGCTCAGACTGAAGGGCAACAGCTTCTTGTGAAGAAATGCTCATTAATTTGTTTTATGCTTTTGGTCTTTGCCTGGAGCCCTTAAACGATTGCTGTTTCTTAAGTATATGTGGAGTTTTATAACAGTCTGGGAGAGAGGACTTGTCACCGGATACATTCCTCTGATTTATACAGATTAAGTATTCTCAAAAGCTTTAGCTCTTAGAACAGCCACAGGCTTGAGAACTTTTTGATTGTATTAGTTCCTTGGGTCGGTCGTAGATGCCTATTCCTCTGGACTCTAGACTATCTCATTTTAACTTTATTTTTTTCCTGCTGGAAGTCAGAAAAATTATTTTTTTCTTTTTAAAAATATTTTATTGTTTAAGTACAAGTGTATTGCCTACATGTATGTGAGTGCACTGCATCATGCAATGCCTCGAAGGTCAGAAGATGGCATCGGATTCCCCTGGAACTGGAGTTACAGACTGCTTATAGCCACCGTGTGGGTGCTGGGAATCGAACCCAGGTCCTCTACAAGGGCAGTCAGTGCTCTTAACCACGGAGCTATCTCTCTAGGTCCAGAAAAAATATTTTTTTCATCAGAGATAACAGGGGACTCAGATTTACTTTATGGCATGATGTACTGCCATATGCACTGTTTCTTAAAAATAGAGATTTGGCTGTCTGGTGTCATGATTCATGCTTTTAATCTCAGCACTTTGGAGGCTGAGACAGGAAGATCACCATGAGTTTGAGGCCAGCCTGAGCTACAGAATGAGACTCTGTCTCAAAAATCCAGATGATATTTATGATGGTGGTGGTGGTGATGATGATTTGGGATTTTTTTTCATAACTATAAATGTAGTATAAGATTGTTTCAGAAAAATTTGAAAAGCACAGGAGAGATTTCTCTCATCAGAAATATTTTAAAGTGCTACCACTAAGAAAAATTTACTCAGCATGTTTGACATATTTAGTCTATTTTTATTGCTACCACCCAGAGAAAGACATGCTCAACATGTTTGACATATTGTCTATTTTTCTCTTTTCGCCCTACATGTTTCTCTCCTCTTCCCTCTCTGATGAACCATGGAGGGTCTCCCCTCCCCCCTCTCTTCCCTCCCTCTGTCCCTCCCTCTCTCCCTCTCTCCCCATGTGTGCATGTGTATATAGGAGAGACCATACATAAATTTACTTCTTAAGACTGTAGCCCTCTTCCAAGGTATTAAGATTTATTTTGTGGGGGCTGGAGAGATGGCTCAGCAGTTAAGAACACTGGCTGTTCTTACAGAAGACCCGGATTTGAATCCCAGCACCCACATAGCAGCTAACTCCAGTTCCAGGGGATCCTAACAACTGTCTGTAACTCCAGTTCCAGGGGATCCAACAGCCTTTTCTGTCCTCCGCAGGCATTGCACGATACCGGTGCTCTTACCTACATGCAGGCAATACACGCATACATATAAAATAAAAATAATACATAAAATATTTTTTTAAAAAAGATTTATTTTGTGAAAGGCTTTCTTATTATAGCAACTGATGGGTATATGCTGAGTATAAACAAGAAATCTATAAACCAAGTCTGAGTACAAATTCATATATTTTGGTTATCTAAAAATAAAGACTCCCTGTTTTAAAGAGAAACTAGATATTTACCGCCAAAAATTATACTGCTATTTATTTAGTTAGGTTTTTCTCTTTTTTTGGTGTTTTTTTAATTTGTATTTTGTTTTATAAGACAAGGTCTCCCTGTAGCCCCAGCTAGCCTGGAACTAGCTATGTAGAATAGGCTACCCTGGAACTCACAAAAATCTGCTTCTGCCTCTGCCTCCCAAGTGCTAGGATTAAAGGCATGTACCACCACGCTTGCCTGTTTTTGATTTTTCGAGACAGTATCTCATGTCTATATTGTTCTTTTATGTAAAAATGTTTCATCCTTGTGGTTACATATTGTATTCTTATGAATTTTTTAGTATATCAATATGGCTTGAGGCTGGATTTGCTTTTAAAAATTATTGGTGTGAGTTTTGTATGTTTTTGAGACAGGGTCTTGTTACGTTAACTATGAATATCCTGGAAGTTTCTGTGTAGCCCAGGCTGGCCACCTTGCAGTGATCCCCCTGCCTCTGCCCCCCAAATACTGAGGTTACAGACATGTACCATTTTGTTCCATTTATTATTGTTGACAGGATAGATTTATGTGGCCACAGGGTCTGAATGGAATATGACAGACCTGTTAATCAGGGGGTTGTGTGTGAAAAAGCCATCATATGAGTTCCCTGATTAATCCATTCAGGTCCAGTGACTGCCCCACTGAGAGCCACATATGGCACGGGAACAGGAACCTGAACGTCAGAGCAGAGATCCTCCATGGTTCATCAGAGAGGTAAGTCATTCACAGGATACACTCTGAGTTGCCAGGGACACCAAAAAATAAGAATGAGACAAAATGAAACTAAGGCCATCTGGCTGGAGAATTGTTTGAAACTTTTGTGAGTTCTTTTAAAAATGATAGGAGGGGCTGGAGAGACAGCTCAGCGGGTAAAGAGTCCTGGCTGCTCTTACAGAGGACCCAGGTTCAACTCCCAGAACCCACATGGCACCAGGCTAACAACTGTCCATAATTCCAGTTCTAGGGGCTCTGTCTGTCTTTTCTTATCTCCGCAGGCATAGCGTGACATGGGTATATTTACATACATACCAGCAGTACACTCATATACATAAAATAAAAATAATAAAATATTTTAAAATTTAAAAAGATAGGAGTTTGCACTTCTCCCTCAGCTCTCCATGCTCTTCATAAATACATTTAAAAAACATTGTTATTGCCACCCAACTTCACAGGGGACCCTATGCAGTCAGGACTGGCAGGTGCAGGGAGCTCTTGGCTCAGGCAGACAGAGGGACTTGGAGATCTGAAGGGCTAACGGAATCTTAAGTCTTTGAAAGAGGAGATTTCTGAAGTGGAGGGGTTTGAAAAGAGTTTGGGCTCAGGCTTAGAAATTTCTGAAGGTGAGGAAGATAGGATAACTGGGCTATTGGACAAGTTAGAGTATGTCGTGTTAAAGCATGGGAGTGAGTTTCTCCACCTGGAAAAATGGCTGTCCCATTCAGTAAAATATTGCATTATTACTAATGTAACTTCGGGAAATTCCCATGGGGTCCAGCCCCGGCGGGCGGGGGGGGGGGGGGGCTTGGGAACAGATGCAGGGAAATTAAAATGTCCTGATTGTGGGGGGTGTCTCTGCCCTGAGGTTCAGGTCCCTGTTCAGGTGCCACGTGTGTGGTTCCCTGGTGATCTAGTGGTTAGCATTTATCACTGTTGTGGTCCAGGTTCCTTACCTGGTCTCCAGACAGGGAGCCACATAGACTTCCATCAGAACAAACTCAGAATTAAGAGGAGAGGAGTTTCAATTTGACATCATGTTTTTCCCTCCTTATGGGAAACAGAAAGTGGCTTAGAGCCAGGACATAAAGTATTTGGAAAGACTAAATCCATCAATCAGCAGGACATGTCCTTTGGAGGGAGGAGCCACACCAATAGCAACATGTAGTGTGGGCTTTATTTTTAACCTTTAGGAACAATGTCCCTAAGCAAGGAAAAAATAAATGTTCTTCTTAGTCTTGACTTGTGCTCATTTGGGGGGTTAAGTCAGTAAGAAGTCATTGGCAGCTCATCAATTGGAGGGGTGCTGAACCGGAAATGGAGTAGCCACCCCACCCCATCACTTTCAGTTCAGCAAGAAGAGGAAACTCAATTCCCTCAGGAGCTGACACAGAATGAGCAGGAGGGGCCATCACTTTCAAAGCCCAAGGCATTTCCCTGAATGCTCAGGCAAAGCCTGGAAAGGAATATTTCCTCCAGCAGTTGAGGCTGAAATTTCACAATGACTAAGGGGCTTCTCAAATGGGGGAATTTAGAGTTTGAGGAGCAACCCAGCAGTGGCCTGAAGGAAGAGAGGAGCGAGAGGGTAGAGAGATTAGTGAATGGTCAGCTTGGACTCAGGTCCCATTTGGTAGCTGATCTTGACTCAGTCCTAGGGGAAGTTAGTATGCTAAGATGCATGCCAGTGCCACTTCCAGAGCTCACAACTGTAAGAAAATGCAACTGTAGCCAGGTGGGTTTTTATTGGTGACAATGCTTTTGCCTACTGAGAACACCATAGTTTATAGTTATTTAAATAAAGTAATTCAGTGCCATGACTTTGAGTTCCCTACAAGCAGAATAATTGGATAACCACTTATGCGCTCTACATCCAAATAACAGAATCTTGTGTGTGTGTGTGTGTGTGTGTGTGTGTGTGTGTGTGTGTGTGTGTTGCTAGGGACAGAACCCAGGGTTTCATGCTTGCTGGGCAAAGGCTAAGGCTGAAATACACTGAAATACAACACAGCTCCAAATGTCTTTAATACACAGACTGGCTTGGCCCTCACCACATCTATATATTAATGTGTGTAATGTCTTTTCGTAACCCAAAGGCTTATGAATTGCTTCCCCAAGCAAAAGCTGAATTCTCTGTAGAGCTATAAAACATAGTTTGCAAAATTACAATGTTTTGTAATCTGTGACTGCTATCCAAAAATTGTTTTAAGATGACTGAAATTTTTCCTGGATTCTTGTTCAGAGTTTATTTCTGGTCTCTAGAATCTTAACTATCTCATCAAGAATATTTTCTTCTTTTTATTTTTTGAGGTTCTCACTCTAGCTCAGGCTGGTGTTGAACTTACTATGTAGTTCAGGCTAGCCTCAAATTTGAATTCATGACAATCTTCCTGCCTTAGCATCGTGACTGCTGGAATTACAAAGCCACTATGCCCAGCTGAGAATATTTTCTTTAAAATTTGATACTCTTCTTCTTATGAACAATGTCTTTAGACACCAAAAGTATTCATTAATCATACAAATTCCCTAGGCTAGAAAGAGAAGACTCATGTGACCTGACTGTTTCAGGCTGGATTTTCAACTCTGTTGCCTACCAGTATGGTCAAGCAAAACTGCCTTTTCCCACTCATGGGCTTTCGGTGTTCATTTAGGTTATTCTAACAAAGATCACATGGGATACTCTTCTTCTTATGAACAATGTCTTTAGACACCAAAAGTATTCATTAATCATACAAATTCCCTAGGCTAGAAAGAGAAGACTCATGTGACCTGACTGTTTCAGGCTGGATTTTCAACTCTGTTGCCTACCAGTATGGTCAAGCAAAACTGCCTTTTCCCACTCATGGGCTTTCGGTGTTCATTTAGGTTATTCTAACAAAGATCACAATTGCCATACTTAACCCTTGATTGAAAACTATATCTTT
>NW_008352264.1:1007319-1034409 GCF_000622305.1 Nannospalax galili | reverse complement strand
GGGCTCAAGACTCAAGAACAAAAAAGGCTTATGAACTCAGACAACTAGAAAATTGAGATGTGTTCTATTCAAGTTCAACTCATAACCACAGAACTTAGTCACTATTAGCCTTAATGTATGGTTTCTGTTTTACACAGAACAATATCTTTTTTTTTTTTTTTTATAGAGGATGGTGTTTCAAGCTGATAAAAAAAAACAACTTTATAAAGGTTTAAGGTAGAGGGCTCAAGAACAAAAAAGGCTTATGAACTCAGACAACTAGAAAATTGAGATGTGTTCTATTCAAGTTCAACTCATAACCACAGAACTTAGTCACTATTAGCCTTAATGTATGGTTTCTGTTTTCCCTTATACACAGAAATTTAATGTTGGGTCACTGTATTAGTCAATTTACAATTGCTATGACTAAAACGCCTGACAGAAAAACAAGGGAGGATTTCTTTTGGCTGTGGTTTCAGTGGGGCCGTGGTGGGCAGGGTGTGATGGAGCAGTAGCAGCTCACATTATGGCAGGCCAGGAGGCAGAGAGAGAAGGGGGTTGCTGGCACTCATCTGGCTTTCTCCTTTCCTCCTTCTACTATTTTGGGGCCCTAAGCCAATGGGATGGTGCTGTCCACATTGAGGGTGGCTCTTTCCCCTCCATTAAGCCTTTCTAGAAATGCCCTTACACCTAGAGGCGTATCTCACCAGTCCCCTAGATGATTCTAACCTGGATGATTATAAATCCAGTCAGGTTGACAATGAGAATCAACCAGTTCACTGTCATTTTCCTAGAGCTAAAAGAAGTGTAATGAGTCTGAAACTGGAATTTATCCAGTAAATATGAATCACCTACATAAAACACATGTATATGCAGGGCATGTATATGAAATTATGCAGCTTTAGTGAAGCCAGTTGTGAAAATCATAATTAGAGACTTAAGGCTTGAAATTCTTGCTACGGGGGGCGGGGGGCAGACTGCCTGAATTAAACCATACAACTTTATTCCTGACGTATTAAGGAAGCACTAGGCCCACACAGATCCACACCTACATTAATTGTAAAATATTCTTTGTGAATCATCATACATTACTGAGATTTTCTTCCAAGTAATGATTCCCCTTCATCTATTCCTACGGCTACTGGCTATAAGCAAAACAAAGGGCTCATTATCTGTGGAAAGAAAAGATAGTGCAGCCAAATGCGGTGGCATACACCTTTAATCCCAGCACTCGGGAGGCGGATCTCTGTGAGTTCGAGGCCAGCCTGGTCTCCATAGCAAATCCAGGCCAGCTAGGGCTACAGGGAGACCCTGTCTCAAAAAGACCAAAAAAAAAAAAAAAAAAAGATAGTGCTAAAACCTTAAACAAAACTCACCAATTCTTCTTTTAGACCTGACCTTGAACTTGAATGTAGCTCACTTTTATATGTAATAATTCATATATGAAGTAAAAATATCAGTGGTAGAACATTAAGACTTTCCCACAACATCAAAGGGTGCAGAGCAGAGTTTATATTTAATCATTTCTTGAAAGGGTTAAGGACCAAATGAAAAAGAGTAATAGTAATAATAATGAGAAAAAGAGAAAAACTCATCAACAACTTTGTTTCTGGATTCATTTCAGATGATATATTGGCCATACTTTCAATTAGTGAGTTTTCCAAGAAGCTAAAGAAATGGCTCGGCAGTTCAGTGTACACTGCTCTTGCAGAGGATTGGATTGCAGTTCCCAGCACCCCCTTTCAGCGGCTCACAACCACCTCTAACTCCAGCTCTAGGGATCTCACCCTCTGGCCTCCTTTAGGTACATAGACATACACATAGGCACATAAATAAAAATAAGATTTTTTTTTTAAAAATGAGTTTTCCAAATGTAAGCTTTTTAGAAATATAAACATATGGCTTTACAGAAAAAAAAAATCTGGCATTGGGGTGTTCCATTATCATCAGTCAGGATGAGCTGTGTACTATACCAATACTGCCAGGAAACATGGGGATAACACTGAAGGAATGAAGAAAAAATGGTTTAAAAAGCTCAACTTGCAGCTTGACTGAGAAGATCAATTAGGGTGATGACAGAACAGGCAGAAGAAAACACCTCTCCATGGTATTTCTTGTCAGTCTTCACAATTTCCTGTAAATACCATTTGCTTCTTAATATTACAAATGGGATTCATTAGACTGGCTTACACAGTGTGAGCTGGTAGTTCAACAGCGGCTGTCTGTACGCTGGAGAGGCTGAGAATCTGGAAGCTGCAGCAGTTCAAATCTGATCTTGAGGCCAGGAGGATTCCTCTTAGTTCACATTGGAAGGCTGAAGGTACTGGGTTCTGATGTCAGTTCAAATGGCACTGCTTTTCACTCCTGCCTCTATATGTGAAACACATCAGGAAGGCGATGCCCACTCTAGGGGAAGTTCATCCCCCTCAGTTAACTCTTCAAGGAAATACCCTCCCAGATCTGTCAAGATGCATTCCCCTCAGTTGATTTCAGATATGATCAAGTTAACAGCCAAGATGAGCCATCACGTGTAACAAGTGAACTTGTCATTCTCTTCAGCTGTGACAGCCTGAGACACAACTGATACTACACTAACCTTCCATATTCTAGCTAGATGGCAGACTGAAGGAAGAGATTCACTAGGATGAGTCAGTGTTTGGGGAAACTTCCTTTTCCTTCATTGTCTATGAAAGCCAATTATTAGGAATGAGCACCTGCGTGTTAATAGATGTGTTCCACATTTTGGCTAAAACTACTGAAAGCTCACAGACCAAATGTCCTCATCTGGACACAAACTCTTCTCACTCCTATCTCGGTCCCTTTAAAAAATGTTTTAATGGGGCTGGAGAGATGGCTCAGCAATTATAAGCATGTGCCCCTCTTGACCCAGACACAGTTCCTGGTACACATGTGCCTCAGCTCACAGTTTGATACCTTCTTCTGGACTCTGAGGGCACCCAGCTAGTCAAGGGCTCCCCCAGAGTGGGAATGGGTCTAATCCTGAAGCAGGACTATGGTGAACAAGTGGGCTAGTTCTGACTAGCCCTGGGGCAGCTTGAACAGGCCTAGACTCAGAGCAGGAAGGATCAAATGCCACTTATTATCTCTGTGTTAAAACAGAAGAAACCAAGCCCTGTAGGCTTTAAACAGTTTGCTGAGGTCATATAATTAATGTCCAATGAAAGTTTTTCCAATTTCAAAAGTGTGAGGGAGAGTTGCACAAGACCTCTTATCACTCAGCTTCATCTGGCTTCACACAAGCTATCTAATTTCAGAGCAGGAAGGATCAAATGCCACTTATTATCTCTGTGTTAAAACAGAAGAAACCAAGCCCTGTAGGCTTTAAACAGTTTGCTGAGGTCATATAATTAATGTCCAATGAAAGTTTTTCCAATTTCAAAAGTGTGAGGGAGAGTTGCACAAGACCTCTTATCACTCAGCTTCATCTGGCTTCACACAAGCTATCTAATTCTCCTGCTCTCTCTCTCTCTCTCTCTCTCACACACACACACACACACACACACACATCTATTTGGCATCTGATCATCTCAGTGTAGTAAAATTTGGTTTTCATCAGCGGATAAAGGGCCCCCATGGAACCATAAAATAAATAAATAAATATTATATATATATCACACACTCTCCTGGGTAATAACTGCAGGAATACATGGGAAGCAGGAGCAGGGTAGGAGACATGGTTGATTAGAATTTAAGCAGACTACTGGTGTGAGTCCTAGAGTCAAAGGTCAGAGAACTAGAATTCTGAAGTCCAAGGACCAGAGGTTGTCCCTGCTCCAAGGGACAGCAAATTCACCTTTCCTGTGTTTTTGTTCTATGCAGGCCTCTAGATTAAATAGTTCCCACCCACACTGAGGTCAGATCTTCCCCAGAGCCCACTGATTCAAATGCTGAGCTCTTCTAGAAACAGCCTCACAGATAGATATACCCAAAAATAATATATTGCTAGCTATCTGCATAGCTTTGATCAGTCAGACTGTCTAAATTTAACCATCTTCTCTCCTTTGTTTCTGAAGATGTACTGTCAGAGTTTTGGTAAGCTAGCAGTAAATGTTCTGTTTGCCTCAGGCAGCTGTGACTGGGTAACTATAAATCTGGCCAACTTTGTAATCAAGCAACAGAAAACTTGTAGCCATCACACCTAAGTCACCCTCTCAGTAAAGAGAAGTCATTTGGTTTCACTGCCCAGCCAGTTTCTCAGTATGTTTAAGACTTGTTCAGAAGCAAGGAATGTCATATTTATTTATTATCAACATACAAAGTATTAAGTTTTATTATGACATTTTAAAATATTTAAAAAATGTATGAGCTTGTGTCCTTTTGCTCCCCTCCCCCTTCCTCAACATCTTCTGTTCCCCTCCCATGGTCTCCTCTCTAGTTTCTTTGCCTACACCCAATTCTCATACCCCCTCATTTGCATATGTACAAATATTAAAAGTTAAGATCCACATATGAGAAAGAACATGAGATTTTTGTCTTTCTGAGTCTGGATCGCCTCATATTTTCCAGGTCCGTCTATTTTCCTGCAAATTTCATTCTTCTTTATAGCTGAGTAAAATTCCACTTGCATATGACACATTTTCATTATCTATTTATTCATCTACTGATGGACTCTACACTGGTTCCATCCCTTGCTACTGAATAGTGCAGCAATAAACATGGACGGTATGTCTGCAGGAGGGCAGTCTTTGAGTATATGTGGTAGAGCTGGGTCACATGGTAGTTCTACTTTTAATTTTTTTGAGAAACCTCCATGCTGATTTTCATAATGGCATGCTAATTTTCACTTCCACCAGCAGTGAGTGAAGGTTCCTCTCTTCCCAATTGCTTCCAGAAACCACGCAGCATTCCTCTTGTAAGGTGTCCTTTTAGCTGTAAGGGATGGTACAAACCCTGCAGGCATCCAAGGAAAGCAGCAGCAGTCTAAGAGACTAAGATAAGACTCAAGGAAGCACTGGCAGCTTCCCAGCTGCTGAGTTCTGGCCTGGGGTGAGAGCTGCTACATTGCTGCTCTGACACTTCATAAACTCAAGTCTCCTCATGGTAGATTCTTTTGTTAACTGCTCATATCAGCCAGCACTTCTTTCTGTTACTGACAATCTAGGAACAGAGATAACAGAGGGGATTAGGGACACATGAGATTACAACAATCATGACACTCAAGCGGGAACATCCAGTGGGTATTTGGGTATGTGACATGAGTACAGCACACAGCATAGGGGATGTCGGCTTGTGTCTGTCATATGGACGGCATCTGAATGATGATGATCACCTGGAAAAGGCACACACAAAGCGCAGAAATACAAATGTAAAGAAAAAAAAAGAGTGAAAACTTACAAACTACCCAGAATACTCAAATGATTATACAGGAAAGCTACAGACTTATTTCTTAGGGTGTAGAAATGATCCCTTGAGTATTGTGGTAAAAACAGAATTGTCCCTCTTGGAATTATGATTAAGGCCTAAAAAAATGACTAATCTAGTAAAACTAAAATGATGTATTAGCAAAGAGAAAAGCTCTGTACACAAAACAGACATAACAGTACATAGCATTTACTCCAGATGTGTAAAGCATCCATCCTCAGTGTTTCCATTTCCTCAAAAAAACAACAACTTCTAGTGAGCAATTTCAATGACTCCACTGGCTTTGCTGAATGATCCAATAAGGACCACAGGGCCAGACTTACACACTGCACAACTGATAAACCACAGTGGGCTGGGATTCTGTATGGAACAATTTCCAAACATGTGTTAAGCATTATTTAGCTCAGAATTTTATGTAATAAGATTTTTTATTATTAAATGATCACCAGGACTAGGACATTTGTCCATTATGACAATTGTTTGGGCCACATTTGTTCTTTTTCCTCTTAAAGTCAAACATACCTTTAATTATATGTGTACATATATACATATATGCATAAATGCATATATATGAGGTGGGTTTTTTTGGCTTTGAAACAATATTTCACTCCAGGCTGGCCTCAAACTCATGATACTGCAGCCTCTCCACTGCTGCAATTACAGGCATACACCTCCGCACACCCAGTAAGATACTTTTTAAGTGCAGGCAGGCTCTGAAATGAGTATCCTTTCCAGCAAGTCACTGACACATACACATAAAAACACACAAACAATTTCACATGTACACACACATACATGTCCATACAAACACACAAACACAAGCACTATCAGTCGCCCACAAACACGCACACGTCAACACACTCATGCACACAGGCACAAACACATGTATGCAACAATGCAACACATACTTGCATGCACATGCACAAAAATGCATACTCACACATATGGACACATGCATATATACACTGTAGTCTGTAAGGGTCAGTTTAGATAACATGGCACTGATATGGATATTCAGAATGAGCCAAGTGAGTCAGCTAATGATGGCTGTCATGGGATGTCCAGGGAGCCAGGGGTAAGCTGTGATACAATCTGTTATGTAACCATTCATGGAAAAAATATAACTTTGGTGTAAATTTGTATAACTATATGGCCCTGTGGTCAGAGGCAAGTGCCTTCGCCAGCCTGCCTGTGTGTGTCTGCCTGTAGGCCTATGTGCTGGTCTGCCTGCGTGTGCTGGTGTGTCCTGAGTGTCTGCCAATGTCTGCTTGCATGGTGGTGAATAAAGTATGTCACATCTGCCTGTGCTCCTTGAGTCTTCTTTAATTTCCCAGCCTCCTACAGACCTGATACACACATACACACACACACACACACACTCTGCCTGCACATGCCCAAAACACACATGCATGTGCACATAAACACACACGTGAAATGTACATACATACCCAAACATAAACACACACATAATTATGCACATACGTTCCTATATATATACATACACACACGCATGCACACACACATCCTTTAAAAAGTGTTAGTATATGCTAAATTACAAGAAAAGCTAATTTTTCTCAAACTGCAGCCTAAAGAACATTAATGTCCTACAGAGCTCAACAGATCATTTGAATACAAAAGATCCTTGATTGAATTTGGCATAGTGGTGCATATCTACAATTCTAGCACTTTTCTTCTGGGGGCAAGAGGACAAGGAGTTCATGGTCATCCTGGCTACATAGTGAGTTTGAAGCCAGTCTGGGCTACATAAGACCCCGTCTCAAAAACAACAACAAAAATAAAAACAAACAAACAAATAAAAACAGGATTTTCTCATACAGAGAAGGGGAGGGAGCAGGAAACTGAAAGGTATTTGGTAAGGAACTAAGAAGAACTTGCAGAAAAGTGCAGTGTTCTGTACAGCAGAAGCATGAAGTGCAAACAGGGAAAGAAACAGGCAATAAGGCAGGTAACACTAGATTGTGGAAAATCTTATCAATTTAAGAGGATTAAGCAAATGGGAAAACTCAAATAATTCTAAAGCAGGGAATAGCATGATCAGGCTTACTGTTAAGAAATTCAAAAGGGGGCTGGAGAGATAGCTCAATGGCTAAGAGCAGTGGCTGCTCATCTAGAAGACCCAGGTTTGGTTCCCAGCACCCACATAGCAACTAATAACTGTCTGTAATTCCAGGTCAGGTGGGGCTACAGGGAGACTTTGTCTCAAAAAGACCAAAAACAAAGAAAGGGAGGGAGGGAGGGAGGGAGGGAGGGAGGAAGGAAGGAAGGAAGGAAGGAAAGAAGGGAAGAGAAGGGAGGGAGGGGAAAGGAAAGAAAAAAGAAATTACTTCAAATAGGGGTTGGGATGATGGTAACCCATTAAGAGCACCTGCTGTTCTTACAGGACCCAGTTCAGTTCCCAGGATCCACAATGGGTGGTCTCCAGCTCCAGGGGACCTGACACTCTTCTGGCCTCTATTGGCACTCCCACATACATGCTCCAAGATACACACAGATATATACAAAGACACATAAATAAAAAATTTAAATCTTAAGAAGAAAAAGAAATGTAAACAGCAGTGTGGAGAGGAGACCAGAGCATATAAAACTGGCAGCAGTGGAGTTCTGGAAAGCAAAGCTCAAGTGCTCAAGTGTTTTGATAGGAAATGAAAAGATGGATGGGGAGGAATGGGGGGCTGAATCTAGCAGTGGTGTTGAGAGCATAACTTGCAGGCTGGGAAGATGTCTCAGCAGTTAGAGCATTTGCTATGTAAGCAAGAGGACCAGAGTTGCGATCCCCAGACCCCACATAAACGCTGGGGCATGTGCCAGCTCACACGTAATTCCAGCCACGGAAGGCAGATGTACGTACAGGATCCCTGGAGCAGGCTGGCCAGCCAGACTAGCCATATCAGCAAGCTCTAGGTTTGCCTCAAAGACTCGGGGTTGGGGGTGGGATTGATCAAGGAAGATTCCTGATAATAATCTTGGGTACCGACATGCAGGTGCACACACATGTACACCATACAACATAACACAAAAAGAACATGATTTGGGAGCTAGAAACTCACTTATCCTCTGTGCAGACCCTAGGAAGCTCTTCTGAAAATCCATTTCCACTGTAAGAGGGATGTGTACTGCCACTGCACTCAGGCTCGTGAAGATTAAATGCAGGGAAGATCCTGCATAAAAGCACCTACTACGGCATCCGGGAGAAATCAATGTTCATATAGTACTATCACAGGGGGAAAAGGGAGGCTTAACGATGTTTCTGCTTTTCTGCCCTACAACCAACGCCACATTTAGATTAGTAGTTCCAAGTGTGGTTCCAGAAAAGCAGCAGGAATTTTGTGACTTGTTAGAAACGCAAAGTCTCAGCTCTTACAAACAACTAGTCAGAAACTCTAGAAAAGGGCACAGCAACTGCATTATAGAAAGCTCTCTCAGCTTGATTCCATCATAATATCCACTGTGAGAACTGCTGATTTAAACATGTATACTCTCTAGTCTGAGTTCTTAAAAGTCCCTTAAGATGCCCCTCCTAACTTTCCCTTGAATTTATCATTCAGATCATTGATTTATTAAAGTAACATGCCAGTGTCCCACTTAAGACTAGTATGAGCATCACCCAGTTTTATGAGATATTGAACCTCAGAACATTAAAAATGATCTAAATTAATTGATATACCATCACTGATGGCTACCCACTACTACTGTTGCACTTCCAATCTCATCTGCTCCTCATAGCATAAACATACAACTATCGTAAAAATTAAGTTGATTGGTTAAAGCTATCAAGTCTGATAAAAGACCAGATTAGAACACAAATCTTCCAACTGTGAAGTTCATTGAACCAGGTTATTTCCACAATATCAAGGACATTTTCCCAAAAGAATTACATTTTAGTTTTGTCAATTTAGTTCACTATGTCCAAAGCAAGTATTTTTTTTTCTTTTTTACATTTATTTAGTGGTGTGTGTTTACATTTGTGTGTGCATTTAGAGGACAACTTTTGAGTTAGTTCTCTCCTTCCCCCATGTGGGTCTCAGAGATCAAACGCTGGTCATCAAGCTTGGTGACCCCAAAATCTATTTTTTAGAAAAAATTAAAACTATGGGCAAAAATCTTTTATAGATTGAACCCAGGGCCTCAAGCATGCTAGGGGGAAAATTATTAATGGTAGCTTTTAGTAAAAACTAAAGCAAAAGGGGCTAGAGAGATGGCTCAGCAATTAAGAGCACTGGTTGCTCTTGCAGAAGACCCGAGTTCAACTCCCAGCACTCACATGGTGGCTAACAACTGTTGGTAACTCCAGTCCCAGGGGGAGGCCCTCTTCCGACCTCCACAGGAACTAAACAACACAGGTGCACCTACCATTATACTCATACACATAAATAATACTTTTTAAAATTAAAGCAAAAAATATTTACCTGTTAATTGAACTTGAATATTTATAAGGTTAGAAATATTTGAAATAATCAGGACAGTGGTAACCCTAGCACTTGGGAACTAGAGGCAGGAAGATCAGGAGTTCAAGGTCACCCTCAGTTACACAGTGAGTTCAAAGCCAGCCTGGCCACATGAAAGACTATCTCATTCAAAAGATATAAATAAGCAAATAAGTAAGCAATTCTTTTCTGTTTAAGCTTTATTTTTATCACTCTTATCCAACACACATCAGGAAGCATCAACAGTGCATCTTATGGAAAGTCAGTTTACAACAAAACTGAACAAGGCAATTGTGTTTACAGAAAAAGTTTTCAGCAAAAAGTACGCAATACAGTCCACTGAAACGCAGTGCTCATACTTTTTAGGTATAAAGGAGTGGAAATAAAAGTTCTCTGCTACTGAGCAAGAAAATTGAGGTTTGAAAGACTTAAATAGAAATCAGAAATTTAGGGATTTGAAAAAAAACTTCTTGGTACTAAAACATCTATATACATTTATAGTCCCACTAAGTTAAAAAGCAAACAACTCACAAACAATAGGACAACACAAAAAACAGAACCATAGTGTCAAGAAATGCCAAGACCAATATGCTATTGAAACACCTGGTAGAATGTTCTAGACAATTATTCACTGTGCACTGTAATGTTCGTGTAGTTCTGAGGTGAAGGTAAACCAACAGGAGCGAACACTCCTTAGAACTGGCTTTGGTTTAAGTGATCTTTCATGTTTTTTTTTCAACCAGAACTTCCATGTCAAAAACAGAAATTGCATGTTTCCAAGGGAAAATAGCAGTAGGTTTTTATAATGACAGCTAACCACTCCAGTGCTGACACAGTCTTGAGACCAGAAACTATTAAAATGCATTGATCATAAATGGATTTCTAAGACTGCTAAAAAGATAGCAAAGATGGAGCCCTTTTTAGGAAACAACAACAACAACAACAACAAAAAAAAGCCCCCAAAAAACCTTCTACCTCAGATTTAACACTGTTGGGAGAATATCAGGAATGTTAAATTATTTAAGATTTTTCAAAAATAATTAAGAATGAAGAGTAAATCCCACTGGAAAGGATGTGACAGTTTTATACTCTGCTCATCTGCTCATCTACAGAAGTGCAGATTTAAGATTTTATTACAATAAATAGATACTACTTACACATCTTTGCATAAGGTGCTGTAATCTGCAGCTAGTGCATACTAAGGCCATCCACTGTACCCCATGTGCAAAAGGAAACAGAGGTGGCTGATCCCCAGTTTCTTTCTGAGCCTTGATGTGAAGAATGGGTGTGAACACCAAATACACAAAGGCTGGAACCCAGATACTTACTTTAAAAGTTAGGACAAACTAAATATGGATATTTAATCTCGTTTCAGAAACCCTGACAATAATTTCCTTGTGAAACAAGAACGGGGAATGTTAAGAAAGGCAATGCTTGTATACTACAGGTACCAAGTGTGGATTTAAAAAAACCAATGTCATCTTTAGACTGTGAACACGGGAAGATTATTAATGTCAGTAAGGGGGATGTGTTCTTCCCCCTTCTCTCTATTCTTATTAAATCTTTCTCTTCCTCATCCTTAAATGTGATAGTCTTTGGATAACCCACCCTAATAAAAATAATACTCCAAAGATAATTCAAATAACTGAAGAGATTGAGTTAACACATTTGCATGTTGCTTTTATGCAGTCCTGGTATCATTTACATTATTAAGAGGGGATGACAGAGAAGAGGAAAGCAATTCCAGCTCGGATTTTAAAAGTGACTAGCAACAATCCTCACTGATAATCAGTAGCTAAAGGTAGCAGTAGCTCTGGTGTTTACATAAGAGTTTCTCAAAAAGAAAAAAAAAAATCAACAAAAAAGCACAAACAATTCTAGCTGTTTTCTCAGAATATAACTTATTTTCATTATACAGGGTAGTACAGCAAAGTCAGCTGTCTTCTGCATGACAGAGATGAATGGCCATGTCAGGCAAATAAGAATGCTTCTCTTTGCCTTCACATTAAAATACATGAACTCAGTTCACAAAATATACATGGCCTTCTAAAAGAGCCACCAGCTTTTCCTCTTGTTACTATGACAGCCAGCCAGCCAATTTAATGGGCAGCCATCCTCATTTGGGAAGTTTCCCATGATGGCCAGCATTCATAACAGTGCCAACAAACACAACCACCGTGATTATGAGAACTCTTTGAAAGGCACAAATAAAGCAAATTTAAAGCAACAATTCTCCTAAGCACTACAAGGAAGAAAAGTGCTGGGCTACAGGAAAATAAACTTTTTATCAGGACAGCAAAATCTGTATAAACTTTGTGTGTTTGTCTTACATCCTGAAAATCTTAATGACCATCTGTAAAATATAAAACCCTCTAAAAGAGCTGGGCATGGTGGCACATACTTATGATACTAGCACTCAGGAGGCTGAGGCAGGAAAAACCTGAGTTGGAGACCAGTCTAGGCTACACAGAGAAACCCTATCTCAAAAACCTTCTTTTCCTGAATGTTCTCTAGCTTACATATATTTCATTGGCAGCTCATTTCTCCTATAAAAATCACAGCAAAAATAGTTTAAACTATTTACCTTCTTAACTACCCAGTACCTCTCAATTGCATACCAGGTACAAAGCTGTTGGTCACCACACAATTTTAAATGTAGTGAAAACCATCAGGGGGATGTGGCTAGGATAAAAACCATAATATATCCCATGATATCAGGTAAAGAAACTAACTTAAAATTAAGCCTTTCAAATTTGGGGCACTCTAATAACTAAAATATCTGTGTTTCTCTGTGGTTAAGAATATAAAATCTAAACATACTCAGACAAGCTCTATATGATAGAGACTCAAGATTTAGCTACAACTTGAAAGACTATCATTGCAAAATAAAGGCAAATTATTAAGCACCTTAAGAAGAAATGAGAATTCTTTTGAACTATAACCAAGAACTGGTCTGTATATGACCATGTAAAATAAGAAATAGAGAGCTGGAATAATAAGATTTGATGATGGAACCTGACAAGTGGAAATAGATCTGAGAAGAATTTGATTTATCAGATAACTGGCCTTTCCATCAACATGCAATATTGGAATAACATCAAGTACGAATAGTTTTACACATATTTTTCAAAAAGGTACTGCAAGGACATTCTGAACCTTTGTATCAAGCGACTCAATCCAAGTTATTCCAAGAAAAAAGCAATCATTACCTGGGAAGCTTTCACTCAGGTGAGTTTTATTATTTTCCAGGAAACACCAGGCACTTGCTCAAAACTTGAGCTAGCTACTTATTCACCAGATTAAAAGTCTTGATGTGGTTCCATCTGTACTCTGATCTGATTAAAACCACCTAGCATGTGCCCTTGCATAAGAATTTGGGTAAAATGTGGTTACTAAGAGTTGCCCTGACTCCCTCAACCAGTACCCAGGTTGTTCTAATCACCATCAGGTACGATGGTACAGATTTTCATTAATTATTAAAAAATAAAATGCCATGCTGCCACATATAATTGATGGTAAAAACTATATACGATAGGCATAAGTCAAGTGAGAACTAAAAAAAAAAAAAAAAAAAAAAAGCCAAAATGTCAGGCACGTGCATTTCATCAACGAACTCTAAGAGCCATGAAACAGCATGTGATGAGGGCTGTCTCTCGAGTTATTCCCTACTTGATGCCCTTCCTGGAGGGGAATCCAGTGTGACAAGACAAAGAAGCCCATGCCAGCTTTTTTGCACCTTTTAGATGGTGGCACTGCTGCTGGCAGGTTAACAGAGCTCAGCACTGTTTAGCAGCCACAGAATCAAAGAGAAGGCCACACATCTCTCAATTAAAACAAAGAGATGGATGAGTAAAACTCTACCAGTCACTTGTATTCTGCAAGCATCCACAATTCTGGCTCGAGGAATGCACAAAGGGGAATTTCCTGAAGAGAGCGGCTATGTTGACAGCCACAAAATAAGGAAGATATCCAGTGGTAACAAGTGCAGCTAACACCTCCCCTCCTGAGGTGTCCAACTCTATTACTCTCCTTCAAACCCAGCATTAGAGTTTTAATAGTGCCTACTAGTCACCTCTTTCAAATGTTTTTGAAGAACCCAACATTTCCCAGGGAACAATCTTTTTCCATGCCTTTTGTGGGGCAAAATGTGCCAAAGCAGTACCATGGAAAAAGGAAGAAGCAGGGAAGGTGAGAGGGAAGGAAGCACAGATATTAATTTAGGGAAAGAAAAGCTACCTGAGATATAAACTCCCCCAGAGATAGGGGCTAAGTGACACGAACCTTCACCTCTTTACCCTTTAAGGAAGATAATGTCTAGGTTTTCTGTAACTTCAAAGATATGTGCAAAATTCCTGTGCACATATTTATCACAAAAGAATGGCGAAAAGTACATCTTTTGTAATATTTGGTTCCAGTTTAAAGAAGGTATTGAACTTTCTCATAAGATCAGAGAGGGAGAATCTACAAATATCCTCTTTGGTAGAATGGATTAAGAGCTATAAAATGGTGGATTAAATTATAGTAAATATCTTTTTTTTCCAGTTCTGTGGCTTTAATATAAAACATCTGTTTCAATGTATGGTTACTTAGGCTCATCAATTATTTCCTTAGTTCCCTTAAAACCTAGTTAGCATCTTCTATAGTAAAACTCTACAGTGTTAAACACTACATATATGAATGACTACATCCACAATAAGATGAAGATCAAAGAATGCTGAAGTCCAGCATCAAGGTTAGCAGCATACTGCATGACGAAGCTGGGAAGCCTATCTGCAGTTTATTTGCAAGGATCTCTCTTTTTTAAGAGATGGGGAAGAGGTACATGTGTTAACCACACTTGCCCTTAAAAAGAATTCATTTGTACCCTGTGTTCATCAGTAGGGATGTAAGGGCCTGTTTCTAATGACCACAGAAGCAGCTATGCATGTAAATATTTACGTTTAGGAAAGCTTTACTAGTTCTGCTCTCTTCAACTGTGACTTGAAAACCAACCACCCAATCAACCCCTGAAAGAGTCGAAATGAACATAGTAATTCTTCTTTCTAAAGGGCACATATTGGGGACCATGATACAAGACCCTTTAGTAATCCATCAGTCTCCTTATACCAAATTTGGCTTCATGATAAATATTAAGTTGATTATAATAACAAGTGTCAGACAGTGAGTGTTTGAGCAGAGTAAACCAATTAATGATCTAAAATGCAAATTCTTTCAGGAACCTGTACAGCATGGACAACAGAAAATCATGTAAGCAGGCTGCCAGCATGAAAACAAAACTCTTTCCTAAGGAAAAATAAATAAAATTTTCATTCAGGTAAAGAAATAGGAAAAAATCCTAACCTGTGTACAATCTGTGGATTTTTTGCATGATCAGTGCTTTACAAAGTTTTCTTAAGTTTTACACCTTTAAGGCCATCTATTACAAAGTGAGAAGAATCCACACTCACAACCCTTAAAACCAGTCAGTCTGTGCCCACAAGGACACGTCAGATTGCTACAGATCCTTTTAGGAATGAATTTTTCTTTTCTTCCTTTCTAACTTCCACTTTACCACACCTAAGTCTGTCTTTACTTCCTTAGTCAAAAGCCAGACTACTTGGGCTTCTATTCCTCTAGTTAAGAACAGAGAATGGGAGGAGGAGATGATGAGGCTGGCAGGGCAGTGGATAAGACAGAGGGAGAAAAAGGATCCTTAGATTATCTACCTTCTTGTCCTTTCACTGTACATCTTTTTTTTTTTTTTTTTTTCTGATCCACTTCAACTTTCCATCATAGTAGAGAGAATCAGATCTTAAGTGATTCTCTTGAGAGAGAATTTCACAATAATAGAGGATTCAGTACAAAAGAGATGAGCCAATCTGGGGTCTAAAGCAGACTGAAGAATGGGGCAATTTACATGTACCAAAGCTTTGTTCTGGTCACTTGAAGAGCTTCAATGTAATTCCGGTCACTTGAAGAGCTTCAATGTAACCATGGACTAGACTCCAGTTTGTTCTGAGCCTCTCAAGAATGAACTGCTTTGTCGTTTACATTTTATCAGTCAGACCAACTCGCAAAAAAACCAAACAAATAAACAAAAAACCCCCCACCTCTAACCTAAGTCTTACAGGTATGAAACAGGTAGGGAAGAAATGGACACAGACTGCGTTAGCTCACAAGAATCATACTATAAAGTACACTGACTCAAATGGTCTCTACTCTTTCATACCTACACACTCACTCAACATACATACTAGACATAAAAGTTGTGCAAGATCAAGCATCAGCTTTCTATTTTAAAAGCCTTAATAATAATAATTAAAAAAAAAACATTGATAGGCTCACTGCAGTTTCTTTAAAGGAATATTAAGTCCTACAGTACTCCTTTTAAAAAGTTCACAACTCATTGTTAAGAACACGGTAGGTAACTGCTGCCTGACAAATACTTAGCATTATTAGAGCATCCAGTGCCAGCTAGGATATCAACAATGAAAACCACCTGACAAGACAAATGAATAATCTGTAAGTGATGTCACCAACCCTAATAAATTTGTTAATAATATTCACTATGACATATTATTCATCTTTGCTTCATCATCACAGGAAATAATATCTTTTTAGGTTACATACTAAGAGCAGCACCTGCCCTACAGAACAAAAAAAGGGTGCCCACATGGATGCTCTAAAACCCCTCAATGTATAGCTGAGAAGTCTTTTCCTACTCAGTGCCAATGTTTGCAATGCAGTCACTGTGGTCAATGGCTGCACATTAGTAAGATTAAATAAATGTACAAGGTACCCCTTCAAATGGGTAAAGGGGTGCTCCTGCATTCAGCTGTGGAATATAATAATCCAAGAAATGGAAGAGGAGAAACAGGAAATAGTCCTTAGGTTACTGATTAAAGCAAGGTTTGATACAGGTATCCCCTCTTGTAGGCACTCAGCGGGTAGAATGTAGCCACAACAAACTTTCCATCAAACATCCTTCCAGTCAGCAATTTCTGAGCAGCTTTGGAATCACCTGCATTTGCATATTCAACAAAGACCTGAAAGAGGTTAGAGAAAACAAAGTCATTTCATGTCCACCATGCTGATTTTAGATTAGTGCTTTACCAACTTTAATGTATGTCCAGTTACATGCTGCTTAACAATGTGTCAATCAATGAAGGCCCATATAAGACACTGGTCCTATAAGACTCTAAAGAAGTTGCAAACTTAGTGTTGCTTAATAATTTTGATGTTTAGCTAAGTCAGATATATCAGTGATTACCACTGTAACACAACTGCCTAAAATAATCAGTACAGTAACAATCTATATATAGGTCTGTACCTACTAGCTGAGGTGTTTTATAGGCTTGCCCTGAAGCTGAGGATATAATGTATCAGTTTGCAGAGCTAGAAAATCACATAGTGGCACACTTTTTATAACCTATCCTGTCATTAAGTGATGCATGACTGTGTAGCACTTGGGGATTTTATTAAAATGCAGATTTTGCTTCTGTCAGTCCAAGGTATGGCTTGAGTGTCTGCATTTCTTTTTAAAATTGTGTGTGTGTGTGTGTGTGTGTGTGTTCGTGCTCATGTGGTAGTCAGAGGAAAACTCTCAAGAGTTTGTCCTCTCTTGCCACCTTGTGGGATTCGAGAGTTGAGCATGGGTCATCAGGCCTCTGCACAAGTGCCTCTACCAACCACCTTGCTGCAATTTCTTAACAGTCTGAGGGCAATGCTGCTAATTCACCGACTACACTTTATAGCCTGAGACTTAAAAATACTTCCTTAGAACTCAGCCCAACTTATCAAATTCATAAGCCCCATCAAAAGCAAGTCAGGTGGAAGAGCACACAACTTTCTGCCAAGTTCACAGAAGTTATGTGGGACACTGTCAGGTGAGGGCAGAGAGCCCAGGGAGCAGCTGCAACACTGCCCCAAAGAAGGCTATACACTTTCAGAAATAAATGAAGGGAAAAATATCAGAAAAGCCACTGGAAATTATACCTATTCAAAGATTTGTAGAAACTATACACCATAACCATAATAAAGAAATTCAAGTTGGATTTCCTTTTCCAGAGCATCTGAATGCCTCCCAAAGGTAGAAATGGAACACGATAATGTTAAGTTCTTTTTGCTGACCCCAAACTAAAGGTCAGGGAAGGGGAATGATATGGAATGACTTGTCCACAGATACCCTGCAAACTGCTGAATGAAAGAACTGCCCTCTCTCCTCACTGTACACCTCATTCATTATGTCAAGTATTCAAACTGAGCTAGAGCCTTTAGAGACTTCTGAATGGAATGTGAAAAGAGATCATCTTAAGGAATTCAACTTTTGGATCCTCAACTTTCAGGTATTCAGAATTTGATGTTGTTTGAGACACAGTTTCCTATCACCCAAGCTGGCTTCAAACTTCTTATGCAGTGGAGGATGACTTTGAACTTCTGATTCTCTTGCCTCTACCTCCCAAATGTTGTGATAGAGGCAGGTGCCACCATACCACCTCTATAACTCAGCTTTCATTTGTCTGTTTTCCTAACATCAATCTACCTATAAATGTAGGCAAGTTATCAGTTCATTTCACTTTTCATAGAAACACCTCTCACTTGGAAAAAAGTTATTTCCACAGGGTATAAATATTTCAAGGCATGAAAAGAATTCCTAATACACAATCCTTTTTTTTGTCTGCATGTGTACACACAGGTATGCATGTGTGTGTACACAGAGAGGCCAGAAGTCAATGTCAGGTGTCTTCCTCGATCACTTCTTCACCTTCTTTTTAAGAAAGCTCTCACCAAGCCCAGAGTTCACTGAATAGCTAGACTGGCCAGCCCCAGGGATTTAACATCTCCAACTCCTCAGCACTGGGATTATAGGTACATGACACCACACCTGGCTCTTTACACAGGCACTGGGGATCCGAACTTGATCTTCATGCTTATACAGGAAGCATTTTCGTACATGAGCCATCTCCCCAGGCCCCAGTACTTTCTTAAAAAAATGGAATCGCCCTTCATTAATAAACAAAGCCCCATGACCTTCCTAGGACTGGTCACTCCATCTTACGCCAACATTCTATTAAGCATGTCATATAATATAAGACCTAAGGTATTTTGGCCTGTGATGAAATTTTCTGAGTTCATATATACTGAAAAATGGAGAAACTAATTTGGCTCCTTCTATATCATGACTTTTTTTTTTTAATTTTAATGTGTATGAGTGTATTGCCTGCATGTATGTGAGTGCACCCATGTCATGCAATGCAGCAGAGGTCAGAAGAGGGCTTCAGATTCCCCTGGAACTAGAGTTAAGGATGTTCATAGTCGCCATATGGGTGGGCGCTGGGAATCAAACCCAGGTCCTCTGCAAGAGGAGTCAGTGCTCTTAACTGCTGAGCCATCTCTTCAGCCCCAATATATACCATGACTTTTTAAGTTATGCATTATTGTTTTAAAAAATTTTTTTTAATTTTTAAATTTTATGTGTATGAGTGTATTGTCTGCATGTATGTAAGTGCACCCATATTATGCAATGCTCGCAGAGGTCAGAAGAAGACATTGGAACCCCTGGAACTGGAGCTACAGACGGCCATTAGTTGCCATGTGAGTGCTAAGAACTGAACCTGGGACCTCTGGAAGAACAGTCAGTTCTCTTAACCACTAAATCATCTCTCCAGCCCCATAAGTTATGCATTAGTCTTAGAGACAAAGCAGAGAGTTTCTAATATTTAACAAAAAATGCCTTTTTACATATATAAAGGTGAGTGGAGGCAGGGGAGATGTCTTAGTGGTTAAAGCACTTGCCATACAATGTGAGGCTAGAATTCCAATCCTAACACCCACATAAAATGCCAAGTAGGTGTGGTGGCCTCAGAAAGCAGAGACAGAGGATCCTCAGAGCAGCTGGATAGTGAGACTAGCCATACTGGCCAGCTATGGGTTTGACTCAGAGACCCTGCCTCTGTGAACAAGGTGGAAGAGCAATGGAGGATGATTCCCAACATCAACACCGGGTCTCCACATGCACGCACACTTGCGCCTACACATGCAAATATGCGCGTACACACATGCATACATAGAAATGATAAAAGAAACAAATCGATAAAGATAAGTGGTATCTGTCAGCTGTTCTTGAACTTGATCTCTAAAATGTCTCATTAAATGTAAGTAAAAGCACTTAGAAATGGCCCAAATAGTATCCTGTCAAGTTTAAATGTAATTGCATGGGAAAAATGCTACTGATAAACTATACGCAGTTTTTGTTAGAGTAGGTGTATTTCATAAGATAGTTACGAATTCATATTTTTCAACTATGTCACCAAAAAAATATATAATTCAATGCATTGTTTATTTCCTCTTACAGATACTTTATATCTCTTGTTACAAAATCAAAAATCCATGTTGGCTGCAGGTGGCTTTCAGCAATATATACTTTTTCATTAAATACAAAAGCAAAATTAAAATATGATGTCCAGTGAGAATGAACCTATTTCTGACTTTTTATCTGATTATTAATTAATCTCAAATGCATACACCAAAGTTCAAAAAATATACAAACATGCATTGGCCTGAAGCTTGACACTGTATTACTTCACACTAAGTAAATAAAAGTATCTTATTTTATAATTGATTGTGGAATCAAATAATTACATCAGTTATGTCATTTTAGTTACTTTTGTAATCTGTGTAAATGTACCTGTCGTTTATTTTTCCAGGGCTCTTTTGTGATGCTTGGATCAAACCCAGAGCTAGACAAGTGATCCTCAACCCCAAGTAGGTTTTCCTTCCTTAATATCCCTTTAAAATCTCATGCTTTTCTTTATTTGAAAATTTTAAATGGGGTTGGTAAGATGGCTCAGTGAGTAAATGCACTTGCCACCAAGCCAGGTGGAAGGAGAGAACAGACCTATTTACCTATCCACCCCCCAATAATAAAAATGTAATAAATTTTTTTTTTCTAATGAAAACCGGCTTTATCAACTAAGTAACAGATAACAAAAAACTTCTCAAAATATTAAGCATCTCACTAATACTTTCTTCCATATCATCTCTGAACTGGCTGCTTCCTGCCTGAGACTATCTCCTGTTTCTCTCTTCTATGTCCATCTCACTTGACCACTGTCTTTAATATTGACTCCAATGACATGAATCCATCATTCAAAATTTTCCAGTCCCTTCTTAAGTGTGAGAGCCAACACTACCTCAGTGCCCTATGAGGTTCCATCTTCCTGCTCTGCTCCTCTAAGTCCCCAATCTCCTAGTCATCTCCTCTCCCATTCTGGTTCTCACTCTGATACAGCCAAATGACCTTCCTGAATCTGCCCAGAATACTAAAGGACTTAGAATCTGCTGTTCTTTTTGTTTGAATTCTCTTCCTTACTTCCTTCTCATCTTGTCTCAGATGTAACCTTCCCCATATGCCCTTTCCTACCACCTTACTCAACAGGGCAACCTACCTTACACTAGCACTCCCTAAGCCACTTCAATCTATTTTTCTCCCTCACACACATCACCAGTTTTGTCTGTTTTGATCACTTGTGTATGCCAAGTGCTTAGAACATAATATAAGCTTAATAAATAGTGGCTGTAAGACAAAACCTCAAGGATAGATTCAGCATGCCCCTGACAATGAATGAGGTAATGTTATCACTAGTAGAGTGCCCACAGTTGTTCATGAAGACTAGAATTTCACCTTTTTTTAAGTTACCCACATGTTTTGTAATACTGATAAAATAATAATCCACAACTGGCAGGTGTGGTGGCACATTTTTGTAATCCTCTTACTCAGGAGGCCAAAGCATGAGGATTTTGAGTACCAGTCCCATCCCAAAAAAGAACAAAAAACGGTGCCAACAGTCTGATCAGTTAGCTCAGTTGGTTAAAGCGTGGTGCTAAAATGCACAATCAGAAGTGATCACACCACTTTGATGGACACTGGACGGTATAAGAAGGACATCCATGGGGCAGAGGCTGGGATGCTATTCAACACTCTTAAAACATACAGGACAGCTCCCTAATGAAGAGGACTGAGGCTCACATATTAACAGTGAGAAGACTGAGAAACCTGAACTGTGATAAAACAATATCTTATTTCTCCAAAGGTAAAAATACTACAGATAAAATGCTCTTACCTTCTTTGTTATAGAATTTAATTCAAAATGGCAGTTTCTAATAAAAATGCTATGATTCTAGTTTTCACCCATACAGCTTTTAGATGAAGAAAGTGAGGATCATCAAAAGCTAGCCAGAGACAAAATTCAGGCATCACAAGTCTCAGTTCAGCAAGCATTCCTTCTTTAAATTATCACTGGTAATTTCTACCACCATCATAACCCAGACCAACTGGTTTTCTAACTCTACCTAATTAAAACAAAACTGGATCAAATATTTCTATAATTGAACCTAACTGAAATATACAATTCAGTTGGTGGCACTGTTTACAATGGCTCAAAAGTAGATTAACTTTTTTATTAAAAAAAAACAAAACAAAGTTTAAGTGACTACAAGAGCATATTAGAGAATTTTCAGAAAAAAATAAAATGCACAAGAAAGTAATAATCACCTACAATGAGAAAATTTTGTCCACACCTTCCCACAGGACATATTTAATACAACACTGTAATAATCCTGACAAGTTAAATTCACTTACTTGTCCCCTGCCAGGATTCTCCTTCGGAACAAGCAGAGAAACTACTGGTCCATATTTCTGACACTCCTCTTTCACATCCTCTACAACATCTGGTTACGAAAACACACAATAGCAGCCACTTAACAGGAATTCATTATTTGAGAAATTTTAAATCATCAAAGAATTCAGGGATCAGACCTATATAATGAACTCATTTTCCTTATTTTTTCAAGTAAAACTTAGGAATAAATTCAATGCATCAAACATTTCCTTTAATAACTTAATGTTTTAAATAGTATAGTCAAATACTTTAAAAATTCCCAACTGTCATGCTGTTCCCCCTCTTGAAAGCAACCAGCATCATCAAGTTTTTTCTGATCCTGCCGTAAGTATTATCAACTTATACAAAAAAATATATTTTTTAAGTGAGAATTTCAATCTTGCTATTTCTTTATTAACTGTCTTTGTGAGTTCTCCATACTATGTAATTAAATCTTCTCATTTGTTTTTAATGGATGTATACTTTTTATTTACTTATTTTTATTTTATATGTAGAAGTGTTTTTCCTGCATGTTTAAGTACGTCACAGACATACAGTACCTACAGAGGCTAGAAGAGAGGGCACTGGATTCCCTGGAACTGGAGCTAGGGATGTTGTGAGCTACCATATGGGTGCTTAGAACCAAACCCAGGTTCTCTGCAAGAGCAGCCACCTCTCTAGCCCCAGCTGTGTATTTTTAATGTACTGTTTACTATATGACTGTTCAAGAATTGAGTTAATGACTACTTAAACTATTTCAAAGCTTCTTGATATTATAAACAATATTGCATGAATCTCATTTAGCCTAGGGATGTTGTGAGCTACCATATGGGTGCTTAGAACCAAACCCAGGTTCTCTGCAAGAGCAGCCACCTCTCTAGCCCCAGCTGTGTATTTTTAATGTACTGTTTACTATATGACTGTTCAAGAATTGAGTTAATGACTACTTAAACTATTTCAAAGCTTCTTGATATTATAAACAATATTGCATGAATCTCATTTAGCTTGAGCATTTCTCAATGGATCTCTGTGAGTTCAAGAGTTCAAGGCCAGCCTTGTCTACAGTGAGTTCAGTGTTCTCAACTATGGACTGGGATGCAACTCATTTGATAGAGTGCTCACCTAGAAGGCAACAAAGCTTTAAGTTTGATCCCCAGTACCACATAAACTGGGTGTGGTGATGCATGCCTGTAATCCCAGCATTCAGGAGATAGGAGGCAAGAGGATCGGAAAAGTTCAGTCAGTTAACATAGCAAGTTGGAGGGCAGCCTGGGCTACATGACCCCCTTTACGAAAAAAAAAAAAAAAAAAGAAGAAACAATCATACCCAACTGCGGCTCTCTGAGCATGCCGTGCTGCCTGTCTTGGTGCTGCTTCCTCTCTACCCACTCGACTGCTCGACAACTCTCACTACCGAGCTCAGATGGAAGCCCTCACTGACCACTCAGGTTAGGTTTAGTGCCCCTCTCTCTGTTATCATCTGTGTCTCCCCTATATTAAAAACAAGAAATAATTCCATAATGATACAATAAGTATGGCCTGAATGAGAGAGTTGCTAAAAGCAAGAAAGTTAAAAGGAGAAATGAAAGCACAGAGAGGGGCCAGAAAAGAGAGACCAGAGACAGAACTTACTGCAGAAATTAACCTTTGTTAATTTGGTAAAACTGAAGTGTAAAAGAGTCAAAAAGACTTTATCAATCAAAAAATGAGAGTATTTTAAAGATCATAGAATTCAATGGTCTTGTTAAATTTTCTCATATACATTTAGGAAAAACAAAAGAAGAATCTTACGGATGTTGATCCCATAGACATTAGCCATATTTGGTGTCTATAAGAAAGAAGCACTAAAATATAATTTAGGAAGCACTGACCTTCATATTCTTCTTCATTTTCCAGATAGTCATCATCCAGCACATTCAGGAGTCTTAGCACTGGAGTAGGAAGCATCACCAGATCTTCAATGTGAGGAGCTGTTAGAGTTCATTACTATATATTACCATATGGTTAAATATAAATCCACCAAATAAACTATAACGATGTCAAACAAAGGAGCTTGAGAGTACAAGATTATCCAATGACCAGAAGAAAAATGCAAAGACATACTTAGCTTACCAAAGGGAATGCTAAAGAACGGGCTGCACAGCGCCATTTCAGCAGGGATCCTTCTGCTTGGGTCATCATGAAGCATGCTAAACACAGAGACAGCACCATTACTGTTACTGCCAGACCTGAAAATGAAGCTAGCTACGAGAAGAGTCTCAAGGTTCATTTCAGCACTATTAGCACAGCACATTGAATCATTCACCTAAACATAAACACTATTTGAGTATTATAGTACAATAAATAACATATTTCTGTGACATAGTATCATACTATGACTTGTTTTTGATGAATAATGAGAAAATAATCCATACTTTACAACATGGTAGGGGAAAAGCTGGTCAAAGGTTCAGGGCAGCATAGTTTAAAAAAAAAAAAAATAGAAGATAGTGGTGAGAGAACTGAGTCTTGTCAAATTCCCCTACTCTTCAATGCAAAAATCAATGGGTAGCACCAAGGACAACTATCACAGCAGTAAAACGTCACTGTATGGGCATTTATGTGTAAGAAAGCAGAGAAAAACATCAGTACATCTAATAAACCAGGAAAGCCAACCTAGCTGGTAGGTACTTGCTAGAAAGCACAGCAAGCCAATTCCAAAACGCTGCTGAAACTACAAGGAGTCGTCAGACTCCAATACCAGGTGAACATAAGAACCTCTGAGATTCTTGAGAGGCAAGGGTAATCTAGAACTAAGACTTCCTAAAAGTAACCAGCCCAATCACTTATCCATGGCAAAACCCTAGTAAGAAGAAATTGTGGGAAGAGAATTCAAACTGATGAAAATAGGGGAAGACAAAAAAAGACAGAGCTAGAGAGACTAGCCAGAAAAAAGTATGGGAGAAGAGGAGCCAGATCTCAGGAAGGAAACACAGAAACCAAATAAGAGAAAAACGCTTTTCTTTTGCTTTTTCTTGCTTGTTACTTTTCGGACAAGGTACCTCTGGACCTCAGGGTAGCCTCAAACTAGAGATCTCCTTGCCTCAGCATCCCAAACACTGGGATTAGAGGCATGCATCATATGACTGGCTTTCTCTTTTATTTAGCATTTTGTAAAAATTGCAGAATGACCCCTGTATAATTAGAAAAGTTCTCTCAATTATACCCTCTTCTATATGTTAGGAAAATAAATTTCATTTTAAAATGATTGATATGAAAAGACAATAAATTGATTACATATAAAGAATAAAATACCTCTAAGAAAACAACTGCATGCCAAAAAGGCACGAACAAAACACAGATGAACACATAACCTACCAGCTCAAAATGACATTTATAACCATATGAAGCAATAAATATAAGTCCAAATTAGAAAAATATCCCAAATTAGTTAATACACCACTGGAAGAACTAGATTGTATGTCTGTCTGTATATTTGTGTGTTTGTGGGGGTGTACAAATGTGAAAGGGCATGTGATTGTGTGTGCACAGGCATAGAGGGCAGAGGTTGACACTGGGTGTCTTCCTCAATTGCTCTGTACCTTATTTTTTGAGACAGGGTCTCTTACTGAACCTGGAGCTCACCAATCTGACTAGCCTGGCTCATCAGTAAGGCCTAGGGATCCTTGTGTCTCTGCCTCCCCAGCACTGGGATTACAGGTATACACCAATACGCCCAGCTTTTTATGTGGGTGCTGAGGATCTAAACCCAGATCCTCACACATGTGTAACAAGCACTTTATCCATGGAACCATTTCCCCAACCCAAGAATTAGACATTTTAAAAAGGATTTCATAACATAAGATTATGTTAGGAAATACAAACATGAATACAAAGATGAATTAACACAAAAGGTAGTCTTTTATTTTCCTTTTCTTACTGCACTAGGTATCAAACCCATGGTCTTGGACACTCTAGGCAAGCACTTTACAACTCAACTATATCCCTAGTACTTCATTTTTTAAGACAAGGTCATCCCAGGCTGGTTTCAAACTCCTGCCTCCTGCCTCCACTTCTCAGTGCTGAGATTATAGATGGACACCACAATGCCTTGTGAGGAACATTTTTAAAGGTCAAAAGGCAAGAACAGAGGCTAGAGAAGTGGTTCAGTAGTTAAGAGCACTGGCTGCTCTTGCAGAGGATCAGGGTTCAGTTCTTAGCACCCAATGGTGGCTAACAACCCTCTTTAACTACAATTCCGGAGGATCTGAGACCCTCTTCTGGTCTCCGTAGGTGTTGCAGGCATAGATGCACTTACATACACGCAGGCAAAACACTCATACATAAAAAAGAGTTTTAAAGAAGGAAACAATAAAGAGAGTAAAATTAGATTGAAGAGACAATAATAAAACTAAACATGAGCAAAGAAAATCTAGCAGAAATAGGAATTCCTTAAAGAAACCACAGAAGCAAGAGCACAGAACAAAGTACTAAAAATGGTATAATTTAAAACTGTTTTACTGGGTGTAATCCAATCTGTAATCCCAGCAGCTGAGAGGCTGAGACAGAAAGATCACTCTGAGTTCAAAGCTAGCCTAGGCTACACAGTGAGACTCTGTCTCAAAAATTAAACAAAATAAAACAAAACAAAACCCTAGCAAGTCTGG
>NW_008352264.1:986925-1007295 GCF_000622305.1 Nannospalax galili | reverse complement strand
TGTACATGTGTGTTTTGGAGGTCATATGCCAAAATATCAGCATTCTGAAGGTTGGAGTTCTTTGTGGTTTTATTATTTTATTTCTTTCTCATTTATTTATTGATGGGTTTTTTTTTTTTTTTTTTTTTTTTTTTAAACAGGGTCTCAAGCCAGGCATGGTGGCATGCACCTTTGATCCTAGCACTTGGGAGGCAGAGGCAGGTGGGTCTCTGTGAGGTGCAGGCTAGCTGGGGCTACAGGGAGACCCTATCTCAAAAAGACCAAACCAAAAAATAAAAACAGAATCTCATCACGTAGCTCTGGCTGGCCTGTAAATTCCCTATGTAGACAGTGTTGGAATGAAAGGAGAAAATTCCTATTTCTGAGGGATTTACATCTACGTGAATCAGGCAAGTCAGAAATAATAATATAAATACATTCAGAAAAACAATCTTCAGATAGTCAATGTATGTAAAGCAAGTAATACTATGCCTAACATACCTTTTGATAAGGTCTCTTAGGTGATAGGCTGGAATCGCGGCATTCACCACTGCTTTACTGGCAAATATATGATCAATAATAGCAGAACTGTTTGCCTGAAAAAGGGAGCAAAGTCTTCCTTAGGTTATTCAACTCAGTTTGTATTTACTGAGCAGTAGCCACACAGAACTGTTTCGTGAGCATCATGCAACTCATCTGAGAACTTAAAATCCTAATGGAGAAAACTGCATAATCCTGTTTCTAGAGAGGGACTAATACAGAACCTGGAATCTACTAAATGAACAAATATAACTAAAGAAATCACATTTGGATGCAGTTTAATGCCAAGTGAGAAAATGAAAGCAGCAGCTGGGTCAGGGTTGTTAATGATGTCCTTAGTTGTTTTCAGGTAGAAATAAACAGTCATTGAGAAAATGAGGAAATATGCATTTGCCATATTATTCACTCTATAGACTTAACACTTTCTCCTTGAGCATCGGTTAAGCTTCACTGTCAATTCAGGATCACCCAGGACATCGGAAAGGTGCACCTCTGGGTGTGCATGTTAGGGCATTTCCAGAAATGATTAACTGAAGGGGGAAGACCTGTCCTACATGTAGGGAGCACCATCTCTCAGGCTGGGGGCAGAAAGCCAACTGAGCTTCACAGTGCTGTCTCTCTGCTTCCTGCCATCATGATGTGAGCTGCTCTACCCTGCCATTCCCTCCATGCCCCCAAATAAATGTTTCCATTTTATCACAATGACAACAGCAACAGAAAAAGTAACTTAACACAAGTTCTGTAAGTACTATGCTAACTCAAAATGTACAATTGTATGTGAGTCAAATAATCAGACACCATCATTCGCTTTGAAATGTACATGTTTACCTTACCATAGGCCACACACTATACTAGAATTCTAAGCATTGTTTCTTTTTTAACTTTAGTACTCCTATAAGCTATTATGTTATCTTCCCCCTATTTCAGGAAAGTAAACCATGATTTGATTTAATGAACACAAATACCTTAGTAGGGATGAATAGTAAGATAGTTTCACTTCAGAATCTATGCTCATACCCATTTTGGCAATTTTCACTCTACAGAAACTGTTAAAACAGAATATATGTTTTACCTAAGATGCATATATTTGGGATTCTATTAGTATGCCTCCAAATTCCACACAAACTTGAGTGTGAGCTACTTCTAATGAGGTTTGAGTCAAGAAGATACAGTCGAAAAGGTTTAAAGTCAGCGAAAGTGATTCAGGTGATTGATTCATATTCAGACTAACACTGAATAAATAATATTTTTTGTTATCTGGGAATACCAATAATAAAAAATGATACTGTTTGTACTCCCATTATAGCATTTTGGGGGGCCAAAAATAAACATTAGCCAATCCCACTAAAGGGTTAGTATATTGCTTCCAGGAATCTCTAAACTAGAAATCAGTGATTGAGGGTTCAGGAGAATTGAAACTATGTTATAATGTCACCTACTATGTAGATGCTTACAAGTAAAACATTTAATATCACAACCTTATTTAAAAAACTCAGATCTAATACTAATTCCAAAATACTGTATTATGTATCAATCTTCAAGCCTGAAGGATAGAGAACATCACAATAATGAAGTCTCACAATACCTTTGAAAAACTAACAATGTATGTCTATGTTTTTATACAAAAAGTGCATCCCAGTGTCAGAAGTTTTGGAACTTAGAATTATGTTCCCCTAGAAACAATGATATAAGCAGTAGGCACTACACCATAGTCACATAAGAAGCTAACTAGCCAGTAGAAAATGTCTAAACAGCCTATGAAATACAAACAAACATGAAGTGCTATGGAACTGAGGAGAGCACCCCAAGTTGGAATAGGAGAACACCCAGCTGCGTGATCTGGAACGAGCCACTTTATACTACTGTGCATCCAGTTTTTGCTTGTACAAGATACGTAGCCAATGTCGGCTCTATCCTCATAGAATTGCTCAGAAAACTTAATGATACTGTGCATTAAAGTTCTTTTTAACAGTAAGCATTACTATACAAAGATTATCAATTAAATTATCACCTACAGTTCTGTTAAGGATACTTTAGAAACTAATGTAACTAAATTAGTAAACAAAGGAAATTACTTTTGACTATTTGGAAAAATGCATTCATACATGTCATCAAATACTTAACTAGGACCCAGACTAGAAACTGAGAATGCAATGTCATCAGTGCTACCTGTGGCTGAAGGTATGAGCGGTGGCATTTAAGGTACTAGAAATACAGAAAGAGGAGCATGGGGAAGAGGATGCAATTGGATTCCGTGATCCTCCCCTCTTCCCCTACACACATACACACCAATCATCATCATAAACTGAACAGTCCTAAATGGATTAAGAACCACAAAGCAAAACACTAGTGCAGTTTACCTTCCATTCCTGAGATCTGACTGTATGTTTCAGTTTCATTCCTGAGAACATTTCCAGTAAAATGATTCCCAGGCTCCAGAGATCAACAGCAGAGGTGCACTCTGTGTCACTCTGCAGGCCAGCTTGGGCCAAGCAGTTTTGCAGCTCTGCTTCTGGAGCCCGATACCCGTCTGTCTGGATATATTTTACATCCTACAGAAGATGAATAAATATTACAGCCATTTAGAATCTTCTAGCTTTTTATCTCTACCATGTATTCTCTTAAAGTGCAGTAAGCCACTGCTAAAATGAATGTTAAAAATGTTTTGTCCAGTCCAAGGCCAGCCTGGTCTACATAGTAAGTTCCAGCCCAGCTGGGGCTACTGGGAGACCCTGTCTCAAAAAGACCAAAAAATAAATAAATAAATAAATAAATAAAATGTTTTGTCCTTAGCTACCAAAATTCTCCCGTTCCTTAACTGGGCAGTAAACATAGAAAAGCTGGACACTTTCCATATAGCTTCTCATAAATAAGTCTTTTTAGATAGTTCTTACCTATTATGCACTGCTGATAAATAAGGACACTCTGCAAAGACATAATAAACCAGAGAGATGAAGGATTTGCCAGAACTGTCATATATGCAGTCTGCCATGAATTAGAGCTCCCACACTAAAGAAACCAGGAACCATAACCCAGCAATTAACCAAATGCTGACAGAAGTTTTAAAAGCATTCTGTATAGGCTAAGTATGTTAATTAATTCCAGAGCTTTCTTCTTTTATTTATTAGTTTTATCTTATGTGTATGAGTATATTGCCTGCATGTGTGTAAGTGCACCCGTGTCCTGCAATGCCCGAGGAGGTTAGTAGAAGGCATCAGATACCCTGGAACTGGAGCTACAGATGGCTGTTAATCACCATGTGGGTGCTGGGAATTGAACCTGGATCCTCTTAACTGCTGAGCCATCTCTCCAGCCGTTCCTCCCCCCCCCCTTTTTTTTTTTGGTCTTTTTGAGACAGGGTCTCCCTGTAGCCCCAGCTCTCCTGGAACTCACTATGTAGACCAGGCTGGCCTTGAACTCACAGAGATCCGCCTGCTTCTGCCTCCCAAGTGCTGGGTTTAAAGGCGTGCACCACCATGCCTGGCAAGCCCCCCCCCCCGCCTTTTTTTTAAATTTTATTATTTTCAGAGCTTTCTTGAACCTCACTAGCTCCTGCTACTTGACCCAAACAAGGGTCATTTCTTTCACAAAACAGCACTGAAATTCTTTTAATTTGCTCTGTCCTTGCCACTTTGGTATTTTTTAAATGCTTCTTTAGTTCCTACTAAATTATTGTTATCTAAAATATTTGGCTTAGATCATAAAATTTTAAACCACAATGGAAAAGAAATTTCCTACCTGATTGCCTTCTTTGAAGCTAAGTCCAAAGTCAATCAGTTTAAAGCATTCATTTTCTGCACTCCACAATATGTTGCGTGGTTTGAGGTCTGCATGGACATAACCCTCATGATGCAGAAAAGCAAGGGCCTCCAGAACATCTCTGGCACAATGCTGTATCATCCACATGGAACAACCCTGGTGACTGGAATATAAAAGCAATTCCGAAACACTGACATCTAGGAGCTCGAGCAACAGACAGCGTGATGGCACATTTGGAGAGAAGTGGATTGTAAAGACTCCATATAAAGTCACTAGAAAAAGAAGCAGATTATAATACTTTAATAATCAAACAGTAACTTACTACTAAAGTAGTTAATCCTGCAATATAATGGTCTAGATAAGGATAACTCTCTGTGTGTGTGTGTGTGTGTGTGTGTGCGCGCGCGCGCGCGCGCATACCTACAGAGGCCAGGAGAGCACTAGATGCCCTAGAGCTGGAGTTGCAGACTGCTGTGAGCTAAACACCTTGGGTGCTGGGAACCTAACTCCGATTCTCTGCAAGAATAGCAAGCCCTCTTAACCACTGAGCCATCTCTCCATTCCCTAGATAAGAACAACTTTGATGAGCAAGAAATTTCAGTATTTTTCCCATAAATCAGACCTTTGGACAGCTAGGTGATTTTAACAAAATAAGACAACTTTCAAAATCTGATTGCTATTCAAAGATATTATATATGGCATTTAAACTGTATTTCACTAAGCATTCAGTGGTGGGTGAATATGCACTTAAGGTGCCAAGAAAAAAAAATTATTAAAAGCAAAAAACTAGTTTTAACTCCCTTAAAAACAAATTAAAGATTGCCCTGTGATCCAAAATAGCATTCTATACTCTAAATATTAAAGGACACTATTAAGACATTCCAGGTGTCATTTAATGTAATCTTGCAGAGATTCAACAAGTCTTGGGTCTCGCAAAAATTTTTTCCTGTTCAATGCCAAGGTTATATATAGTGTTAGGGTTAGGGTTAGCAAGCTTTAAAAAAGTGCAACATTAGTGTTAGGAAATTCTTCTGCCACATGGCATTATAAAAAAAAAAAAAGATCATTCAGGTTAAACATACATTTGCCAAAAAGCAAAGCATTTTTTTTTTTATCAACCAAGGGCATTAACTAATCAAGCTCTCTGCTGGTGAGGTGACAAGGTAGACTGTTTTCATAGACCATCAGTGGCCCATGCACAGCTTCCATTCTGAAAACCTGAGTCATCAGTTTTACCAAAGCAAAAGCAGAGTTCCTAAATTTCACACTTCCTCAAAGATTTCTAAGTAATACTGTGTCACTTCTCCCAAATCTACACTAATATTAGCATACCATTAGATGTCACTGATGTCATTAGATACCAATGATGTCGTAGCTCTAGAATATTTTCCATTTTCCACTGTTAGGCAGAGATGCAAACATTTCCACTCAAGACAACGACTGTTTTGCAAGGGCATGCCTCCCTTCACTAGAGAAGGTATTTCTTTATGCTAATGAGGGAGGCACTCTGAGGAAACCCAAAGCAATCAGGACTTTACTAAGCATTTACTATGTGAAACTGGCAAAATGGATCACCGCCTCCATCGTACCGCAGTTATAAGGTGAAGGGGGATGGGAAAGAGCCTGCCTCGGTTGACAACCCAGGGGCCCGATGGTCTCCTGTCCTACCGAACGACCAAAGAGGCCCGGCTGAGCACCTGCATGCTTGGCCCGGCACCTGGGCAAGGGACAGGGGAGACACCGCAATTACCGATGTTCCGGTGACCCTGCAACTGCTCCAGCGCTGCCCTCTCTTTGCGGAAACCGTACTCGGCGGCCGATGCTGCAGCCCCGGTGGTTCCCGGGGGCAGGAACTGCTTGAGGGCGCCGGGGGGTGAGCCCGGGGTGCCGCAGCAGCGCACCCGATACACGGAGGCAGAGGAGCCGCTGCCCAGGCGGCTCTGTACCTGCCACAGCCGCCCGAAGGCCTCCAGGAACCGCGGCGGCTCGGCGCCCCACGCGCAGCCGGACCCCGCCATGGTGTGGGCTCGGGGCACTGACTCGCCAGCCACGCGACTCCCCCTCACATCCCCGCCGGCCCGCCGCTCCGCAGGGAGGGGCCTGCAGCAGCCGTGCCGACTCCCGGGACCTCAGGCCGCCATGACACCGGAAGCCGGAGTGCGCCCAGGCCCCAGGAGCCGGAAGTGGAGGGAGAACCGATCCTAGAGGCTGAAGGAGGCGGGCCCAGCAGGGGCGGGGCCGCGAGGGGACCAGAGGAAGTCGAGTCTGAGAGACACTCAAATGACTGGGCCTGGAGATGTAGCCCAGGCTGTTGTGATTGCCCAGCATTTTGCAAGAAAGACCCTGGGTCCAGCCCCCAGCAGCACACACACACGACGTTAAACTTCATTATTGCTTACCTTTTGTGTTAATCTTTTGCTTTATTGTTTATTTTATTTTAAAATATTTTTATGTATGCGTATGTGTGCTGTATGTCACGTGTATGGGAGTGTCTGTAGAGGCCAGAAGAGGGCGTGGAATTCTTTGGAGCTGGAGCTCAGGATGCTGGGAGCCAAATTTGAGCGCCCCAGAAGAGCAGCAGTGCCCCTAACAGCTGAACCATGTTTCCGGCCCCTATTTTTAAAATTTATTTATTACATATTATTACTGGTCTACCTCTTTTAACACTCGCCACCCAGTATCCATCATCAATATCTTTATAGTATAACCCTGATTTTGTTTAGGACAATACTTTACACAGAAGAAACACCTCTTGCCTCTCTGGGCTAGGAGTGGCCAGACAGCACAGGTCCGATAAGTGAGATATATTGCACATCATGGCATGGATTTATTGGAAAGTTTTGCTTGCCTCAGCCAAATGTGTTTTTCTCCCCGTGGCTTCCTTTCTCCTGTATAGCAAACACACAGAAAGCTAAGGACAGATTAGTCATCTTGTGCCCATTGAAGCAACTGAGAGAATGAAAGCCAGATACTAACACATTAATTGGGTATAGATGAATTGTGACAGAGACCCAGACTACAGTGTCCTAAATATGAAAATGTTTCTCAAGTCAGCAATTTCACCATTTCACGTCTTTTGAGAATGGGAAAGAGACCACTCTAACCCCATTAGCTAATGCTTAGCCATATGACTTCAACTAGCTTACAGATAGACTGGAAAATCCAAATAAAATTCTATTACTAAGGGCAGAAAAGGAGAATGGAGTTGTAGGGTCAAGCCATTCCAAGTCACTCATTTTGGCACAGCAGAAATGTAGCATTAACAGCTTAACAGCATTGTAGAGATCAAATATTCTGCTTCTCGAGGTCATCCTCCACATACCTTGCTATATAGAAACAATATCAATTTAATTAAGTTTCATTATCATTAATACTATGGTAGGGCTTTTTAATATGAGTAAATATGTATAACGAAATTTAACATGTTACCTGTTTCTAGGTATACAGAGGCATAGTACTAAGTACATTCACATTGTACAATCACCAACAGTGATCTGCAGAATTTATTTCACAAAACTGAAACCCTCTATCCATTAAGCAACCCCTGATTCCCTCTCTCCTCCAGCCCCTCATGCCACTATTTAATTTTGATTCTTCTATTCACACGACTCCTTTCAATCTGTTAACTTGACTCATCCAGACCACTATCTAGCGTACCCACAGACTCACATTGATAATCTCTTGATGTGTGAATCAAAGATCACCAACTACTAACTGGAATGGGATGAAAAGGGAGGGGTCCTTGACCTTAGTCCCCATCATGCCCCAATTTCAGCAGGAGAATTGATGTTGACACCTATACATTCCTTTGCCCCCATCTTCCTCTAATTCTAATCTATAAAGTTTTTCTTTTTTATATATAAGCAAAAAGGTTAGAAGGTGAGATCACAGATGCTACCTCTGTAGCCAGGATCAGCCATGCCAAGCACCTCCCTAAGCTGCTAAATTCCTGGCATGTGACAGCTCCAGGGTCGGGTAGAACAATAAGATTAGCTTCCTGAATTGTGGATTTAAATCCTTCACTTAAACTGTTAAACTCAGAGGCACCTCCTTTCTTATATCAGAGAGCCCTTCCTAAACTCAGAGACCTCTCCCCTCTAAAGTCTATAAATGTAAGGAAATATTTAAGGAAATTCCTTTGTTCTATGGGTTGTTATTGGATCTCCCTTCCCAGCTCCCACCAGGGTGAGTGGTTGGCATTACTAAAGGATAGTTTATCTGAAAAAATAATCACAACTGGGCCTGGTGGCACAGGCCTATTATTCCAGCTACTTGGGAAGCTGAGGTAGGAAAATCATAAACTCAAGATAGGCCTGAATTATATAGCAGGTTCAAGGCTAGTCTAAGCAATTTATTGAGACCGTATGTCATAATAAAAAATAAAACATTAAAAATAAAACATGCTTAAGATATATAGTAGCTTAGGTTATAGAGCACTTGACTAGTATGAGGGTACCTACGTTAAATACTCAGTATCCCCCAAAAGTCACCTGCCTAAAACTGTAAGTAGTTTTGAAATAAAATTAAAAACGTATAGTGTTTTATCTCCTTTAACAGTGTTTGTTTCAGAATCTGTAGTTTTTTAGATTAATTTACTTCACTAAGATCATTTGACATTGTCACTTTAAAATATTTTTGAGGGTCTGAGAGCTGGCTCAGTGGGTAAGAGCACTTTCTGTACAAACATGAAGACGAGTTCAAATCTCCAACACCCATGTGAAAGCAGGCATGGCCAAGTATGCCTGTAACCCCAGTGCTGGGTGGTGGGTGGAGACCAGAGGATTGCTGGGACCTGCTGAATGCCAATCTAGCTCCAGATTCAGTGAGAGACCCTATCCAAATGAATAAGGCCCAAAGTGATGGAACAGGATACCCAACATCCTTCCATGCACAGGTACAGGTGTGAATACTTGCACATACACCACATACATATACTATGCGCATTCACACACACACAATATAAAATTTTATTGAAAGTCTTAGTAGTAAGATAAAACAAATCTTTACTTTTGGTAATGGTACAGAAGATGGCAGAGTCTGTTACAGACAGGTATTGACTACCTGGATATCTCATGATCTAGGAATAAACATTGAGGCACATGGGAGTCTTCCTGATAGGACCAATCTGGCAGGTTAAAATCATATGGTGGCATTCAAATCAAGATGAACTTAAGATTAATGCTTTAGGTTCAGTATCTCTTGAGGAGAAAAAAAATTAAGTTTACCCTAATCAGTCATGCAGACTGGCTTGCAAAGAAACAGTCCAAGATGGGGCTGAGAGAAGAGAAGGACTTCCTCACTTCTCCAGCTGAGTTTCTTCTCTGTAACCCACCCCTCTGACTCTAGTCCTCATTCACTGAACCCTGCTTAGGGATACCTGGAAAATGCTTAGCATCTTCCTCTACCACAGAACAGAAAAGATGGTGCACCATGGTAGGTCTCAATCAGGAAAACAAATTTGAGCTTCCTCAATCTGATCTTTCCAGACATTCAGGAGTGGACTGTTACCATCACACATAATTCAAAATCAAAATCAAAATAACTGATATGTATCAAGTACTTATCCTGTGATAGGAAACAGCATTTCTTTCAATCTCCTTAATAAGGCAGTGGTGGTTTATAGCTGAAGAAATGGATGTCAAACGTCATTTGTTTAAAGTCACAAAAATGATGAAAAAGTAATGAAGCTAGGATTAAAGCTAGGCAGTCCAACCCCAGAGCCTGTGTTCTCGCCTATGTTTTTTAATATAAATTTTATTCTGTTTTTCTACAGATGACATAGCCTTTACCTACTAAGCCATCTCACTGGTCTTATTTTGGTTTTTTTTTTTGATACACACACACACACACACGCATGCACACAATGAATTTTATATTAAAAATAAAATAATTTGAGTTCACATCTCTTTTGTAGTTTCCATTATTTAAGGATCAAGACAGAGAAAATGTTTTCTGAATCTGGAGACAATTCCCAATTATCTGTGACTGATGGCAGATTTCTGTATTGTCAGGCTGGTTGACTTTTCCTTGTTTTTGCTGACCATCCTTTCATTGTTTATTAACACTCCCACCAGAAGGTGAAGAGAACAGAAGGAGTAAGTCCAAGTTGTTCAAACATTGCCCTGGGGAAGCAGGTTTCCAAAGCATTGGTTAGTGCTCAGGGAGAATGGAAGGAAAGAAAGCTACTGAAATGAATATGCCCAGCTGTGTTTGCCTAGTCCCCTTCCACTGCCTCTTCCTCTCCTTCACCTGCCTTTTCCAAACCCTTCCCATTTTCCATCTGGCAGTGCCTTTCAATCCCACACAAAGCAATCTGGGTCTATAATTGAGAATTAGAAAAGGCACAGCTAAAGACTTCCCTGCTTGGGAGAGGGCTACAGCCTGAGGCCCCTGAAGTGGGTGGGCCATGGACCTGGGTCCTCCCTTCAGATATTACATATGACTCTGCTTGGTCTGGGGAAAAGCAACACAGAAATCCAGGAACATGGAGCTACAAAAAAATCAAGAAATGATTGCATAGGAAGTGAATATTAAGTAACAATCCACCAGCCTGGGAATAGCTTAGTCAATTAAGCCCAAGTCCCAGTACTCATGTGAAAAATCCATGTGTTGCGGCACACACTTAGTATCTTAGCACTGGGGAGGTGAAGACAGGTGTACTCCTGAGGCTTGCTGGCCAGCCAGCCTAAACAATTGATGAGCTGTAGGCCACTGAGAAATCCTGTCTCAAAACACAAGGTAGATAGCACCTGAGGAGCAACATCTGAGGCTGAGTTCTGGCCTACTCACACACACACACACACACACACACACATACACACACACACACACACACCACAAATCCATTATCCTGCTGTACTAGGAAAGATGTCACACTATAACAATAGTCCCGTACTTGAGACTTACCTTAAATCTAAGAAAGGATCAGAGACCAGTGTTCCCAAGGGGACCAGAGGGTTTCTTTGGGGGCTGAGATGTTTGGTGGAGACTGCCAAGCCAGTGGCACCCAACCCATCTAGCTACACTATCTGTCACATATATGTTTCATTTGTGTAAGAAATTCTCATCTCAATCAAAGGGTAGTGCACAAGTATTTGTGTATGCATGTGTATCCTGTGTGCAGGTACTTGGGGGTATGTGTAATTGGGTGTGTGCATACATATGCATGTGTGAGAGTGTTTCTACATGGGAGGTCATGTTTGTATGCTGGTATGTGCATGTGTGCATATGCAAAGGTGTGTATATGTGTGCATAAGTCTATGTAAGTGGGTGAAGGTGTGTGTGCGTGTGCATGCATAGGTGTGCACAAGTGTGTTCTTATGTGTTTATGCATGTGCATGTGTGTATCTTTTGTGTATATGCATGTGCCTTTATGTAGGTGCCTGTACATGTTTCTGTGCAAGTGTGCAAGTGTGGTGTGCAGATGTGTGTTTGTGCCTGTGTATGCATGTTTGTGCATATGTATACAACTGTATGTGCATATGTGTGCATCTTTGTGAACATTTATGCTGGTGTATGTGTAATTGTGTGTTTCCATGTGTTTGTATGCTGAGTATGCTTATGCTTGGCAGGCGAATTTGTGTGTGTGTTTCTGTTAGTGCATGTATTCCTGTGTGTGCACACATGTGTATGTGCATCTGTGTGTGTTTGTAAATGTATGTGCATGTGTGTGTATGTTTTTAAATCAAGTTTATATTCTTCATAAACTGATGTTTTGTTCCAGAAATTCTAGTGGTTATTTTAAAATATATATTAAAATAACTAATAAATGAATGAACATATGAAGTAACTATTTAACCTATTGATCTTTTTCATCATCTTGGATTTTGGGCCTGTATTAAGTTACTTTTCTCATCACTGTGATAAAGTGCCTGACAAATCAACCTAAGGAAGGAAATGCATTCTGACTCACAGTTGGAAGGGACAGCCAGTGTTAGCAGGGCAGTCACAGCAGCAGGAGCAGGTGGCAGCCGGTCACACAGCATCCACAGTGAAGAAGCAGAAAGGCACTAGTGCCTGTGCTCAGCTCACTTTTTCTTTCTTATCCACTCTATAACCCCAGTCCATGGAATGGTGTCACTCACATTTAGGGTGGGTCTTCTCACTTCAGTTAACATAATCTAGGAACATAGAGATATGCCTGGATCTTTGTTTCCATGGTGATTCCAAATCCCATTAAATTGATAATCAAGATTAACCACTATTCAGCCCTAAAATCTTCTACCTCTGGGCCAAAGATATTAAAGACAAAACTGATTTCACTAGTAGATAGAAAGAACCTTTCTACTGTGCATGCCCACTTACATTATTAGACACCTACTTAAAAAAATTATATATATGCCATGACACACCTGTGAGGGCAGAGAACAACTTTCTTGAGTCAATTCTCTCCTTCCACCTGTGTCCTCCAAGCTCACTGTACCCTGTCATCTGCTTATCTAATGCACCTATTTTTCAGACAAGCTAGTTAGGGATTTATATGACTTTTCAGTTTGTGATTTCTCCATTTCTACTGTTCTATAGCTTTTGAACTCTTTCACACATGTGTCGGGAGCCATGCTTGACATAAGCATTGGAAAAAAGTACAGTGCTACTTTAAGAGCTTCTGAGCTCTCTGCTTCAGTGGTTTGAGCTGACAAGCTGTGCCTCCATGATAAATCAGGTCTTCTAGAAAGTTAGTTTCGGTTTGGTCTTTGGGCACCAGAGTTAGTGAGGTAATGCAGCAACCTGCTGCGTCTGTAGTTACTTTCTGTTAGTAATATATCCAAGGTGATTCCTTGGTGATTCCTTGGTTACCCCAAATCTGAGTCCTATATAAGATCTGTGTTCCTCACAACAAAAAGCCATTCTGTGATTGCTCATCTGACTGCTAAGAATTAAACTTTTTATAATAAAACCAAGACCTTTGTCTTGACTCTTCTTTTGTTGAAGATCCAAGCCTGGTGGTCTTGGGGGGCGTTTGACACACATGTTACCTTGTTTTATTTGGTCAGAAATGAGAGCTTAAAAAGATACTACAGTCATGTTTTACTTTCTTTCTTGTCTTTCCCATTTCTTCAACTAATTTTTTGGGCATCTGATCCCAAAGTAGTTGGAAGACAAACATTTCTGTGAAGCTTTGCTGTGCTTCTTTAAGGGAAGATAACCATGAAGGGTAATACATGGCAAAAACAGGGAACAATAATTTCATAATTTCTATAAATAATTTTTTCAATTAAAGGGAAGTTACAGTGTACTAGCTCACAAAAGGACCCTATAAATGAACTTTCTTTTTTTTTTTCTAAGCAATGTCTCCTTGATCACAGATAGTCTTTTATTCTCAAGTCTACCTTTGCTTTCCACCTCTGGCTTGGATGCTGCAACACCTGCTTCCATGGACGCGTCCAGATCCCTGATACCATTTGACCATGGAAAGAGATCCTGGGATCAAACCCAGCATCAAACACAGAGTCAAGTCAATTGTTCCTCTCATCACCCCTTTGCAGTTTGGAATGAAAGTCTCCTTATCCCTGTTTTACTCTGTTTGGAAGAGTATTTCTACAGTGCTTTGTAACATGTCACTAGATCCTCAGAGATGTCATTTCCCCAGTGTAACAGGAGAGGAAACCAAAGCACTAAGCTCCAGGGTCCTCCCAGATCCCTTGAGTCACCAGCAGCTTGTAGTCTATTGTGATTTCAAATCCAAACTTCTGGAGGTGATAGGATTCCCTGTCATGAGCGGTCCAGACTGTATTCCGTTTTTATTCATTGATATGACAAAAGCAATCTAAGCAATGGAAGGGCTTATTTCAGCTCACAGTTTTGAGGGTACAGACCAACATGTGGGGAAGGTGTGGCTGCAGACCGCTCTAGCTGTGGCAGCAGGAGTGTGAAGCAGATGGTCACATTACATCTGCAGGCAGGAAGCAGAGAGAGATGAATGCTAGTTCTCACTTGGAGTCTTCCTGTTTTCACTTGTTATTCATTCTGGGATCCCGGACAGTGAAGATCAATCATCACATGCTACCATCCTCCATCTAAAAGATAGTAAACTTAAACCGGAAAAGGAAATATGGTATCTCACAGATACCACAAAAGGACTGAATACCTGAAAGAAACACTGAGAGGCTGTAGGTATTGGTCAGTGATGTCACTTGAATCCCATCTTTGTTCCCAGTAATTGTATTTCTGTTTACCCAATCTACTTGAAGTCCCTTGTGCACAGCATGATCTATGCCTAGAATTTTCTCTCCATCTTAACCTAACTTTGGGAACGTTTCACTCAGTTATGAAGTCCCAGATAAAATTTCATCTCCTTTTGTATATTTACATTCATAGCAGAATTATTCATGATAGAAAGTGGAAGTAACCCAAGTACACCTCGACAGATGATAGGTAAACAAAATGTGGGTACATACATAAAATGGAAAATTATTCAGCTCAAAAAGAAGGGAATCTTGACACATGTTGCAAGTTGTATGAAACTTGAAGACAGTATGCTACATGAAATAAACCAGTCACAAAAGATTCAATGCTGTAGGATTCCACCTACTTGAGGTTCCTAGTAATTGATTTCTTAGAGAGAGAAGCAGAATGGAGGATTTGGGGAAAGGAAAATGGGAATTACTATCTAGTGGGTAGTTTCAGTTTTGCAAGATGAAAGGTTTTGTGGATGAATGTTGACAATGGTTGTGCACATGTGAGTGTACTCAGTGCTGCTAAATAATACTTATGACAGCTGAAGATAAAATTTTTACTGTTCTATCTATCATCTATCTAGCATCTATATATCAGTCATCATCATCTATCATTTATCTATCTTACCACAATAAAAAAAGACAATAGCTCATCAGTAAAGCACTTACTATGCAAACATGAGAACCTGAGTTAGATCCCTAAAATCCACATAAGAAAAAATGTTGGGCTTGGTAGTATGTGCTTGTAATCCCAGTTCTGGGGAGACAGAGACAGGCAAATCCCTAGGGTTCACTGGACAGCTAGTCTGGCCAAATCAGGGAGCTCCATGCCAGTGAGAGAATCTTTCTCATGAAACAAGACATATGAATCCTGAGGAACAACATGGGAGATTGACCTCTGGCCTTCACAGGCAAGTGTGCATACATATGCACTCATAGGAACATGTACAAGCATGTACACATGTACACACATGCATAGAAATAAAATAAAGACATCAAAGCTGTCTCCCCTAAAAGACCTTCCCTAACCCCTGGAGTAACCTTGTACCACATTATAGTTTTCCCTACATGCATTATTCATCACATCCATTGTAATTATTGTTTAAGTCCTCATTATCCAAGGTTATAGCAAATCCTTTTGAGAGAAATGTCTGTCTTAATGTGTCTCAATTCCCTCTTCAGACATAAAGCTAGAATACTTATCAAACCCTCTTTCACTTACACATAGATGTTTAAGTTGTTTTTAGTGGATTTTGATTCAAAATAATGTGTAACATTTCTACAGGAAGTGATCGTAAGGTTTACCTTCCCTAGACTAACTGCGGTGTTGGTGCCCAGGGTGTCACAGGGAGCCATCTTTTAAAAAGTGCAAGGGCCACTGTCATTCAGGGATCTTTGGTAGATCCCGTGGGAATAAACTGACTTGCTGAAATGAATTTCCACCTAGGATTCTTATCAAGTACGGCTGGAAATCTTAAGGAGTTAGTTTATTACTATATTCTAGACCTGTGTAAATTACCTGATTTCTCTGACCTCCTCACAGTTAAGTGAGTTGGGACAGTTACTTAGCTCCTTTTAGATTTAGCCTTATTCATTAGCCAAATAATAGCCAACAGGAAATATAAGAGTTTATTTTATAAAGTTGTGGTTATGGATAAGAAAGACATGAATTACTGCACTTAGTTCCTGGTAGGAGCTAAAATTCCCCTGCCTGACCTCTAACCATCAGCATGCTTAAAAGTCCATGGATGTGCCTATCAATAGGAAGCTGTATGAAATCTTTCCTTATACTATAAATAAAGTATGCTAAGAATTCTAAGATACTAGTGAGTTTTAAAATTTAATTAGTCAATTAATTAAGCATATATTTTTAAAGATAGGTTCTCATTATATAGGCCAAACTGGCATTAAGTTCTGGATCCTGCTACTTCTGCCTCCTGGATGCTGGGATTACAGGCATGCCCCATCAGGCCAGGCTCTGGTTTTTATTGTTGTTGTTTTGTATATTTATTTTATATAAATGTATTTTTAATAACTGATAAATTTATTATAATTCTTGACTTAAGCAAGACTTGATAGGCATTCAAACAGGCTCTTTCAGCTTGAGATTCTTTTCTTTTGTGCTTCTAGGAAGTCAGCACACACCTCTCTCAGGGACTTCATGTTAAGATTGGTGAGGATAATTCACCACCTCTGAGCCCTCAGGTGCCTTTCTTATTTTGTCAAAGCCATGGCTGTTGTACTTTGGAGGCAGAGTCTGCAAGAAGACCATGAGTTGGAGGCCACCGTGGGTGACTCTGGAGAAAGAGCAGGGAATGGGAGAAGTGGAGAAAGAAGGGCAGGGCAAGAGAGGGCAGAGAAGTCACGCTGAGGGTCACCTTCATGACTGACTTGTTCTGGGAGTACAAACAACGGGGCAGATGGAACAGAGCTGCACTGTACCTACAACTGCATCTTCCTCAGAAAGTGAATTTTTTTATTTATAATAAATAATTGTGAGGAAAATGTGTTGTGTTGACCTATGTATATATTTTAGAAAGATGAAATCAAGCTAATTAGCATATCTATCACCTCATCAATTTAGTTTTTGTGTGTATGAGAGAATATTAAAAAGTCTTTTCTTTTGGACTTATGGTCTGCTTCATAGGATGGAGCCCATACCTGACATTGATATTAAGCTTAGAAATCTAAGTCCAGGCAGGTCATAGGGCATAGGGGAGAGCTTACTACTAGTTTTCTACTAAATAGTTATAGTAATAAACTAATTCCTAATGACTCATGGTTATATTCATAGATTAATGCATCTTTCAATTCTCAGCAGGGAAGTTTCCTTATGCAGAAGATGGTGATTAACACAGAAATCCACAACTGGTCAATATGTAGAGAACAAGAGGTTGCAGAATGCTTATCCTTAAATGGGACACCCATATCAAGCTTCTCTGCTCAGGAATCATTGTGGAAGAGAGGGCAGAAAGATTGTAAGAGCCAGAGGTGGTAGATGAACACAAAGAAATAGTTTTCCAGACAACTGGTCAGTTACTCTTATGAACTCACAGCAATGGTGATAGTTTGCACAATTCCCAAGCAAGGTCAAAGCAGACAAAATCCCAGCATAGACCTGAAGAAGCAAGGTAAGAAATTTCAACCCAACCCTAAGGAACTTTTGACAACTGATGGCTACTGGGATGGGAAATGATAATGAGAGTCTTTCAAGGATGGATTCTTGGTAGGTTAACCAGGCTCCAGTGGATGAACCCACACTGAAAGACATTTGGGGAAACAAATTAGACTCTATAGGCCAAATATATATACATAATAGAGTACATTAAAGTGGGTGGGGGCAATAAAGGGAGGTGTGGATAGGGGAGGGATCTAAATACCATCAAATTATATTGTATGAAAATCTCAAAAATTCAATAAAAAAATTTAAAAACTCTTTAAAGTAATTTTGAAATATACAATACAATACTTGTAGCTGTGGTCACCATGAAGTTCAATAAATGAGAAAGATTCCCCCAATCTTACTGCAACTTTATGCCCTTTGGTCTATCCCATCCTTCCCTGGTAGCCACTTTTCTATTCTGTTTCTATAAGCCTGAGTCTTAAATTTTTTAGAAAGTTTTATCTTTTTTTACATTCTTTTGAGTTGTTGGCCAGGGTGGCCAAAGGGATTCCCAGCTAGTAACCCAGCATAGAACTGGGAAATTGAACAGCAGGGCCCAATCTTATCCAAAGGAATATTGACAACTGATTACCACTAGATGAGGAACAGCTGACACACCTAGACAGGCTGACTAGATTCACCAGAAGGGCCAGTAGTGGGGAATGGCTGGGGGTGCCGACAACACAGCAGACAGTAGCAGGGATACTCTAGTGGGGGGAGGGAGGCTATGGGAGGGTGCTACTGGGGAAGTAGGTATATTAAAATAAAAAGTTTTATTTTTTTGTGTATGTGTGTGTGTGTGCCTGCATGTATATTTTGCCTATGTGTGTGAGTACCTGAAGAGGCCAGAAAAGGGCATCAGATTCCCAGGAGCTGGAATTATAGGAAGTTGTGTGTTGCTTAATATGGGTGCTAGTAACTGAACTCAGGTCCTCTGCAAGAGCAGAGGGAGCTATTACTCCTGATCTATCTCTCTAGTCCAAGACTGATTTTTTTTCAGTCTGGATGTGAATGAAATCCTATAGTATTTGTCTTTCTGGTCATGGTTTATTTCACTTAGCAGAATATCCTCCAAGTCCAGCTTTGTGGTCACAAATGACAAAGGTATGCTCATTCATTTCTTTCAATGTATATTTTTATCAAATTTTTGTGCATTTCATAGAAAACATCTCAATCATCTTTATAACCCCTCCTCCATCTGCACCCCTTATGCCCCACACCACTGGATTTCATGAGTTCTGTCATATATGTTAAGTCATATGGAGTCAAGTTAGTGAACCCAGACATCCCTCAGTGCAAGTTTATCTACTGGGGTCTAGTCATCCTATCTAGGGTCTCTCCCTTAAAGAAGATCAACTCTTCCTCACCCAGCAGTAATCAGCTGCCAATAGTTCTTTAGCTAAGGTTGGCACCTGCTGCCCATTTCCCCAGTTCTATGCTAGACTTTTGTCTTATTAGTCGGCACGGGTCTTACGCATGCTGACACCATTTCTGTAAATTCATATAAGCAAGGAAGGTCCCGGGAGCCTGTTAGACTGTTTCCTTATGCTAATGCACTTCCTCCCCTGGCTGTTACAATTTTTCCACCCCTCTTTCCACAATGGTCCTGACCCCTGGGTGAATGAAGTTTAATACAGGAGTCCTGTCCAGGAACCTACACTCTGCAGACTCTTATTCTCTACACTTTGGCCATTTGTGGCGTTTTATGTTCATTGCCCTCTGTTGCATGAGGACAATCATCCACGATGATCAAGTCAGCTTTATTCCAGAGACGCAGGATGGCTCAATATGTGTAAGTCAATAAATGTAATAAATCATATAAATAGACTTAAAGACAAAAATCACATGGTCATCTCAATAGATATCAAAGATGGCTTTTGACAAAATCCAACATGCATTTATGTTAAAAGTTCTAGAGGGAGGGCTGGAAAGATGGCTCAGTGGTTAAGAACACTGACTGCTCTTACAGAGGACCTGGGTTTGATTTCCAGCACCCACATGGCTGCTACAAACCATCCTTAACTCCAGTTTCAGGGGAATCCGAAACCCTCTTCTGACCTCTGCGACATTGCACGACATGGGTGCACTCACATACATGCAGGCAATACACTCATACACATAAAAAAAAAAAAGTCTTAGAGGGAATTGGACTGGAGGGAACAGAAATAAAAAAAAAAAAAAGTCCTAGAGGGAATTGGACTGGAGGGAACAGAACTCAACATAATTAATATACAACAAACTCACAGCCACCATCATTCTAAATGGAGAAAAACTGGAAATATTCCTGTTAAAATCAGGCACCAGACAGGGCTGTTTACTATCGCCACTCCTTTTCATTATAGTGCTTGAAACTTTTGCCAGAGCAGTAAGACTAGAGATGGAAGTTAAAGGGCTAGCAATTGGAAAAGAAGAGGTCAAATTATCCCTATTTGCAGATGATATGATGTTATGCATAAGAGATCCCAAAAAAATCTGTCAGAAAAATCCTAGAAATGATCAACACTTTTGGCAAAACAGCAGGTTACAAAATCAATCTACGAAAATAAGTAGCCTTTCTGTGTACCAATAACAAGCAATCAGAAAAAGAATCCATGGAAACCTTGTCATTCACAATAGCCTCAAAAAAAATTTGACTAGAGAATGGGGCTGGAGAGATGGCTCAGCAGTTAAGAGCACTGACTGCTCTTGCAGAGGACCTGGGTTTGATTCCCAGCACCCACATGGCGGCTATGAACCGTCCTTAACTTCAGTTCC
>NW_008352264.1:977085-986820 GCF_000622305.1 Nannospalax galili | reverse complement strand
ATAAAATATTTAAAAAAAGATTTCTAAATGAAAATTTTAAATTTTTGAATAAAAAGAATAAGGAAGACACCAAGAGATGGAAAGACCTTCTGTGATCATGGATTGGTAGAATTAATATTGTAAAAATGACCATCCTACCAAAAGCAATCTATAGATTTCATGAAACGCCAATCAAATGTCCAATGACATTCTTCACAGAACTAGAAAAAGAAAATCCTAAAATTCAAATGAAATCACAAAAGAGCCTGGATAGCCGAAGCAACCTTGAGCATAAAGAGCAATGGTGGGGGAATTATCATACCAGATCTCAAACTATATTACAGAGCTATAGTCATAAAAACAACATGGTGCTGGCACAAAAACAGACACATATATCAATGGAACATAATAGAAGACCCAAACATGAGTGCGTGCAATTTCAGCCACCTGACATTTGACAAAGGTGTCAAGAACACACACTGCAGGAAAGACATCATCTTCAATAAATGGACTGGTAAAACTGGATCTTTACCTGTAGAAGAATGAAACTAGATCCTTATCTTTCACCCTGCATAAAAGTCAACTCCAAAGGGATCAAAGACTTCAATGTGAAACCTGAAACTGAAACTGTTAGAAGAAAACATAGGCAGAACCCTAGAATATATAGGTGCAGGAAAGGACTTTCTAAATCAGGCACTAGTTGCTCAGGAATTAAGGTCAACAACCAATAAGTGATACCTCATTAAACTAAATAGCAAAAGAAACAACCAAGGAAGTGAAGAAGAAACCCACAGAGTGGGAGAAAATGTTCACCAACTATATATCTGACAGAGGATCAAGATCTAGAATATATAAAGACAAAAAACAAAGGATCAAGAAAACAAATGACCCAATTAAAAGATGGGCTAGAATCTGAACAGAGTTCTCAAAAGAAGAAATAAAAAATGGCTAAGAAACACCTTGGTAATTAGGGAAATGCAAATAAAAACCACTAAGATTTCATCTTAGCTCAGTCAGACTGGCTAAGGTCAAGAGAACAAATGATACCAAAGCTGGCAAGGATGTGGAGAAAGGGGATCGGGCATTCACTGCTGGTGGGGTTGCAAACTTGTGCAACCACTATGGAAAACAGTGTGAAGGGCTCTTAAAAAACTAAAAGTGAGGCCAGGTGTGGTGGCACATGCCTTTAATCCCAGCACTTGGGAAGCATAGGCAGGCAGATCTCTGTAAGTTCAAGACCAACCTGATTGTCTACATAGTGAGTTCCAGGCCAGCTGGGGCTACAGGGAGACCCCTTTCTCAAAAAGACAAAAAACAAAACAAAACAAAAAAAAAACCTAAAAGTGAACCTACCATGTGATCCAGTTATACCACTCCTTGGCATATACCCAAAGGACTCATCCTACCACAGAGATACTTGTACATCCATGTTTTTTGCTGCTCTTTGCACAATAACTAAGAAATGGAAGCAATGTAAGTGCTACTAATGAATGGATAATGAAAGTGTGCTACATTTACACAATGGAGGTCTACTCAACAGCAAAGAAAGACAAAATAATGAAATTTGCAAGTAAATTGATGGGACTAGAAACTGTTACATTAGGTGTGTTCATTTTTAAAGCAATATGATTCTGCATTATGTGCGTGTGCGTGCACATGCAATTTTCCTCATCATAGTTGATGGGCACTTAAGTTGATTCCATATCTTGGCTATTGAGAATACTGTTGCAATAAATATGGGTGTGAAGATGTCTCTTCAAGGTGCTGATTTTGTTTCCTTTGAAATACATACCCAGATTGTTGGACTATATTGTAATTTTATTTTTGCTTTTTTGTGGAATCTCCATACTGCCCTCCAAAGTGAATGCACTAATTTACATTCCCACCAACAGAAGATACTATTTATTTAAAAGCAGTGTCATTTTAATAATGGTATTTTAAGATAAAAACACATTATCCCCTTTAGTTACACATAATGACATATCTTATTCTGAGTTTTAAAACCTTACATTATGGAGAAAAACATTTTTAAATAAGTTTGAGTAACATATAGTATGTATACAATCATGTCAGTGCTTCAAGCCAAAACCTCCCTGTTGTCACATAATATGCATACATATAGGTTTACACATGAATGGATAGGAAGTTTAATCTCGCTAGTCTTTTATGATATATAGTATCACACCTTAAAAGAGAACAGTCCAATAAATGCAATTTAATTTAGTCACCAAAAAGTAATGGCCTCATTGGACATAGCCTGGCCCTGCTTGGTGTCATGAGCCTCTTGCTATCCTTAACTTAGACCTAAAGGATTTGCTGAGCACCAAGTTCCTAGAAATTCCAGGAACACAAGGAGAAGAAACCCCTTCCCCAGGAAAATCCATTTCACAGGGTAGCAGAGGCCTGTAGCTGTCTTGGAAACTGAAGGAGAGAAGCAGGCTGAAGGTGGGCGGAGCATATGGATGTGTCATGGCTCAGGGACTGTGGGCAGGTGTCATTGCTTGCTGATTAGTCATTTTGGCTCCTTCAACTATTGGTCAAAGCATTCTGTAGAGGTGCTGAAGGATCATAAGAGACCAATTGCCTTCCCAGAGCTGCCCAACAGGGATGGGGGTAGAGCTGCCATTGTAGATAGAAGTCCAGTCTATATATCATGGCTGTTGCAGGAACCACTGAGGACAGTTCCTTCCAGACACAACAGTCCCTGGCCCTATTGATGTCCACCAATATGTGACAATATTTCCTCTGTAGATCACCTCAAGGTGGCATTAGATGTTCCATTTCAGAAGTGATGGAATCCACTGCAACTTTTCAGTTGCTCTGCTTGAAGAAATAGTTTTAAAAGACACAAATAGTGAGCTGGAGTGTTGGCTTAGGAGGTAATGTGCTAGCTGTGCAAATATGAGGACCTGAGTTCAGATCTTCAGCACACAAGTAAAATCTGTGCATAGAGGTGTCTATAAACCCATTCATGGAGTGGAGGGTGTAGATAGGTGAATCCCAGGGGCTTGCTGGTGAGCCAGTCTGATGAACAAGCAAGTTCCAGGCTCAGTGAGAGACTCTATCTAAAAAATAAGATGGAGAGTGGTAAGGATGCTGGACGTTGACCTCTGGTCTTCATACATGCATATACAATTGTGCATGCATTTCCCTACAAACACCCCTCCAAAAGACACTCACAGCAGTAAAAGGTCTCTCTATACCACACAAGGAAGAGAGAACTCAGGTAACTGAGAGAACAGAGCAAAGCAAAAACCCTTTCAAAAAATAATCCACGACTCTGATGGCTGTGGTACTACATGCTTACAATCCCAGCTTAGGGAAGTAGAGGCAGGAGGATCAGGAGCTCAAGGTCAGTGACAGCTACATATTGAGTTCAAGGTCAGCTTGGAGTGCCTGAGGTCCATTCACGGGATCCATGACTATGTTTCCAAGGCCCATTGGGGAAACTGAGGAAGGCACACATTGTATAGTTTTCAACCAGCCACAACCATGACCATCAGTCAGGATCTTTCAGTGGCTGAAGAAGCACACACATACATGCACAAAGAAAAGAAAAGTAGAAAAGAAAAAAGAAAAAAAGAAAGACTAGGGAAAGTTCTGTACTGGTCAAAAGAGTAAAACTAAGGGACCACCTTTGCCTAGGGTTGTCTACCCAACCCTGGACTCAGTGTGCGGCCCCTTCATCCTTATCAGTAGGGAACTGTCTTCTCTGACTTTACTCTTTGAAACTCCTCAGAGAATAGGTAGACATCACGAGAGATCTCTCAGTAGTTGTCTGGTCCTTATGAGATCTTATGTCTGCCATTGCCGGGCTTCTGTTTTCCTACCTTGTGAAAGGTAGGTCTGGGCTAAATTCAGTCTCTCTCCATTTGGAACCCAACACAGGATTATTGGACTTCCTAATTATCTTGGTTGTTTGGAGATTACAGAACTTCCATCATAATGCCAGATGATGAACTTGACCTCCTCTCTTGCAGGAAGCTCCCATCTACTATCAACGGGGTTGAGCTGCTTGGTGAAAATGCAGAAGGAAAATGTGAAGCTGCCCCCAGACAGCAACCCTCCCTTCCCCAAGTCCTCTAGGAAGTCACAGATCTCCCATGTTGAGGCCCAAGAATGTTGGACATAAACAGGTGCCAGCAGTGGTGCTGTGACTAGAGCTTAATGTGGGCAATGCTTAATGTCTCCTTCCTGCTGGGATCTCCAGGGATCTTCCCTGATAGATTCATCTTTCTTATCTCTGGGTTCCCCCAAGGAGGACTGACCCTAGAAGGAAAGGTCGGGGATCCCCAGAAAGACCTATCTGACCTTTCTTTCTCTTTAGGTCTACATTTCAACACGATTTTGTATTTTATGAATATTTCCCCTCTACAGAACTGGAGCTTCAATATCTTTGTAATTATGATATGTCAAAGGATACTTACATCTTAGTCTTGATCCTGCCTCGATTTAGATTTGCAGCATTGGAGAACCCTTTTGATTTCTTTGAGTCTTTTCCTTTACAAAACAAGAGGAATAAAATACAAAGCCTTACAGACTTCTTTCAACTCTAACATTCACAATCATGACTATTTCCCACACCTTAGAATCGTTATTTCTTTTCTTCCTTCGTCACCTCCTTCATTCTCTGCTCTGTCTCTCTTATGTCCTAGGGTCCCTTCACTAAAGTTGAGTTCCTAGTCTGGGAAACATCTTGCTGGTCTGTGCCCAAGGGAACTTCCTCCCCCTCATAATCTCAAACTACAAAGGAAGAGTTTTGCTCACTTACTTCCCAGAGACTTGAGAAGCAGAAGAGAAAATGAGAAGATGGTCCCATGACACCAAGGGGTGATGAAGAAGGTGGGTGAGAGGAGCACATCCTGTTCTGCAGCACAGACAATGAACAGCTGAACCTCTCAGCCCCCCACACTGATCATGTTTGCTAGTTACTTCCTGTTACTTTTTATTGGCTCTGACACTTGCTTCAGCTTGTCTCCTTAAGGTCACAAATAGGTTAAACTATTATATGCTTAACAAGTGGTTCTGGTCAGTTGATTATTTAAAAAACTTTTTCTAATCCTCCTCTTAAATTATATAAATATGTGTGTGTGTGTGTGTGTGTGTGTGTGTGTGTATGTGTCATATATTATGTGTTTGAGTGTTTTGCTTGCATGTATGTAAGGGTACCACATGCATGCAGAGCCTGCAGAGGCCAGAAGAGGGCATCAGATAACCTGGAATTGGAGTTATAGATGATCATAAGGGGACTGAACCCAGGTCCTCTACAAGAGCAGCAAATGCTCTAACCCTGAGCCATCGCTCCAGCCCCTCAGGTATATTTCCTTGGTACCCTGGACCACTTGTACAACCATGTTTGTTGCTGTTCTTTTCACAATAGCTAAGAGATGGAAGCAACCTAAGTGTCCTTCAACTGATGAGTGGTTAACAAAGATGTGGTATATTTACACAATGGAGTTCTATTCAGCCGTAAAGAAAGATGAAATAATGAAATTTGCAGTTAAATGGATGGATCTGTTATACTATAGTAAGTGATGTAACACAGCCAAAAAAATTTAAACTTCATATGTTCTCCCTCATATGTTGATCCTAGCACCAAATCATTGTATGCATGTATCCTTATGTAACTGCAGGGACCAGGATAATGGAAAGAACACAGGAAGGTTAAAGGGAAAGAAGGAACCTGAGTGAGAAGAATCCCCTGAGTACCCAGCCACTCTTCCCAGCCAACTAGTCCAGCCTTGGAAGACAAAAGAAAAATGAGCAGGAACCCAATAGAGGGATGCTTTTGGGAGCCTTTGTCAAGAAACTCCAATGGATTTTCATATGAACATTTGAAAATTGCCCTGTTCTGACTTTTTTCTAGTTCCCTGTCTAGAACCTGTAATGCTAATTACTCTTGCCTTTACTTCACCATCACATCTCCTATTCATAATTCAAGGACTTTCTTTTCCCCTTAGAGACAATAGTTGCAGTTTGGGAGTCTTTTAAATAGACCCACTGAAGGGTACTCCAATTGCCTCACTCGGCATCCCTGTTCAGTTTTGAAGAAGCCAGATCAGTCAGCATCCCTATTCCCTATTGGCAATTTGGGTAACCCCTTCAGAGGACAGTGTGATAAGAATAGGAGGTAGGAATTGGCTAGACAGTTAGGGTAAAAAGACCCCAAAGAAAGGGAGCCAGTTTCTTGGCTAATGTCCTTGGGCTTGTTAGCAACATACTGTGTTCCAAGGCCAAAAATGTCAAAAGTATTTGGGAGCTTGTATCTAATCCTTAAAAGATTGTAGGGTTACAACTTCAGAGGGGGGAATGTTGGAGGGGAAGGAGTGGGCATGGATTTGATCGAAACACCTTATATGCACGTATGAAATTCTCAATAAAGTTTTTTTTTAAAGGGAAAAACAACAACAAAAGAGCATCCAGTGCTCTTAACTGCTGAGTCATCTCTCCAGCCCCAAATCCTCCTTTCATCTATAACACAAAATACATTTTGAATGGTTTATTAGCTTAAACAAAAGGACAAAACCACCAAGTATTGCAACTTCCAAATGAGTGATAGGAACTAAGTGGAAGATTCTCAACAATGTGTTTTTTAAAGAAGTGCAGTACAAGGCCTTAGCAACAAAATTCTCCAGCCCTGTGGGCACTTACGACCCTAGTTCATCCAACTTTACCCTACATAGACTAATATCTAAAGGACTTCTGACTCATTTGAGTATGTGGCTCATGTTTGACCCAGTCCTTTTTGAACATGACAGCAGACCTTGCTACAGCAAGCTAAATTCATAAAATGTCACTAATATCATCTAAAAAAATGAATACAAACTAATTTGAGATGGGGATTAGGAGATGTATTAAAATAATAGCGTCTAAGGGCCAGGGTGGAGCCAGAATTCAGAAAGCAATGGATCTAGGCAATGAAGATGTGATCTCTCAGTTTCCTGCTTCTGCTGTCATGCAGGCTACTTGCTGCCATGCCTTCCACCATGATGAATTCTCATTCCCTGGAACCATAAGCCAAAATGAACTCTTTCTTCCACAAGTCACTTTTGATCATCAGTTTTATTACAGCAACAGAAAAAGAATTAGCACACCATCTTAAAGCAGAGATGCTATAGTGGCCTACAGGAGACCTTGACCCACAGTCATGGCAATAAAATGAACAAAACTGTATAGCAAATAGCTACATTTATAGTAATAGTAATAGGGCTGCTAACATTTCCTCTTGAATGGGAAAGAGGGTCATAAAGCCCTCAGGAAGATTTCCTCTGAAATTCTAGTCACCACTCCTTCCTGATCAATACAAAATTGACTAGGGAATGGGACTTTTTGGTGGTGCAGCTGCCACTGAGTCATCTATGCCCTTGTAAGTAATCCCAATAAACTCATTTATTCATCAAGCTGAACTTGACGGAGACTTTCTTGGTCTGCTGGTCTCTCTAGTTGTGATAAATAAACAAATCATCTCCCCAGAGAGTTAGGAGATATTTTTCATTATTTATTTGAGAGTAGATCTCATCTGTGTTCTCATCACAATAAAAAAATATGATTAGCATTCATTTTGACAAGAATGGTTTAAATGAAAGGGTTGGAGGAAAGGGTACCATGGGTTGAGAAATGAATGAATATTCCCTTTATATTTTATTATCTTTTAGATGTTTTACTTGGTGATGAGGCAACATAGAAAGATGGAAGATTACGGGAACATGGCAAGGGAAAGGAGTTGCTCACTCCTGCTGGCTGCCTCAGAACCCTTAGATGACTCCATTGAGGAATGGGAATTGCTGCTTCTGTCTAGGACATCACTCCAGTGAAGGTCAAAGCTCTGTCTGTTCTCTAGGACAACTCCTACAGTGCATTTTATGGCAGACTGTCCTATAGAGACTATGCCTTGTAGTTTCATCTCTTCTGGTTGGCCTTGCTGAGACTGACTGTAGTCATCACATCCATGTGAGTATTTCCCCATGTGACATTAGATTGGTGAGTCTCCTCCGTGCTTTAAAAAAAAGTTTTATTAGAAAATTGGAAAATTTATAGTAAAATAAAAAGTAGTTACCAAAACAAACAAAACAAAACAAAACAAAAAACCAAAAAAAAACCAACCAAACAAAAAACCCAAAACCCAATGGTATTATCTCATTCAGCATATCCCAAAAAATCAGTGGGCAGTCATGCCCACTTTCTGCTGCAGTGGAATAAAAAAGGAAACCCAAGTCTCACAATCACTGCCCAGAAGGGACAACACTTAATTAGATTCTCATGGAAGAATACAGAAGTGATTCCTGCTACTTCAACATATATTAAGTTGAATATACACAGCCACCATGGGGGGGGGGGAACCTATACTACTTTTCCCCTCAAATTTCCCTTTCTTGTCCTAATATTCTAAATATGTTTTTTTGTTTACATATATGCATGTATACATTATGGCCTAAGAACCACATTTGAGGAAAACATGCAGGTTTTTAGTTTCTGAGACTGGGTGACCTCACTTAATATTATACATTCTAAGTTTATCCATTTTGCTGTAATTTTTTAAATTTCACTTTTCTTTAGAGCTGGATAATATTCAAGTTTATAATTACACACTAGATTTTCATTATCCATTCATCTGTTGAAGCACAGCTAAGTTGGTTTCATTTCCTTGCTATAGTGAATAAAATAGCAGTAAACATGGGTGTACAAATAGCACTGTGGTAAGGTATGGAGTTCTCTGGGTGTATGCCCAGGAGTAAGATAGTTGGGTCATATGGTAGCTCTATTTTTATTTTCTTTTATTTTTTACTTATTTTTAATTTTTTATTGCATTTTGTGTATTTAAATATAGAACATGTTAATCATCTTTATATACCCTTCCCTCTTGGTCCCCTCTCATTGCCCCCCGAACTGGAATTTATATATTCTATCAATTGTGTTAAGGCCTATCATGTCAAATTAGTGTCCCCAGATGTCCCTCAGTGCAAGTTAATCCACTGAGGTCTAGTCAGACTATCTAGAGTCCCTCCCTCTAAGATCAGCTCTTTCTCACCCAGCAGTAATCAGCTGCCAATAATTGTTTATAACTACAGATCTGTAATATAATTTGAGGTTGGTTATTGTTATGCCCCTGGCTGTGTTCTTATTCCATTGTACTGTTTGGCTATTTATAGTATTTTATGGTAATTTTGGTGCCAGAATACTACTGACTTTATAGAATGGTTTTAGTAGTGTTCTTTTACCTTCTATTTTGTGAAACAAGTTAAGTATGAGATCTACTTTGAAAGTTTAATAAAATTCAGTGGTAAAGCTGTCTGGTTCTGGACTTTTCTTTGAAGGAAGACTTTTGATTACAGCTTCTATTTTGTTGCAGTAATAGCATTGTAGTCTGATAGAATGCATGGAATTATTTCTTTTTTTTTTTTTGTATTTGTTGAGATTTGTTTTGCACCCCAGTATGTGTTCAGTTTTAAATAAAGTTCCTTGGAGTGCTGAATAAAAAGTATGTTCTTTGGTGCTTGGGTAGAATATTTGGTGGATGTCTGTTAGGTCCATTTGATGTATGGTATTGTTTAATTCAGCTGTCTCTCTGTTAATTCTCTGTCCTGTTGACCTATCTAATGGAGACAAAGGGGCATTCAAGTCACCTACTATTAATCAGTTTGGATTAATCTGGGTCTTAAAGTCCTATAGTACTGTTTTATGAAGTTGGGTGCACCAGAGTTTGGTGAATACATGTTCATGACTGTAATATCTTCTCAAGTCTATTATTCCATTGAT
>NW_008352264.1:976030-977042 GCF_000622305.1 Nannospalax galili | reverse complement strand
GAAGTCTATTTTGTCAGATATTAGAATTGCAACCCCTGCTTGTTTCTTAGTGCCATTTGCTTGGAATATTCTTTTCCAACCTTTTACATTAAGGTAGTGCCTGTCCTTGAAGGTGAGGTGGGTTTCTTGAAGAAAAAACAAAAAGGATGGATTTTGTTTCTTAATCCATTCAAGTAGACTTTGTCTTTTGACTGGGGAGTTCAGTCCATTAATATTTAAAGTTATTATTGAAAGACATGTATTGGCTGCTATCCTTTTGATCTGTTTACATTCTTGGTCTAATTTTGTGTTTCCACAGTTATACCCTCATTCATATCTCTCTGTTGTCCCTTGGGTATAGCTGTTCCTTTCTATATCCTCTGTATTTTTCAAGTATTCTCTGACAGGCTGGTTTTGTGGACTGTATTCTTCTAACCTATTTGTGTTGTGGAAGATTTTTCTTTCCCCTTCAACTATATTTTTGATGGGTTGGAATCTATGGTCATTTAGAGCTAGGAATACTTTGGCCCAGGCTATTCTGGCTTTCATAGTTTGCACTGATAAGTCAGCTATAATTCTGATGGGTTTTCTTTTATATGTGACTTCTTGTTTTTCTTTTGCAGCTTTCAGTATTGTCTCTTTGTTTTGTACGTTTAGTGTCTGTGGGGAGTTACTCTTCTGGTCCAATCTATTTGGTGTTCTATGTGCTTCTTGTATTTGTATGGGGATCTCTTTCCTTAATTTTGGGAAATTCTCTTCTACTATCCTGCTTAAAATCTGGTCAGTACCGTTACCTGAAATTTGAAATTCTTCTCCTTCCTCTATGCCTGTGATGTATAGATTTGGTCTTTTCATGGTGTCCCATATTTCCTGCATATTCTATCCCTGTGTTCTTAAATTGGAAAAAAAAAAACTTTGCTTGAGCAGTCCAATTCTTCAACTTTATCATCCAATTTTGATATTCTGTTTTCCATTTTAATCATTCTTGATGAGGCTTTCTCCTGTCATTTCAAATTGGCTTGTTGAGATTTTT
>NW_008352264.1:967543-974859 GCF_000622305.1 Nannospalax galili | reverse complement strand
AAATCCTATTTAACTGAAGAAATGCAGATTATTTTATTCCTGAATAGCTGCTGATATATGTGTGTATATATATATATATATATATATTCCCTATCTGTTGGGTGGAATATTCTATATATGTCAGTTAATTGATCCATAGTGTATTTTAGCTCGAAGATTTACTTGTTTTTGGTTGGTAAAATCTATCTAAAAATGAAAGCAGGTTGTTGAAGCCCCCCACTATTATTGTATCAGGACCTATGTAGCATTTTATGCCTTTTAGTGTTTGTTTCATAAGATGTAGTGGTGTAATAGTCAATGTATAAATGTTTACTGTTGCTATATTTTCTCAATGAATTGTTCCATTTATTAATATGTAGTGTCCCTTCTTATCTTTTCTAATTAATTTTGGTAAAGCAAATGACATTTACTTTATCAAATATAAAGATAGCTATGCATGCTTGTTTACATTTTCCATTCGCTTGATTGTTTTGAATCCTTCAATAGTGAGGTTTTTAAAATATCTTTGCTGAGTAGGTAATGTTTCCTGGGGTAAACATATAGTTGATTATTATTAATCCAGTCCAGTAGTCTATGTCTTTTTAGTGGTGAGTTGAGCTTGTTTGCTTGTAAGGTTTTATAGAAAGAGGTTTGCTAGTTCACATGAATTTGTTGGATGATGTTCTGTTTTGTTTAATTATCTCTATTTCTTTTCCTTCTCGTATTAGTTTGTTGAATTTTTGTGTTTGGTGAGGGTGTTTCTTTCCTGGGTCTAATCTGTTTATCTGTTCTTTTTATGGAGTGTACAATTTTGTGTATTCACATGGAGGAATTTTCTTTCTTCTTCCTCCCTATAAAGTATTCCATTAAGAATTTTCTGCAGGGCTGGCTTGATTGTCATGAATTGCCTTAATTTGTCTTGAAATATTCTTATTTCTCCAACAATTTTAAAAGATAACTTTGCAGGGTAAAGCATTCTTGGTTTGCAGTTCTTTACTTTCAGAGTTTGAAGTATTTCATTCCATGCTCTTCTGGTTTTCATGGTTGTTGATGAAAAGACTGTGTTAATTTTTGATATTTCTGTCTTTGTAAGTTGGTGATTTTCTTGTGTTGTTTTTAAGGTTGTTACCTTTACTTTTTATTTTTGACATCCTGACTAGGATGTGTTATGGTGAGTTTCTTCTCTGGTCATGTCTATTTGGAGTTCTAGCTCTTGTGTTTACATGTCTATTTCTTTTACTAGGTTTAGGAAGTTTTCTACTGCAATTGTGAATAGCCAGTCTATTCCATTTTATTTTTATCAAGGCTCCTTCTTCCACACCATGAATTCTCTCAGGTTTGACCTCTTGAATGTATCCTAGACCTTTCGAAAGCCTCCTTCACGTTCCTTAATGTTTCCTCTTATGTATGTTTGCTTGTATTATTGCCACAACTTTATCTTCTGTATCTCAGACTTGTTCTTCTTCATGGTTTTGTCTGTTAACAATAGTATCTGTTGTGTTTTTTGATTGATCATCTCTTTAACTTCAAGTATTTCTGTTTGATTCCTTCAGTGTTTCACTCTCCTTGCTGAATTTTCCTTCCATATTTTGGAATTCTGCCTCCAGTTTACTGACTGTTTCATTCACTTGTCAACGACTTGCATAGATTTTCTTAATTTTTACATCTGTTTGATTCTTCTATATGGTCATTATTTTTTTTAATATTTTATTTTTATTTTATGTGTATGAGTGTATTGCCTGCATGTAGATAGATGAACCCATGTCACGAGTGCCCACAGAGGTCAGAAGAGGTCATCAGATTCCCTGGAACTGGAGTTACAGACAGCTGTTAGCCACCATGTCGGTGCTGGAAATCAAACCAGGTCCTCTGTAAAAGCAGCCAGTGCTCTTAACTGCTGAGCCATCTCTCCAGCCCCTGGTCATTAATTCTTTTAAAAAGAAAACTTCTGAATTATTTTTCAGGCATTTCAGCTATCTCTGTAGTTTTGAATTCCCTTCTGGGGGAACTGGTTGGTTGGGAGTGGGTCATAGGTTGTGGTGGTGTCACATTCTTTATGTTTCTTTGTCGAATTTGTTGGAGTGGGTTTGTCTTTCAATTTTGACTTCCCTCTCTTCCAAGGTGATTCATATATTTTGTTTTCTTCCTGTAGGGATGTATGCATGAGGCTTAGCTTTAGGGACTGGTGAAACATGGTATTGATTATCTAATGAAATTGGTGAGGTCATCCTATGTGGACTATGTGCCAACAGGACTCTGGGTGGCACACAAAGCTCCAAGGCAACCAGACAGTACCTCCTGAACTCTGCCAACTCTCTAAAAGCAGGACTTCTAATGTCAGATCCACCAAAGTCTACGTACCAACTTAAGGCTGAGGTCAATGCCACAGGCCTGAAACAGCCTTCAGAACCACAGCAGTATAGACTGCCAATCCTGCAGTGACCACTGGAACCCCAGATGCCTAAACCCCACATTTACTCTGCCAAAGAGACTGCTGAAGCCAAATCCCAGTCTCTCAGGGGACCCTGTGCACACTGGAATCAAAGCTCATGCCTGGCACTGACCTCTAAGCCTACCAGGGTTGGTCCTATGGTGCTCCCAGGTCCCTCCAGAGGCAATGGTCTAGTCCCCAGATGCTCCCTGGACCTGCTGGAACAGAAAGCCAGCCATGGTAGTGCTGCATGGCCCTATGTGCTCCAGAGACCTAGTTGCAGGGTGCTGTTTAGAACTACTGAGCCAGAGGCCTCAGCCCATCCAGTTCCTCCTTGAAATGGAGGCCTGCTCACCAGTCTTCTCCTTTAATTGCATAGGACTGTCCTCTGACAGATGATGGACAGATGCCATCTTCCTAAGCTTGGTTGTGCCTGCTTGCCTAGGATCATCACAGTTAAGCTTGTTGACTAGTATACACTGCAAGGAAGGAGGGGCAGTGGTGAGTCTTGGAGGGCAGGAATAATTGTCCCAGCCTACACCAAAAGCAGCAGGTATTAGAGGGGACAGTCTCTGGTGAGTCTAGAAGGCAGGAGCTATCTTCCTTCTCTGGCAAGTGGTAGTCTGACTCCAGTCTTCATTCAGTCTTCCTCTGAAGAGCAGCATGTGGGAGCTGAGGCCCTGACCAGAGCCTGGAGAGCTGGACTGATGAAAAATTGTCCCTAAGAGTTTATATAGCCTCAGGAGGTCTCTAACTGGCTGCGTGTGTATGCAAATGAAGTGTAGAATAAGAACCAATCAGGAGAGAACCTGTTAACTTGGGAAAGCAAAAACCTGTCCCAAACTGGGGAGGGTTTCAATCATGGCCCTGTTCTGTCAGTTCCTCCCCTCCTCCCCCACAAATGCTGTAATGACAGCAAGGAAAGTGGAATAGAAAGTGAAAGGTAGAGTGGGGGTTGGGGGCTTGTTTTCAGGCCTATTCCTAGCTCTGCCACAGGGGAAAAGCAGCGGCTGGGCTGGCTCGTTGAGCCACAGGTTTGAGCCCTTCCAGCACCCTGAAACTAAGCAGAAGAGCCAATCCGCACTGGAAGATGCCCTCCCTCCTCCGCCTCTCCCTTCCCCCTCCCCTACCTCTCCCCCTCCTCCTCCCCCTCCTCCCTCTGCTGCTGCTGCTGGTGGTGGCTCCACTTGTCCCTGGAGCTCCTCAACCCCCATCGGCGCCAGCGCCAGGAGAGCCTCTCAAAAACTGAGACTTTTAAGTTGCATCTTGTACTTTTCCAAAGTGGTCCTTGTGGATTCTGCTGCCCTGTAACTGTTGGCCGCAAGGCCAGGAAGTCCTTTTATGAGGAGGGACACCCCTTTCAAAAGCTGCGCTTCGAGTGTCTTGCAGATGTCTTCCAGTGTCTTGCAGATAAGGAAGTCCTTTAGGGGGAGGGAAGGCCTCTTTCAAAAGCAGCATCTTGAGTCCCTTGCAGAAACCAACATGGTTGGCATGGTGGTGCAAGCCTATGATTTCAGCTCTGGTGGAGCTGAGGCAGGATTAAGTGTTGAAGGCACTGTGAGCTATACCAGCAGCCCCCGTCTTTAAAAAGTAGGAAATACCAGGAGACTAGTACCACAGCAGTAATAAAATCTTCAACACAAGTCTAACTCTATAGAAACTGACTAGAGGAGAAAGTTAAGACTGTCCAGTCACACTGACTAAAATTGTCACACATGATCAACAAAAGTTAGTTATTTATTGAACCACCTTAAAAAAATTAAACAATTTCCAGCAAAGAAATCTCATATGAATTACCTGTCTTAAAGTATGATGAAACTGAAGCCTAATGTAAAAAGGCTAAAACCCCAAACGCTCCAATGATCTGAACACATGAAGATAAAGATCTTCACATTAAGTAGGATATTAAAGTCAATCCTACAAGACACTTGACAGCAACAAATATGACATAGTGTAGGAGAGTAAAACCTCATTAGGAAATAGCTTGTTGATTTCTTCAAAAGTTAAAAGCCAGAAGTTGGGTTAGGGACTCAAGTAAAGATGTCAGCACATGAGGGTGTTTTTAATGAGTTAACCATCACACAGAGCACATTATATGCATTGTCTCCTTTATCCTTTGCAAAGTTCTTTGTAGTGGGTGACATTTCTGGGGCTTTTGTGAGGAAAGAAACTATAGTTCCAGATGCAATGGTTTGCCCAAGGCCAAAACTATTAATGTACTATTATATGCTCTGACATTACCAATGTCCCCAGTGTCACTGAGAATGTTCAGGGTGGTCCCCCTGAACCATGCTACAAAGCATCCAAGCAAGGGCTCTGGGCCCTGGCTCTGGCCTCTGATATGCAGAATCTTGCCATCTGCTTGCTCTACAGAGACAAGCAACCCCTTCTCTGCTGCACTGGAATAGAAACATTTTCCATCTTTCACAGCCAAACGAGGATGCTAGAAAGGAAGGAAGCCACAGAGAGAGTTAGCCTAGCACCAGACAGTCTACCCAGAAAGCTGAAGCAAGCATGGACAGGAAATGGTATCTGATCTTTCAACACACTAGAGCAAAAATAATTTATATGAGAAGCATATAAGGTGTTTTGATCAAATCCATGCCCACTCCCTCCCCTCCAATTCCTCCCATATCTCACTTTTTTTTTATAGCTTTGTGTACTCTTTCTTCTATTTTATTAATGGATTTTTTTGCTACTCCAAAATTCCCCCCTCTGAAGGGGTACCCTAAAATCTTTTAAGGATTAGGTAAGAGTTCACAAATATTTTTGACATTTTTGGCCTTTGGAACAGAGTACGTTGCTAAGAGGCCCAAGGACATTTTGACTTTTAGCCAAGAAACTGGCTACTTTTCTTTGGTCTTTTTACCCTAATTGCTTAGCCAATTCCTACCTTCTAGTCTTTTTTTTTTCAGCTAAATTATTTAATTTTACTTTTTAAAATTATTTATTTAATAGCCACATAATTAGAAGAAGCATTTCATTACAACAGCATTGACATATTCAATAACAATTTCAAGAGCTAAGATGTATCTCTTTCCAAATTGGCTGTAATTTTTTAGGTTTACAGTTGAATTAATACAGTTATACATTACTCAGTATAAACCCTATGAGACATAAAATTGAATGAGGTTTTAACCTTTAAAAAAGAGCTCCCTTTCATTATTAAAATACACAGTTTCATATAGAAAAATTAATTCAATGCAATTGACATTAAGATGTTTGCACATGCATTTCTAATCTCTATATATCTGATTATTACTAGTCACACTCGGTTACTTTCTGAGATCCATCAGGTAGATTTCAATGATAATGTTTTTCACATCTACTAATTATTAAGGAGTAAATTTTTATGCTTTGAAGAATTATTATTTTTTTAATCATTATACTTTTTAAATTTTTTAATAACTACATGATCAGAAGCTTTTCACTGCAGCTTTAACATATTCAGTAACATACTCCAGAGCAAGAGTACATCTCTTTCACAAGTGGGTGCAAGTTTCTAGGTTCACAATGGAGTTAATGCAGTTATACAATATTGAACTCAGTATAAGCCCTATAAGACATAAAATTGAATGAGTTTTTTAACCTTTAAAAAAGATTTCCATTTCATTTTAGAATATATTGCTCCTTGCAGAAAGACTCATTGTTTTTGCTACTAACACAGATGTTGGTGCATGCATCTCTGATCTGTATGCATCTGATTATTACTAATCATAATCAGTTGCACTTGGACCTTGGAACCTGTGTATGTCTATGAAAGTCATTGGGTAGATTTCAATGGTAAAGTTTATCACCTCTACTAATTAGCATGATATAAATTTCCATGCTTCCTCTTCAAATATAATACATTTTTTTAATTTGTTGATTTGTATATGTGTGTGTGTGTGTGTGTATCACACAGAACATCCCAAACCATCTCATTCGACTATACACCCACTTCCCACATGGCACCCTCCCATAGCCTCCCTTCCTCCACTAGAGCCCTTTTACTTTGATATCCCTGCTACTGTCTGCTGTGTTGTTGGCACCCCCAGCCCTTCCCCACTACTTGTGTTGAATCTAGTCAGCCTATCTAGAGGTCTTTGTTTTAGCAGGGTCAGCTCTTCCTCTTCTAGCAGCAATCCATTGTCAATACTCCATTAAATAAGATTGGGGTCTGCTGTTCATTTTCCCAGTCATATGCTGGGTTACTATTTGGAAGTCCCTTTGTTTACCCTGGCCAACACTCAAAAGAAGGTATCTCCTATCTGGCATTGTTTCTTGTTATGTAGCCTTTAGCTATACATACGAAGTCTTAAGAAATTATATTGACCCCTTTAATCTTTGGTTATACTTTCCTTTTAGATGTTTAAGGCCATACAGTTGGCCCAGATAAACCAATTTATTTTTACTCTTAAGGTCGTTCGAGGACCTGTTCCTCAGGGGTCACATGGGCTTGGGAGGCGCCCATGGGCTTGGGATGAACCCCTGGCTCCTTTCTTTTATCAGTTCCGCCTATGTGAACATAAGTCAAAGGTCCATGGTTGGTTTCACTTGGAAGCATAGAGGAAGTGATTCCTCTGTGTTTACCCTCCTCTTCGTAGACTGGACACTGGTTCAAGTCCATCTGGTGGGGTTTCCTTGGCCTCCTTGATAAAGAGGACCTCCACCATTACAGGACATTTTGAAAGATGCTCATAGTCCCCTGGAACTAGTTGACCTAGGAAGGCAAGGAGCAAAAACTGTCCTTTATGTCCATTTTACCAAATTAGTATAGGCCTCAAGGTATGTCTGTTAAATATCCAAGAAGGTTAGTTCCACCAGTCTGGTACTTTTAATTACTGTGTGCCATGTAGATAAATCTTGGGCAAAGACCAATTGTTCTCAGATAAACCTTACCTAGACATATATTTCTTGATCTGCT
>NW_008352264.1:965771-966971 GCF_000622305.1 Nannospalax galili | reverse complement strand
AGAGCAGCAACAAACATGGATGTACAAGTGTCTCTGCAATAGGATGAGTTCTTTGGGTGTATGCCAAGGAGTGGTATAACTGGGTCAAATTGTAGGTTCATTTGTAGTTTTTTAAGAGTTCTCCACATTGCTTTCCATAGGGGTTGAACAAGTTTGCAGCCTCACCAGCAGTGGATGAGTGTTCCCCTTTTGCCACGTCCTCTCCAACATTTGGTATCATTTGTTGTCTTGATCTTAGCCAGTCTGACTGGGGTAAGGTGAAGTCTTAAAGTGGTTTTAATTTGCATTTCCCTAATTATAAGTGATGTTGAACATCTTTTAAGATGTTTCATAGCCATTTATACTTCTTCTTTGGGAACTCTCTGTTCAACTCCTCAGCCCATCTTTTAATTGGGTTGCTTCTTGTCTTGATTCTCTGTTTTTTGAGTTTGTTATATATTCTGGATATTAAGCCTCTGTCGGATGTGTCGCTGGTGAAGATTTTCTCCCATTCTGTGGGTTTTCTGTTCACTTCCCTAGTTGCCTCCTTTGATGTGCAAAAGCTTTTTAGTTTAATGAGGTCCCATTTGTTTCTTTGTTAATTCTTGCCCTTGTTTCCTGAGCAATTGATGTCCAGTTTAGAAAATCCTTTCCAACACCTATATCTTGTAAGTTTTTTCCAATGTTTTCTTCTAACAGTTTCAGAGTTTCAGGCTTTACATTGAGGTCTTTGATCCATTTGGAATTTACTTTTGTGCAGGGTGAAAGATAGGGGTTTAGTTTCATTCTTCTACAGGTGCAAATCCAGTTTTGCCAGCACCATCTTCTGAACACGCTGTCTTTCCTCCAGTGAATACTCTTGGCCCCTGTCAAATGTCAGGTGGCTGAAATCGTATTTACTCATATTTGGGTCTTCAATTTTGTTCCATTGATCTATGGGTCTATTTTTGTGCCAGTATCATGTCGTTTTTATAACTATAGCTCTGTAATGAGGATTAAAATCTGGTATAGTAATCCCCCCAGCATTCCTCTTAGTGCTCAGGGTTGTTTTCACTATCCAAGGTATTTTGTCCTTCCATATGAATCTTAGGATTTTTTTTTCCAATTCTGTGAAAAATGTCATGGGGATGTTGATTGGCATTGCATTGAATCTATAAATGACTTTTGGTAGGATGGTCATTTTCACAATATTAACTCTTCTAATCCATGTGCATGGGAGGT
>NW_008352264.1:962632-963200 GCF_000622305.1 Nannospalax galili | reverse complement strand
TTGTAATATCTTCTTGGTTTATTGTTCCTTTGATCAGAATGAAGTGGCCTTCTTTATCTCTTCTGATTAGTTTTAAAGTCTATTATGTCAGATATTAGAATTGCTACACCTGCTTTTTTCTTAGTATCATTTGCTTCATATATTTTTTCCATCCTTTCATTTTAAGATAGTGTCTGTCCTTGAAAGTGATATGGCTTTCTTGCATACAATGAAAAGATGGGTTATGTTTTTTTAACCCATTCACCTAGTCTGTGTCTTTTGACTGGGGAGTTCAGTCCATTAATATTTAAAGTTATTAATGAAAGATGAGTATTGAATCTTGTCATTTTTATTTCTATTTACATTCATGATGTAGCTGTACTTTTCCAGAGTTATTCCTTCATTAAATTTCTTTCCATAATCTCTTGGGTATAGTCATTCCTTTCTTCAGCTCTTTGTAGTGCTTCCACAAGGCTCTGAAGGGCTGGTTTTGTGGACATGAATTCCTTCAGCCTATTTATGTCATGGAAGATTTTTCTTTCCCCTTCGACTATAATAGACATTTTCGCTGGGTATAATAACCTGGGTT
>NW_008352264.1:956412-962359 GCF_000622305.1 Nannospalax galili | reverse complement strand
TTTGGGAAATTTTCTTCCACGATTCTGTTGAAGATCTGGTCCATGCCATTATCTTGGGATTCTTCTACTTCCTGTATGCCTATGATTCAAAAGTTTGGTCTTTTTATGGTGTCACCCAATTCCTGCATATTCCATTCTTATGCTTTCTTAAATTTTTCATAATCGTGCTTGAGTGGTCTAATTGGTCCACTTTATCTTCCAGTTTTGATATTCTGTTTTCCATTTCATTCATCCAATTGGTGAGGCTTTCTCCTGTCGTTTCTAATTGGCTTACTGAGTGTTTCACTTCCTTCTTCATTTCGGCCTGAGTATTCTTCAATATTTCTGTTTTCTGAATTCATTCAGAAGTTTATCCCTATCTTCCTTCAGTTCTTTGATTTCTTTTTGTGTGTGTGTTCTTTACATTCACTGAATTCTTTCATCATGTTTATAATTGTTCTTTTGTGTTCCATGTCCTGGATTATCTCTAGGGGGTTCTCATTGTACTCCTCTAGAGGATGATTGGTGTTTGGTGGTGATATGGTATTTTGGTTTTTCATGTTGTTTTTTCTCTATGATTTTGACATATGAATTTCTTTTGTAGCTTCTGATTCTTGTGTGAGACTCAAGCCTTCCAGTTTACTTCTTTTTGTGAAGTTTATGTGTCTTTGTGGTTTAATTTTTGTGCACGAAATGCTGGTTCCTCTAAGCTTCCAGTTCTCTCTTTTGATTTTATATTGGAGTGGTCAGATTGTTTTTGTCTTCAGGAGTTCTCACAGAGGCCCAAGTCAGATGAGGATCAGATGTTCTCAGGCTTTCTCCTAAGTTCTGGAAGAGGAAAGGTCAGCCCTGGCATCCAGGAAAGAGGCTGGTGGGTTGTGCAGATCCAGGGAGCCAGAGGGAGGTGAGGGTGGGGCCAGTCCCAGAGTGCCCCTGGGGACCCTAGAAGGAACTGAGTTGGTCTGGATGCACAGGATCAGGAAGAAGCAGTGGTGGTTCCCCAGGTGTCTGGGGTACCAAGACAAGGAATGGGACAGGGCCCAGGTTAGGAGGAGAGATTGGCAGGGGAGATGGGAGGGTGAGTGAGGCTGGGGGAGTCAAGGCACGGAGGGCAAGATTGACTTACCCCAGAGAGAGAAGCCCGCTCCACTTTCTAAAATTTAAAGATAGATTTGTATAGTCACGATTTATTTCTTCATCCTTTCTTTGCTAGGGGTTCATCTCAAAGACCTAGCTATCAGAGAGAGGTTTAGAGGAAGAAGACCGAGTAGAGGAAAACAAGGACTTGAAGAGCATCCTCTGAAGATTCATGTGCTTCTCAGAATGTTTCCTTGCATGGAGAAATATCATTATTGCAGCTTGTTATTATGAAGGCATATTGGGTCCCTAACACAATATGACTGTTCTTTTTTTTATATTTTATTTATTATTTTTATGTGTATGTGTGTATTGCCTGCATGTAGGTAGGGTGCACCCATGTCGTGCAATGCCTTCAGAAGATGGAAGAAGCCTTCGGATCCCCTGGAACTGGAGTTATGGACAGCTGTTAGCTCCCATGTCGGTGCTGGGATTCGAACTCAGGTCTTCTGCAAGAACAACCAGTGTTTTTAACCGCTGAGCCATCTCTCCAGCCCAACTGTTGTTCTTTGAAGAAGAGGAAGAGAGGCACAGAGAGGAGAACAGAATGGAAATGCATACAATCAGGGAGGCCACGTGTGAGGACAGAAGCAGAGACTGGAGTTGCAGATCTGCCAGCCAAAGGACGCCTCGGATTTCACAAATGCAGAAGCTGGTGGCGATTCTCCGTACAGATCTCAGATGGGCACAGTCCTGCTGATACCTTGGTTTTGAACTTCAAACCTCTGAGAGACAACAAATCTCTGTCGTTTTCAACCACCAAGTTTCTGGTACTTTGCTATGGAAGGCCTAGTAAACGACAAGGAGGAAACAAAAAGTTCCTCCAGGAAGCATTCTAGGCCGGCCAGTCATGCCAGATTTTCAGTCTCCAACACCTTGGGAGGACCTTCCCAACTTTGCTATCTAATAATGTCTCTTACATCCTACCCACTGAAGAGCCACAGAGGGAAATGAAAAAATATTCTAGAAGTCAATAACATGATCTGGGCCCTTTAACAGGACTAGGATGTGGAGCTTTAGCGAGTAGAAATAGGTGAAGGTCAGCATTCTTTCCATAGTGTTGATAGTTTGGGGCTTTGCTTCCTTGGGTATCATGGGATAAGAGTTACAAAACCAAGAAAATAGGTAATGAATGGTACTTTCTTTCCTGAAGGACTCTTCAGAGGGAAAGATACCAACTCCTTCAGTCTCTTGCTTGCCATAAGGAAAATTTAGCATGAGAAATTAGATTTCCTGTAAACCCAGAAGGGAAATGTCTCCAAAAGCATTTCCTATGGGCATTCTCCATTCCCTCTGGCAGGAGGTCAGAGGACTGACACTACAGAGGGGACAGGGATATAGCTCTATACTGTAACCTTCAACAAACTAAAGAGTCCCCCTAGGCTTTTAGGGACTTTGACTTATCAAAGCCTGGATTCATGGCTTTGATGCTAAAAAGAATTTCTGAACTGGCTGGTATAGTGAAGCAGAACTGGAAATTTTATTATAGATATTTTAATATAATCTTAAGCATGAGGTGTAAGAAAAAAAGAGGTGCTCAGAAGAAAGTAGGAGACACCCAAGAGCACAGTAGTGGGCTTCTCAAAGAAAAGAGTCAAAGAAAGTAAGATACTCAAGTATGCGTATGGGCTTCTCCAAGACAGTAAGCCATTAACTGTCTTAACATTAGCCAAGCACACCATTTTGTTGGCTCTCAGGTTACATCTCAAAAGGTTAGGAAACCTTCCCTCTTCCCTTTTGATAAAAGAGATACGAGAAGTGGCTCTGGAGATGCCTTAGATGGAACTGTAATCTGATAAGTGAAACTGGGAGCCACTGGAAACCTCCTAGAGGGAAAGATACCAACTCCTTCAGTCTCTTGCTTGCCATAAGGAAAATTTAGCATGAGAAATTAGATTTCCTGTAAACCCAGAAGGGAAATGTCTCCAAAAGCATTTCCTATGGGCATTCTCCATTCCCTCTGGCAGGAGGTCAGAGGACTGACACTACAGAGGGGACAGGGATATAGCTCTATACTGTAACCTTCAACAAACTAAAGAGTCCCCCTAGGCTTTTAGGGACTTTGACTTATCAAAGCCTGGATTCATGGCTTTGATGCTAAAAAGAATTTCTGAACTGGCTGGTATAGTGAAGCAGAACTGGAAATTTTATTATAGATATTTTAATATAATCTTAAGCATGAGGTGTAAGAAAAAAAGAGGTGCTCAGAAGAAAGTAGGAGACACCCAAGAGCACAGTAGTGGGCTTCTCAAAGAAAAGAGTCAAAGAAAGTAAGATACTCAAGTATGCGTATGGGCTTCTCCAAGACAGTAAGCCATTAACTGTCTTAACATTAGCCAAGCACACCATTTTGTTGGCTCTCAGGTTACATCTCAAAAGGTTAGGAAACCTTCCCTCTTCCCTTTTGATAAAAGAGATACGAGAAGTGGCTCTGGAGATGCCTTAGATGGAACTGTAATCTGATAAGTGAAACTGGGAGCCACTGGAAACCTCCTCTCTCCTGATAGAAGAGATATGTGAAGTGGCTCTGGAGATGCCTTGGATGGAACTGTAGTCTGATAAAATGAAATCAGGAGCCAGTAGGGCTGCACAAGAAGTTTAGTACCTGTAAATGGGGTTTCTGATGAGATTCCCAAAAAATGGTAGAGTTATGGCTGGAAGGGAGAGGGCCTTGAGTAGTTGTCAATTGTACTGAAAGTTTTACTTTTCTGCTGGTGAAAGGTGTCAACCAGGTTTCTGAGTGAGGGGCTCTTTTTCCTTCTCTTGTCCCCTAAATTTTCCCTTCCTTTCTGTCTTGCTTCATGACCCTCATTGCCAGAACCTTCAAAAATGGTGGGCCACCTCTTTCTTGCTAAGATCTTTCAGGGCCCTAACTTTCATCAAAGCCTAGAAAACACATACTTAAAAGTGGCAGAGGTGGTGTATGCCTGTAGTGCCAGCCTGTGGGAGGTGGAGGGAGGAGGATCAGGAGTTCAAGGTCATCCTTGGCTACACAGTGAGTTTGAGGCAAGCAGGGGCTATATGAGCCTCTGTCTTAAAGCAACAAATGTAATGGAGATAAGGAGATAAGATTTGACATACAGCCTAGGAAGTGGAATAGACACCTGTGGTTTCCTCACGATGACCAGGTAACCACTTCCTTTGTGTTTTCTACAGCCAAGTACCAATCAGGCCAACTCTGCTTGCCTTCTGAGATCTGACGAAACTGGGCATATTTCAGGTGATATGGCCATAGAGCTTTATTTATTTTCTCTTCTGCTTGATGTAGACTTTTGCTTCTGTATCGTTATAGTTCTGTTTTTTCCTTTGACTGTACCCCAAGAATGATAGACTGAGTAATGGCCCTCTATGCTCTAGGCCCTGTGGATATGCTCAGTTACTTGACAAAAGATAGTTTGGAATAGAAAGAGAGGGTACCCTATGAGAGGGTACAAAGAGGTGTAGAGGAAGGTGGATAGGACGATAAGGCCATGTGACACAAAAGGAGAAGGTAGGGCACTGGGGTAGGGTGCAAGGGGGTGGGGCAGGGGATTGAGAAGTGGGCAGGGGAGAATCAACAAAAGCAAATTTTGTTTGAAAATTTCATAATGAAACCTAGTATTCCATATGCTAATTAAAAATACTTTTAAATTTTAAAATAAAATAAGAAAAGAGAGTTTGCAGATGGAAATGAAGTTGTTAATCAGCCAGTTTTAAAATACAGAGATTATCCTGAATTGTCTCAGGTATATCCAGTATGGGAACATGGGTATACTTAAAATTAGGAGACAGAATCGTGGTCAGGAATGTGCAGTCAAGAGGGAGACAAATTAGACATTTGAGAGTCAGAGAAGCTGACACAGCATTTTTTACTTTGATGATGGAGGAAGGTAATAGGCCAAGGAATGAGGGAAGTGTCAGAAAGCTGCTATGGTCTGAACTAGCAGCCAACAATAAAAGATCCAGCCATTAGGACCATTTTTGCTGCAATTGCTTGAGACTGAATTCCACCAATAATATCAGTACACAGATGGATTTTTCTCCATAAAACCTCAAAAAGGAGCATGTCTCAGATAATAACATGATTTTTTTAAAAAAAAGATGTATTTATTTTTAATTAAGTGTGTGTATGGGGGCGGTGTGCATGTATAGGAGTCCAAGGAGGTCAGAGGCATCGGATCCCCTGGATCTGGAGTTTATAAGCAGTTGTGAGCCACCTGACTTGGGTGCTGGGAACTGAACTTGGATCTTCTGCAAGAACAGTATGTATTGTTAACCACTGAGCCATCTCTGCAGTCTAACATATGATTGTATTAGTTACACTTCTGTTTCTGTGAAAAGCACTGTGACCAAGGCAAATTATAGAAGGAGGAGTTTATTTGGCTTACGGTTCAGAGGGTTAGGGTTCATAATGGTGATGGAAGCCTGGTAGTAGTGGTGGCCAGAGTAGAAAGCCAAGAGATCACATCTTCTAGCAGGCACAGGAGGCAGAGGGAGACAGGAAATCTTTCAAGGATTAAGAACTCTTAAAGCCCACCCCCAGTGACAAGCTTCCTCCAGCAAGGTTGCACCTCCTAAAACAGCACCACCAACTGGGAACAAAATGTACAAATACTTGGAGCCTATTGAGGACACTTCATTCAAACCACCACAATGGTTTGACCCTGTGGTCAGAGACAGCCAAACTAGCTGTTGCAGGAGCTCTCTCTGCACCTCTTATGCTGTCAAGCAAACCATATAACGTATCTTTATATGCAATTTATTATTATCGTGGGCGTGGGGAGAGGAGTAACTTACAAAGGAATGAGTACCCAGTGCCTAGACCTGCCCTGCTTAGCTCTGGCAGGGTGGA
>NW_008352264.1:946467-956261 GCF_000622305.1 Nannospalax galili | reverse complement strand
TCTTAAAGCCCCCCCCCAGTGACAAGCTTCCTCCAGCAAGGTTGCACCTCCTAAAACAGCACCACCAACTGGGAACAAAATGTACAAATACTTGGAGCCTATTGAGGACACTTCATTCAAACCACCACAATGGTTTGACCCTGTGGTCAGAGACAGCCAAACTAGCTGTTGCAGGAGCTCTCTCTGCACCTCTTGTGCTGTCAAGCAAACCATTTAACGTATCTTTATATGCAATTTATTATTATCGTGGGTGGGGGGAGAGGAGTAACTTACAAAGGAATGAGTACCCAGTGCCTAGACCTGCCCTGCTTAGCTCTGGCAGGGTGGCTCAGAGCCCACCATATCAGACAGAGCCATGCTCATAGTCACCCACCGCTAGCGTTCGCTCATGCCTCAGGGGCCGGTGATCTCGCCCCAGGTCCGTAAGTGTCAGGCCATTTTGTTCTTGAGCTGCTTCACGGCTGCTGGTTCCCCACGCCACTCACTACCTGCGGCTTGTGGCTTCCGTTTGAAGATGGCTCCCAGCAGCCCCTCAGTAGTCCACTCTCCACAGCAGGCCCTGTCCGTTGGAGGAACTAGCCAATTCGGAGACACTAGCCAGACTTCTAAGGATATTGTAAGATTACAAGTTTGTGTTTTGTGCTGCCAAGGTTATGGTAACTTGTTATGGTAGCAATAAAAAACTAACACACTTAATGGCTCTGGCTGTTTCTGGAAGTAAACCCAGGCTATCCAGTGTAGAATGAGGCAAATTCCATTGTTTTCCTATTCCTAGTCATCTGCCATCTTCGCACAGAACAGTGTGATCTTCTTCATTAGGAATTAGCCCAGAGGCCAAGCCTTGTTGAACGGAAAGCATTCAGGGTGTAACTCAGTTTCTTCTTCCGTGACTCAGGTCTGGTCTTCTAAGTCAAAATGCATGAGAGGAAAATGTTGCCCTAAATACAGACCCTAACAAATAAATGTTCTAAACACATTTTCTCCTAAAATATATACTCATAGGGCTGGAGAGATGGCTCAGTGGTTAAGAGCACTGACTGCTCTTGCAGAGGACCCAGATTCAGTTCCCAGCACCCACATGATGGCTAACAATTACCCTAACTCCAGTTCCAGGGGATCTGATACCCTCTTCTGGCCTCCTCAGACATTACATCACATGGGTGCACTTACATGCAGTCAATACATTCATACACATAAATAATAAAAATAAATAAATAATAAATAAATAAAATATTAAATATATTAACCGTTTGTGTCTCGTAGTTGATTGAATATCTCACTCCCTTTTGATTCTTTTCAACTTCAAAAGTTTTTCTTTCTTTTTAATTTCTTAGCATTTTGTTTTTAATAACGTGATGCATATAAAATCTATTTTCCAATATATGAAACAGTTAAAGCTGTTAGGTGGCTGCACATCTGTATAGACCTTTTGGTAAGACTTTAGGTCAATATTAACAATGATCTTACTCCAGTCAGACTGGCCAAGATCAAGAGAACAAAAGATACCAAATGCTGGTGAGTTTGTGAAGAAAAGAGAACGCTCATTCACTGCTGGTAAGAATGCAAACCACTATGGAAAGCAGTGTGAAGAACTCTTAAAAAACTGATGAATATGATAATGAAAATGTGGCACATTTACGCCATGGAGTTCTACTCAGAGGTAAGGAAAGATGAAATTATAAAATTTCCAGGTAAATGAATGGGGCTAGAAACCATTATACTAAGTGAGGTAACACAGGCTCAGAAAAGCAAGCAATGTATGATCTCCCTCGTTTGCAGATCTTAGCACTAACCCCTCATGTACAAGTCTACCATATACCACTTATCAAAGAAGCTTCTTTTTGCAACAGATGGGGGCTATTACAGAGTTCCACATCTAGTCACACACAGAGAATGTATGTCTGAGAGAAGCCTAGCCCTAAGTGATACATTTACGATGGAACCTCTACACCTAAGGCTCATGGAATAGAGTGGGACAGGGGGCAGAGAGAATACTAACGCATCCCTCATCTCTCACCAGGGAAGCTTCTTCATACAACAGAGTGTGATGCACATAGAAGGCTGCAACTAGCTAAGTTTTAGAGAACAAGTGATCGCAGAGTGCATGTCCCTGGATAGAACTCCTATATTAAAGCTCACACACCCATGGCTCAGGGACTGTCGGGAGCCGTAGGCCCCTACCCCAGGAAATAGCAAGACCTGATTCCCGGCAAAGCTGTTTTTCAGACATCAAGGCTGGCCTGGTTTGAGATTAACCAGATGACTATACTTGAAAGCCTCTCAGAAACATGTTGTTCTAACCTGGCCACTTACCGCTTGAGAGACTCCCTCATTTTTCATGTAATTGCTAAGAAACTTTGGTATTACTCTGTAATCATACAAGTGTAACCTCTTAATTGATTTATAACTTGCTATATAGAATTGTGGTGTTACTATGGAATTTACTCTGTGATCAATTGGTGTGGTGTAATTATGATAATTGTTCTGTTAATAGAATTGTTCTGCCTCAATAGATTTGTCCCTGCCAACTTCCCTTTCTGCTTCCCTATAAAAACTTTGTGTAGATGTTCAATAAATGAGACTTGATCAGAAAGCCTATCTTGTCTCCATTCTTCGCGTCTCTTGCCCCTTTCCGTCCCCTCTCCTCCCTCCAGGTACCCATGTTGACTGTCCTGCGGGTCCGGACAAGGGACCATTGTGGAAGAGGGTGTGGAAAGATTGTAAGAGCTGGGGTTGGTGCATGAACAAGGAAACAGAGGTTAATTGAATTGCTCTACTTCAATGGATTTGTCCCTGCCAACTTCCCCCTCTCCTCACTACAAAAACTTTGTGTAGATGTTCATTAAATGAGACTTGATCAGAAAGCCTGTCTTGTCTCCATTCTTCGCATCACTTGTCCCTTTCCGTCCCCTCTCCTCCCTCCAGGTACTCACGTTGACTGTCCTGCAGGTCGGGACAAGGGACCATTGTGGAAGAGGGTGTGGAAAGATTGTAAGAGCCGGGGTTGGTGCATGAACAAGGAAACAGAGTCTTTCAGGCCTCTGGGAACTCGCCCCTATGAACTTGCAGCAATGGTGACAGCATGCACAAGACCCATGCCAAATCAATCAGACAAAAACCCAGCATAGATCAAGGGGAATGACAGCAGGCCCCAACCTTAGTCAAAGAACTGTTGGCAACTGACTACTGCTGGGTGAGGGGCAGTAGATCTTTAAGGGAATCACTAGATAAGTTGACTAGACTCCACTGTATAAACTTGTACCGAGGGACATCTGGGTACAAATGCTTGACCGGATAGGACTTAACATATATGACAAAATGTGTGAAATCTAGTGGGGGGAGGGCTAAGAGGAGGCATGGATGGGAAAAGGGGGTCTAAATTTGATTAAGATTCTTGTATGAGCCTATAAGATACCTCAATGATTCTTAACCTGCTCCCATACCTATCCCTCCTCCCCTCTCCTTTTGGTCACCTTGTTCCCCAATTATCTACCTTCCTATTTTCATAGCTTTTCTTTTTGAGGGAAGATTCCACATATGAAAGAAAACATACAGTTGTCCAGAGTCTGGCTTATTTTGCTTGAAATGATGCTCTCTGGTTCCTGCAGATATAATTTTATTCTTCTTAGTGGCTGATTAATGCTCCTTTGTTTCCTAGTAAGGATTAGTGCTTCATTTATCACTGTGGTAAAAAGTGGGTTATTTATTTTCATTTGGGTGGATGCGATGGTTAATTTTGAATGTTGATGTTACACAATGTAGAAACACCTGGGAAAGTTGTCTCAATAATGACTTGTCTGTATTAGGTTGGCCTGTGGGCATGCCTATCATAAATTTTCTTAATTCGATCAATTGACATGAGATCCACCCTGAATGTGGGCTGCATTATTTCGGCTGAGCCCTGGACTGAGTGAAAGGGAGAAAGCAGGCAAGCAGAGCACTAGTGTGCATGAATTCATCGTTCTTTGCTCTTTACTGTGGATGTAATGTGACTACCTGCTTCAAGTTCCTGTCACCTTGATTTTCCCACAACAATGGAGTGTAATCTGGAATTATGAGTCAAATAAACCCTTTCTGCCCTAAGCTGCTTCAACAACAAAGAAAGAAATATAGAGGAGGAGTTTGTCTGTTGAGTGTGAGAAGTGTTAAAGTTTGGTATATGTAGTTCAGGGGTCTCCAGGATTACCCCCACTCTCAAGAATTACCTAGAATGGTTGACAGAATTCAGAGCTATTACATTCATGGTTACAGTTTATGACAACAAAAGGATACAGATTAAAATCGGCAACAGGAAAAGCCATGTAGAGCAGAATTCTGAAGAGAGCAGGCACAGAACTGCCAAGTCATCGTCCCAGACTGTTGTGCAGAATGCTTATGTCTCCTAGCAATGATGAGTGTCAATGTGCACTGAGCAATGCCAATCAAGATTACTTGAGGCTTGGTATATGGAGATTTTGCTGGAGAACCATCATGCAGATACGGATGACCGCCTACTTGACTGATCTTAATTTTCAGCCCCTTCAGAGATTAAGCTGATCCCACACATTCTAACGCACTCATCACAAATCCCAATATTAGCATAGATTATCAGAGATGTCCCAAGATCCCTGCATAAAAAGACACCATTATCAGGTAGAACATTCCATGTGCTTAGAGGTTATCTTCAGGGAGCTAGGTTACAGTCCAATCCTTTTGGGACTAACCTTGACCAAAGAACCTTATCCACTATTAAACAATAGACACTCAACATACTTCAATCGACACAAGCATCATCCTTTTGACACCTACACTTTCTATATTGACCCTTATGTCCTTTGGCATGTGTGTGGTTTGAATGAGAAAGTACCCCATAGGCTCCAAGTATTTGGACATTTTGTCTCCAGTTGGTGGCACAGATTTTGGAGGTCTTTGAAGGTGTGGCCATGCTGGAGGAAGCACGTCACTGGGGGCGGGCTTAGAGAGTTCATAAACCTTGACAGATCTCTAGTCACTCTCTTGTTTCCTGTGACTGCTTGAGGATGAGAGCTTAGCTTCTGCTCCTCCTCTAGCCACCTCTGCTGCCATGCCTCCACACAATGATGGACTCTTGCCCCTTTGGAACTGTAAGCTCAAATAAACTCTTCCTTTTATAAATTCCCTTGGTCATGGTGTTTCTATCACAGCAACAGAAAAGTAACTAATACAGCATGACTCAATTAGCTTTTGCTGTCTTTCTTGCACCCTGATGTAACTGTGAGTACCAGGATCAACTGGCTAGACTGGCCAGTTGGTAAGCAACAAGGATCCCCTTTTCTCTGTCTCCTGAGGGCTGGGATACAGATGCATGCTGCCATGCCTGGGTTTTATGTGGGTGCTGGGACCTGTACTCAGGTCCTTATGCTTTTGCAGCAAGCACTTTACTGACTAAGCCATCTGCCCAGTTCCTGTCTTTTACTTATCAATGAGGCCTGGTATTTAGAGACTCTAACCTGGTCATTTGCCATTCCTTGGTGTGTGTATGGCTGTGTGTGCACATATATGTCCATGTGGAAGTCAGAGGACAACCTTAGGTGTCATTCCTCAGGCACTATCCATGTTGTGTTTTGAGACAGGGCCTTTCACTGGCCTGCAATTTGCCATGTGAGCTAAGTTGGCTGGCCACTAAGCCAGGACTCAGCCTGTCTCTGCCTCCCTAGTACTGCGCCTGGCTTTTTTCCCTATGAAATCTGGGGATCAAACTCAAGTCCTTGAGCTTATAGGGAAAGTACTTTAGTGACTCCCCAGCCCCTACCTTCCCCTTTTGCACTGTTTTAGGCCAACAGTTAGCACTCTACAGCTCACATAGCTGCCCTCATGCTGCTGCAGCAGAGGTACATGATGGCCACAAGGATATGGCCTGCAAAAGCAAGAAAAAATTGAAGGTGGCTGACTCTTGTTTTAGGTCTTTTGTTGAAAAAAAATTAAGTTGTGAATTCAATTCAGCTTCAGTGTCAAATAACTACTTAACATTTTTGCTTCCGTATGTGCATCTCTGATGCTAAAAAATCTTGGTTCTGTGATTTTTCCACCCACTGCTTGGGTTTCAGCCACACTGGGAAACTGTACTTGGTTCTTGGAATGTTAATGTCAACACAGATTTTATTTTTTTAACATTTTATTTATTATATTTATTTTATGTGTATGAGTCTATTGCCTGTATATATGTAAGTGCACCCATGTCATGTAATGCCTTGGAGGTCAGAAGAGAGCATTGGATCCCTGGAACTGGAGTTATGGATGCTATTAGCTGCCATGTGGGTGCTGGGAATTGAACCCCAGTCCTCTGTAAGAGCAGTCAGTGTTCCTAACCATTAACCCATCTCTCTAGCCCAATACAAATTTTATTTATCTCAAATATATGTTAAATGTATTCAAATTAATGACATTAAATGTTACTAATAATATGCAAAATCTTCTATTAGGATTGTTCAAAGTGTATGTTTTAAAAATCACTTGAAATAATCTTCTATATTATATTACCAAAGTGATTCACAGCAAGATGCATTATTATAGCTTCTTTTCTCCTTTTAGATGCGCTCTTCTTTATTTTGTTTATTATTTTTGTTATTTTATGTGTATGAATGTATTTCCTGCATGTAAGTGCACCTGTGTTGTGCAGTACCCTCGGGGGTCAGAAGAGTGCGTCGGATCCCTTGGAACTGGAATTACAGACGGTTGTTTGTTGCCATGTAGGTACTAAGATTTGAATCTGGGTCCTTTGCAAGAGTATTCAGTACTCTTAACTGCTGAACCATCTCTGCATCTTTGCACCTCCAATGTGCAAATCTTTTTGCTTACATATTTTAATATGATTTAATATGATGCCACATTCAAACCTATGTAGCAGATTTTACTTGTAGAAACCATATAGAAAGTTTTACTTATGCCTGCTTTTCCCCCCTCTCCTTATAGACTTAAAGTTTTTAGTTTTAGTTTTGTTCTTCGAATAGATTTTTTGCAAATATGAACAAATACTTAAAAATACATAAATTTTTATATTTAGTTATTTATAGCCCCCCCACATTCTATGTACTATTGTGCACCTAATTTTTAAAAAAACTGTTGGCCTTGCCCTGAGAACCCCAACTAACTCTTGGAGGATGTTTATTTCTCTACTTCTGCTTCAGTGACTCCTTTTAAGTCATCTCCAGTAAGCCCATCTGCTTTATTCAGCCCTGCAAGATCTGCAGCTGACATTTCTTTCTTCTTAATTGGGAGTTGTATGAGAGTATTCTCCATATCTTTGTCTGATAAAGTGGAAAGCAATTCTTTTGTTGCCCTATAATCTCCAAAGATTCCATCAGCTCACAGTTTCTTCACATTTGCAACTTTATGCAAATTTAGAAAACTTACTGGTGCAAGTGCCTGTGGCCATCGAGCTGCAAAACTGAGGTATGGAAAGTCCTTGGGATACTTCTGCTGCTCACCCATTGGTTCAAGGAAGATTCCAATCTCCTTGCCAACTCCTGAGAGTAGAGACACTTGAGAAACTCTTTAGTGACGTCAATACTAGCTATCTTCTCAGAGTTTTATGATCTTCTTAAAGAGAAACTGCAACCCTTTATCTAAAAAGATCAAGGAAAGATAACAGTCACTGGACAGGCAGCACCATGGAACGATGGTGGGAACGATGATCCCTCAACTCTGCAATATAACCAGATCATTAAAATGGCTCTTAGGGTGGTCTGCTGCCTGGTCAGAAAGCCACAGCAAAATCCCTTTCAGCAGATTAACAAATAGTTCAACACACTGCTGGCAATGATAAGAACAGGCATACCACCTCCATAAACTGAATTGGAGATGATGACTACCGATGGTTTCAAACCCGTGGCAGCTTGGCCTGTTGCAAAGGGAATCAATGTGAAAATGCAACATTTTATGTTAGGAGAGTCAGCAAGCAATGCAAATCTCGGATCTAGTGGGAAAGCATTCATCCATCAAGTGAGATTATTCTCCACATATGATGAAATGACCCCATTTATCATCGTTCACCTATTTTAACCTAAAATATATGCTATGAAAATTACTCCAAATCTGCCTATGACTATCTTCCTCAGCCCTTTGTCATTACTGAAAAGTGATATCATGCCGTTTAGGTGTTGCACAGTTTATTAACATGCTTCCATTCACAAACTTTTTGGTTGTTTTCAATATTTTCCTATTAGGAATATGAACTGAACAGGGTGTGGTGATGCATGCCTTTAATCCCTGAACTCAGGAGGTGGAGGCAGGGGGCTCTCTGTGAGATGGAGGCCTGCCTGGTCTATATAGGCCAGTCAGGGCTACACAGTGAGACCCTGTTTCAAAAAAAAAAAAAAAAAAAAAAAGATCTGATACATAAGTCATCTTATATTTCTGCCTCTGTAGTTTTGTGATAGCTTTCTAGTGCTGAGATTATTCTATTGGAGGGTAAATGTGTCTGCAGCTTTGCTAGATCTTGCTGAACCTGGCTTTAACAGGAGTTCTAACCATTTTGTATTCCAACCAATATTGTATGGGATATTTCATTTTACCCAGTCAACCATTTGATAAGTGAAAGATGTTATCTCTGTAAGGATTTAATTTACACCTCTCAATTATAAGTATGAATAAAGGGACTGGATTTTGAAAAAGGAAGAAAAGGCAAGCCAATTCTGTGATGACCAGAAACCAGAGAATACAACCAGTTTTTTCCTTTCTTATGTCAAAAAGCATTTTTGTAGACAAGTGTGTGCGTGCGTGTGTGTGTGTGTGTGTGTGTGTGTGTGTGTGTGTGTGTGATACCTCATGAAACTACAAGAGGGGAAGATGAGATTTTAAGGGAAGTATGGAAGACATAAAAGACAGTAATCAAAAACATGTGACACGAAAGCAGAAGGGACTATTGGGGGAGCAAGAAGGGCAGGGCACAAGATCATGAGGAGAAGGAGAGACCAGAACTGAGGGGGTGATGCAACGCTGTAATTCTGTAACAAAGGCCAATATATTTATGCTCTTCTAAAAACCTAATTTAAAAAGCATCTTCATAGCCAGGTGTGGTGGCTATGACTTCTGGGCCCTGCCATGCTCAGATTTTATTTTTATAGGCATGTATCATTCGGACTGTATATCAATTTTGGACTGGTAGAGGTATGAGTTAGGAAATAAACTGCTTTCATGTAAACAAACAAACAAATCAACAAACATTCAAAACAAAACAAAACAAAAAAAACGCCTTTAATCCCAGCACTTGGGAGACAGAGGCAGGCAGATCTCTGTGAGCTCAAGGTCAGCCTCGTCTACATAGTAAGTTCCAGACCAGCTGGGGCTGTAGGGAGACCCTGTCTCAAAAAGACAAAAAAAAAAAAATCTTCATAACATGCTTGGTACTAAACCTCCTCTTTCATCAATAATTCTCTTAACTATACAATTTCCAGTGCATTAAATAGTGAATTATCCAAAGCCACATGAAAAACTTGGATTTGAGAGCAAGTTCTTTGATCAAAGTCACTCCATTGTACTGAAGGCAGAGCAGGAGGACCTCACAGGAGAACAGACAGCTGTCACACAGAAGTTTCAAGAAAGAGATGCCTCAAGTGTATTAGAAGCTGAGCTGTAACGGAATAAGTATCTGAGTTAAGAAGAAGGTGGTTCTGAACATGTAGTTCTGTTTTTATACATATGTGAGATATTTAGTGATTTCCAATAGGTATTTTAATGAGAAGATTGCATGGGGAAAGAGGTTAAATAAGAGAATAAAAATTAGCATTGTGCTTCTTCTAATGTTGTTAAGTTTTTTTAAAACATTATAAAAAATG
>NW_008352264.1:804529-946255 GCF_000622305.1 Nannospalax galili | reverse complement strand
TAATTATATTAATTCAACTGTAAACCTAAAAATTTACAGCCAATTTTGAAAATGATGCATCCTACCTCAGGAAACCGTTATTGAATATGTCAATTGTGTTGTAATGATATGCTTCTTCTAATTATGTGGTTATTAAATAAATAATTTTTAAAAATTAAATTAAAAAAAAAAAAAGATTAGGCCATGTTAAAGGTTTACTCCTGAGGTAAAAGCTAAAAGTTCACCATGCCTTTAGCTCTAAGAAAGAAAACATTGTGGCCAATAAATTACTGAATGGGCATTGATTTAAAAAAAAAATTAGCTAGGGCCGGGCGTGGTGGTGCACACCTTTAATCCCAGCACTTGGGAGGCAGAGGCAGACGGATCTCTCTGAGTTCAAGGCCAGCCTGGTCTACATAGTGAGTTCTAGGACAGCTGGGGCTACAAGGAGACCCTGTCTCAAAAAGACCGAAAAAAAAAAAATAAAATTAGCATTGTCTGATGAGAATTGTGTGAATTAGGTAATTACAATTAATTTTTGAAAATTGCATTTACTTATTTGTGTTTGTGGGGTGTGGGGACGGATGGGGGTGCACATGTGCTATGGTGTACATATGGAAGTCAGTGGACAACTTGGGGAAGTCAATCCTGTCCTTCCACTGTGCAGGTCCTGAGGATCTAACCCAGGCTGTCAAGATAGACTTAGTCTATCTAAAATTGATTGATAATTATGTATAGATTGGTTTGGGTGCTTACTTCTCCAAGCTAACTTTAATCCTCAGGAAACAGAAGCCATGGGCTGGAGAGATGGCTCAGTGGTTAAGAGCACAGGCTACTCTTGCACAGTACCTGGGTTCAGTTTCCAGCACCCACATGGTGGCTAGCAACCATCCATAACTCCAGTTCCAGGAGATCCATTGCCCTCTTCTGGCTTCTATGTGCAGTACACACACATGATGCACTTACACGCATGCTGGCAAATACTCATACCCATAAAATAAAAATAAAATATAATAGCAACAACAACAAAAGAAAACAGAAGCCAAATCATTATCTATCTTATCCAAGACTGTCAGCTGACCAAAATGATCTACAGGTAGGGGCTGGGGATAAATGCCTCTGGTCAGATGCTTTTTAAAAATATTTTTTCGTGGAAACACATCACAGCTATTCTTCAGCATATAAACTCGATAGGCCTAAGAGGTTTCAATCCCTTATACTCTCTTCCTCTCATGTGGAGAAGCAACCCTGCATGTTCCTCTCACACATCCTAAGTTGCATAACCAGAGTTCCCTCTTACCTAGTTTAAGTTTCATAAGCAGATATCCCTCGTACTTGCACTAAATTGCACAAGCAGATATCTCTCCTGCCTGCATTAAAATGTATAACCAGATATTCCTCTTACCTGCCTCCCGCCTCAAAATTCACAGTGCTCAAGAGAGTTAAAGATAGCCTTTGTACATCAGTGGCTAGGAGCGTTTGCATGGAAAAGGTTGGCTTCATTCATGCTGTCTTTTCATTTCTATTCCCAGAAGTGTTTACATTTTCATGTGATTTGACCAGTAGAAGTCCTACTCTTTGAAATATCTGTGTTTAGAATATTAGCTCTTTCAGCATCTAAATGGTTTTTTTGAGCATCTATTCTGAACTAAATATAGCATCATTGGAGAAAACCCCAGCAGAAGATGGTACCCATTACAAAGCTGGTCATTTACAAGATGTAACCCAGATTCAGGAAGCTTGACTTCAGCCATGCAGCCCAGCCACAAATATATATCACTAATTCCACTGTGAACTCAAAGGCGCTCTCACCCACTTCTATGAGTCATGTTTGGGCCACTCCTAGGCTGAAATGTCTTGGTCACTTCATCACCCCCTCCCTTTTCATTTCCTGAGTCTTGTGAAACTGAATGAACCCCACAGAGCAATTTCATCTTGTCTGGACACCATTGGAAGAAGGGGCCTTGCCCCTTCACAGCTCCCTCCACTTTCCTCTTTAGAGCCATCCCTTGACCTGGAGCTGGATTTCAGGTTAACAGGGCAGTTAAAGCACAAGCTGGCCCTCCATGGATCTGCCCTACTACCATGGCCCACTGACTAAGCAAGAGTGCGAAACCTTGCTTCTCAAGGAAGGTGTGGATGGCAACTTTCTGTTAAGAGACAGCGAGTCTATGCCAGGAGTCCTGTGCCTCTGTGTCTCGTAAGTAGCTTTATCTCCCATGCACTTGAACTCTGATGCTGGAAGTAGTTACGGCAGCCACATATTCAAGGAACTGTATTTTGCTCCACTTTGCCGTGCCGAACACCTAGACAGTGCCAGGAGCTCTCTGCCACCTGTTCTTCTGCCTGCTTTTCTCTCCCTGTGGTAAATGCCATAGGAGCAGATGCTGAAGGGCAGCAGAAGTAAAACTGGTGGGGAAGGGAAGTGAGTAATGGGGAGAAGGAAGAAATGTCAGAACACCCTGCTCTTCTATGGATCTCTATTTGATATGGAGAAGGCCAGGATCCTGTATAAAATTGCAGTGTGAAATACTATTCAACTATAGTCACTTGTAATACTCAAAATACTGATACTATTTCACATTGTGTCAGATTGATAAAAGGCTTCACCATGTAGTATTTCTTTTCATTATTCTTGTAGTCTCTCGAAGCAAGTGGACCTTGTCATTATCTTATAGTTGAAGAAATAGAGACCTGAGTTTCTCAAGGACTTGTTTGCAGTTAAACTCATCTGGTTATTTCTAGAGTCTGGGTTAAGTATGCAACTCCTGTTCTGATCATCAGAGCCACTTTGTTGAAGGAAAATGTTGATGCTTGGTTTCAAAAGCAATCCTGAATGGATGGCAATAGAAACCTAATTTTGTAGTTTTCTTTTTGTAAAGTAGGGACACTGAATCTTTTGTTGTACCTGTTACAGACATTAAAGTTGAAGTTAAGTATCTCTTGTTAAAGAAAAAATATTCAATGGCACATTCTAAAGCATGGGGAAGAAGACCCTATTCAGGGTCTCTTGACAAGTAGAGATCGCTGCACTGGGAACTTCGGTGGGACAGGGAGGTTGGGCCTAATTCTGCATAGAGCATAAGCAAGTAGGAATTCTTACAAGGATCATGAAGGGGGTCAATGGATTAAAAAGCACTAAGAAGAAACTTCAGCCAGAAGGAAAATTCGAACTACAAGGATCCAATAGGATTCTAGAAGCAGATAGGTTACCATGATCATCTGGGGGCTGGTGGGAGATGAGGAATCTGATCAAATACTGAGAGTGGCCATATATTAAGGGAGCAGGGCTCTTTGGTAAAACTGAATTTTGTAAGGAAGTGCACAAGTGGGCCTAGGGGAAGGCTCAGAACCTTGACTAGAATCTGGTCAAAGAATCGTTGTCACTGTGTATATGAACTCTTGTGTTTAGCATATTGGAGAGATCTGAGATGACAAAAGTGATTGTAATCTTTCCCATGGGGATTCATACATAGGGATTCATACATATGGTTATATTTTTTCTTTAAATGATGCTGGAGAGACAGGGGTGAAAAAGACAGCCTTAAGGCTATCTTAGTTTTTCAAGCTAAAGGTGATATTTAGTGTATGTGTGTATGTGTGTGTGTGTATGTATTCATGCGTGTGTTGGAGGCATGGTCCCTATGTGGTGATGTAAGAGATGGTGGGAATCTTTAAGAGATGAGATGTTATGAGAGATCTTTGCTCTGGTTTCCTGTCTCTCCATGTGATCTCCTCCTTGCCCTGATGCTGACTGCCACTATGCCATGCAGACAAAGGGACCCTCTCCAGAGCTGTGGTCACACTATTGTCACAACAGGTCTTTCAGCTTCCAAAACTATTACCTAAATAAACCCTTTTATTTTACAAATTACAAGGTTTCAGGTATTCCATTATGATAATAGAAAATGGGTGAATAGAATTCCCCCTTTGATTTTACAATGGTTATTTACATTTGAGAACTGCATATTCATGTGCGTTCACCCATTTTTATGTAAGTTGTGTTTAACGGATTTATTCCTAATTCCGTGTATAAACGTTAAACATTTTTTAAAAACAAGAAGCACACACAAAAAGACCCTCATGAGACGAATTTTGCTTAGAGTCAATTTTACATTAAACTAGAACCAAAAGCCAGTTACAGATTAAGAAAATACACTATGTTCAAGCATGATTTGGTCCAAGAAATCAAGAATTGTTCATGTTGGGAAAAACCACTGTATTCAATTAGATCGTAATTGATCTAAGTTTACAAACTTCGTAATTCAATTGGCTAAAAAGTTATGAGATTAAATTCAATACTCACCCCTCAATAAAACTCTCTCACTCTCTCTCTCTCTCTCTCTCTCTCTGTCCTCTACAGGACTAGATGTATATGTCCTTAACCAAAAGCCAGCAGAATTCCCACTATAGTTGCGGGTGAGCCAGTGATGGCTGTTTAACCTCACCATTACTGAGACACTAGCAAGTGAAAAAACAAACTAAAGGTTGAGGAGACGGCTCGGTGGATAAGGCATGAGGACTGGAACTCAGATCCCACATAAAAACTAAGTGGGAGTGGCAGCCAGTGTAATCCCAGTACTTCGGAGGCAGAGTCAGGGGATCCCTGAGCAAGCCAGCTAGCTAGAGGAATTGGTGAGCTCTGGGTTCAGCAAGAGACCTTGCCTCAACAGATAAAGTGGAGAGCAGTTGAGAAACATACCTGACATCAACTTCAGGCCTTCACACACACACACACACACACACACACACACAAAAGCAAAAAACCCTAAATGTAAATATTTTAAAGCCAGGTAAAAACATTATTTGAAGTTAAGACAATTTTATTCCTATGAAGTCTAAAATTTAACACAAAAACCCTACTAAAAGCTTTAAGAAAATTCAGAAAGAGCATATGCCTATAATATTAGTTTGAAAAATTTAACTGTTTTTCTGTACAAAAGTAATAATCAGTAAGAAAATATAGTAAAACAGAGGATGATACACTAGCATAAATATAATGTGAAATATTCAAGTATTGTATAAAGAGAATTTAAATATCTATTGGGGATCTTCTCGGGAGACTTGGCTAAGTGGGGGCTCTGTTCAGAAGCATATTAGTCAACTTTATTCTATCAATATGTTTCTAAGTTTAAAAAAAGAACTTTCTAATAGTTACATCTTTTTAATTTTCTAAAATTATTGTAAAATTTATCCAGGTGTACATAGTACAAGGAATTTGCTAGAATATCCAGAAATGTTTTAATTAAAAAGTGTACTCATACAATAAAATATTTAAAAATATTTTTAAACTATAATAGTTTCCAAGCATGGTGGTGCATGCTGTTAATCTTAGGACTTGGAAGGCAGAAGCAGGCAGATCTCTGTGAGTTCAAGGTCAACCTGGTCTATATAGTAAGTTCCAGGCAAGCCATGGCTACATAGTGAGAACCTGTCCCAAAAAGCCTAAATAAATAAATAAATAAATAAAATTGTTATTAGAGTAACTAAAAGAATTTCATGCTGAAAAGATCAATGGGATGGAACATGGAACCAAGAAATGAGGCTGAATACATATGGATTTTGGCATATGATACAAAGAACATTTCACATCGATGAGAAAAAAATGCAAAGCAAATGTTCATGTACATGCTGATGTAGCCTCTTTGGCAAGTAACATGGCCAAAACTTAACTGCACATATGTTCAGAGTGGCAAGAGTCTAAGGATACCTAGGGAGACATCCTCCTCCATGTCAGCAACATGCTATACAGGCATTAACAGGTTCAACCAAATCTACGTGTGGTATGAGAAAAACAAGAAGATCTATTGTGCAAAGTGTTATGTCTATATCCTTATACATCCATGTAAAAGTCCTAAAAGATGTATACAATTAGAGATAGGAGCTGGAGAATTTAAGACATGGGGAAAGGGCTGTTGGATTCATTCTTTTGATCTGATAATGTCTTTGCACTGCATGTTTTATATACATATGTGTTTGTTTGTAATTAAAAATAAAAGTGTTTAATCCCAGCACTGGGGGGCGGGAGGCAGAGGCAAGGGGATCTCTGTGAGTTCAAGGCCAGCCTGGTCTACATAGTGAGTTCCAGGACAGCTGGGGCTACAGGGAGACCCTGTCTCAAAAAGACCGAGAAAAAAAAAAAAAAAAAAAGAAAAAAAAGAAAAAGAGTAGAAACTCTACTATATGCAAACACTGTGCTCTTGGGGAAATTCTGAACTGATTCCAACATGGAACTTGCAATTTTTTAATGAAGTTCAAAACATGTTATCAATGAATGAATAAAATAAGAGCAAAGTATAAATTCCCCAAAAGACAATTTATGTGAATTCAAGAACAAAATAGATGGAAAAGAAAGTCTTAGAGGAGGTGGTCCTGGAGCTAGGATGGATTTTGAGGCCAACTTGGGCTACATGAAACCCGAGAGAGAGAGAGAGAGAGAGAGAGAGAGAGAGAGAGAGAGAGATCAAGGGGATGTTTTAAGACACATGCCACTCATAGAAGGTCCTTTAGAGGTAGTTTGTAAACAGCTTTTTGAGAAGCAGCTTAGTGTGAGATTGTAGATATTTAAAGAGCAATTCTGTGGCTAATGGGGAGACATGAATGTGTTTGGCAAAGAGGAGTGGCAAGTGCTGGGTTTTAGGAACTTCAAACTGCTATGGAGAAGGAACTAAAGCTGGGGAAATGGTAATAGACCATTGTGCCTCCAGATGGGAGATGGTGAGGAACTAGTTATGGTGGGGCACAGGACAGTAGACAAAAAAGTGGATAGGGGAGAAGATGCAAGGGAGATGCCACAGACAGGACAGAACTTGGCCAAGATCCCAGGATACATGGTCTATACCACACTGAGATTTGTTTTGAAAGATCCATACTTATTTTCAGCTGTCCTGAGGTGTGTCAGCCCAGCTTACCTATTCATCTAAAGCAAAGATCAGTAAGACATGCTAAAAAATATCGAGGCAAATGGGAAGGCTAGAATGAACACTCTGTAGGCACCTGCACCCAATCAGGCCTTACCCTCCTCCCTGCCCAAATCATGGAAGGGCAGAAAAAGCATCATGTACGGTCAGGTATGAGGTGTAGGTCAAATGACCCTTAGCTACCTCATCATAGACTTGATGAAAGCTTATTATCACACAGCTCAATGTAGCAATTCAATTTTGGTTGTTCTGTCATTATGTCAAGTCTCCAATATGCCAGGCAATGCTAGATACTCAGTTGATACCTCTAACAGAGGCCAAGGCATAGTGATAGTGGGGGAATTAGAATATAAACAGATACTGTGGTGTATGCCATAATTGTGACAATTAAGCTCTCATCAGGGCACTATGGGAGCTGACAGAAAAAAACAACTGATCCATCTAGGAGCAGAGAGCCTCACACTGGTGCTAAGAGATTCTGAGCATATTCTGAACACTTGTAATGTTCTAGGCATGGCCCTAAGCGTTGATGCACAGGGATAAACACTAGATTCCTTCTCTCAAGAAGTTGCATTCTGGCAAGAGGGAGCAATATGAGGAAAACAAAGCAGAGCCAGGTGGTCACATAAATCAATCCATGCAGCCATAGCAAAACGTGTGTGACGCTAAGCCCTTTATAAAAAGCAAAAAGGGGGCTGGAGAGATGGCTCAGCGGTTAATAGCACTGACTGCTCTTGCAGAGGACCCAGGTTCAATTCCCAGCACCCACATGGTGGCTATGAACTGTCCTAAACTCCAGTTCCAGGGGAATCCAAAGCCCTCTTCTGACCTCCGTGGCATTACATGACATGGGTGCACCCACATACATGCAGGCAATACACTCGTACACATAAAATAAAAATAAATGAAAATATTTTTTAAAAAAGCAAAAAGGGTTAATTAGCTAACGTCTGGGAATTCAAAAGCATGGTGCTCTCATTGGCTTCTGGTTTGGGCTTCATGCCCAGATAGCAGCCTATGGAACTACAGAAGAATGAGAGAGAGAGAGAGAGAGAGAGAGAGAGAGAGAGAGAGACCAGATGGAAAGACAGGAAGTAAGGGGCACACCAATAAGTCAAACTTGCTTTATAACAACGTGTTCTTGGGTCAAGCATGATGGCCTACACTTCTATTCCCAGCACTTGGGAGACAGAGGCAGATGGATCTCTATGACTTTGAGGCCAACCTGATCTACATGGTACAGGCTAGCCAGAGCTACGTAGTGAGATCCTGTCTCAAAAACAAACAAAACAAAAGCATCAAAATATTTAACAACAACAACAAAAATCTGACCTGTTTTTACAGTAACCAGTCCCATGAGACCCAGCCCACTCCTACAAGTAAGCATTCATCTCCTCTGAGGATCATTCTTCCAATGACCTAATCACTTGTACTAGGCCCCACCTCTTGAATTGACATCACACCCTAACACTATTGTAATGGGAAAAAGCCTTTGGTATACAAACTGTATCTCACCAGCACAAACTTCCATATAGGGAAGGATTTTCATGTAGGTGCTTCCTATGAGCCAAGCATTGAGCAAAGCATGTTGCGCAGCCTTTGCAAATCCTTTTGCAGTAAACGCTACCCTTATTTTAAAAGGAAGGAAACAGCTCCTCTACTTGTTGTTTGTGTTTTGGTTTTTGAGACAGGGTTTCACCTGTCAGGTTGGCCTTGAATTCACTATGTATCCCAGCCTGTTATCAAACTCAAAGCAATCCTCCTGTCTCCACCTCTCAAATACTGTTATAGGTATTATAGCCATACACCCCCAGTGTGCCCTGCTATAGTTCCTGTACTGTGGTTCCTGATCCAATGGCTTGCCTGAGGCCAAACTATTAATGTATTATCATATGCTCTGACTTTACCAGCACCCCAGTGCCACTGAAATATATTCAGGTTATGTTACAAAGCAGGCGACCCGAGCCTTGGCTGTAGCCTCTGATATGAAGAATCTTGCCATCCTGCTTGCCAGAGACAAGCAGTCCCTTCTTTGCTGCACTGGAATAGTAAAATATCAACTTCCCATCTTTCACAGAACCAAATGAAGATGCTATAAAGTTAGAAATAAGGAAAGGAAGCCAGGAGTGGTGGCTCATCCTGCCATCCCATCACTTCAGAATCTGAGGCAGGAGGATTGCCAACCTGGGCTACAGAGTGAGACCTTGGCTCAGAATTCCAAAAAAGGAAGGGAAGGAGGGAATGAGGGAGGGGAAAGGAAAGGAAGAAAAGAAAGAAAAAAAGAAGGAAAGAAGAAAAGAAAAAGAAAGAAAGAAAGAAAGAAAGAAAGAAAGAAAGAAAGAAAGAAAGAAAGAAAGAAAGATATTTGTTTAGCCAGGCATGATGATATACACCTGTGATCCCAGTACTTGAGGGCTACATAAGACCTGTCTCAATAAAAGGCAAGAGAAGGAAGATGAGGATGAGGAGGAGATAATGGTAAGGGAAGGAAGCCACAGAGAGTTAGCCTAGCAGCAGACAACCTGTCTAGGGCTCTGCGGCAAGCATGGACAGGAAATGGTATCTGATCTGTCAACACACTAGAGCTAAGAAATACCAACGTGTGAAATGATGCCTTTGTAGGGCGACTTTGTAAGAATGAAGAAATTGAAACTGAGTATGTCTTTGCAATCTCTAGAATCAAAATAGGATAGACATTAGGAGGTGGAAGGGATTCATTGATGAGTGTGAATGGAAAAGAGGGACATGTAGCCACAGAAAGGCTTCAGGCACTATTCACACTAAGGGGATAAGGGTACTGCCTTTCTATTGCTTGAGAGTCATTTGAAATTCTCAGATTCTGAGACCTTTGGAAAGAGTTCAGAAATAAAGGAAATAACCCAAACTGTTTATATCATGTGTAAGACTACTACAAGCCCTTTTAGAAAAATCAAAGGGCTGGGAGTGTGGTTCAGTGGTAAATAACTTGCCTAGCATGCACGAGGCTCTGGATTCTAGGTGCCACAGCCTTAATAATTGCCCATGGACTAACCTCCTCCCTACTATTTTGCCTGGCCAACTCCAACAATGAACGAACCCACAGCCGTACTATAATCCTAGCTCAGGAAATTCATAGCACCAAAAGAGTACTGGCGATGTTATTACTACTAATAGTAATAACACTCAAAATAAACTTTAAAGGGCATAGTGGCTCCTGCCTGCATGTGGGAGGCTGGGGCAGGAGGATTGTGGTGACTTTCAGATCCCCATGGGCTGTGGTGTGAGGTCCTGTCTCAAAGTGGGGGTGAAGAGAGAAAGAGAGAGAGAGAGAGAGAGAGAGAGAGAGAGAGAGAGAGAGAGGAAGAAGAAGAGAAAGGAGAGAAAAGGAAGGAGAGAAACACCAAAATGCAGAGAAAGACACACAGAAAAACAAATTACTTCCCCCTCACCCTTCAAAAGTCATTATTTTTGTATTTCATCACCAAAGCTCTGCAAACTCTCTCAGATATGCAAATGTCTATGTAATAAATGGTTCACTATACATGATTTTTTTAAACCTATCTTTGTGTGTGTGCTTGGTATATACACATTGTCATGGCAGTAGAATGCTCACATGCACATGTATGTATGGAGGCCAGAAACTGAGGTCAGGTGTCTTCCTCAATCACTCTCTGACTTATTGTTTGAGACAGGATCTCTGATGGATCCTGTAGTTCACAGATTTGGCCAGACTAACTGGCCAGCCATTCCCAGTGATCCTTCTGTCTCCCATCCTCCGTGTGAGGATTACAGGTACACAATGCCAGTGCCCAGCTTTTATATGGGTGGTAAGAATCCAAACTCAGGTCCTCATATTTACACAGCAAGCACTTTACCGACTGAGCTGTCTTCCCTAAGCTGTCTTTTCAATATAGTATAGGTTTTTCTCCACATCAAAGTTAGGGCATATCATCCCTTCATGATTGCTTAGCATTTTTCTGATTGAAGTATATATGTAATCATGTACTTGATTATTTCCAATTATTATTTTGCATATATCAAGTTTAACTTGGAAAAATTAACATGTTTACACTTATGTCTTTGAAAGTTTGTCTCCTTAGGATTAAGCCTAGACATTTGAATTTTGTCATGCATATTAACAAATTAATACAACAAAAGGTTTTGCCAATACACATTCTAAACTAGAGCAGAGAGAGGGTGAGAGGTCAACAGTCTCAAAACATTCCTTATTACCTTGAATTCTCCAGCATGTCATTATGGCTTAGAAAATGTAAACTACTTTGTTTGACATCACATAGGTTCCATTTCCTTCCACTGATCTTTCAAAGTCTGGTTAAAAAAAAATAAAACCAAAAGCTTGAGTACAAACATGGCTTTCTATAACAGCCACAGCTCAAGAACAACTGCTAATCTATGAACTACTCATGAATTAAGCTAGTTCAGATAGCTCTGTACAGTACCTCATGAAATGACCTTTCCCAAGGCTAAGCCACACTAGCAGAGAGTGAAATGACTCAAAACAAAAGGAAACTTAGAAGGTTTAGCCTTCACAAACCTTTTCTTCTTTCTGATTTTCTTTACACTCAAATTTCTTCTGTAAAATCAATCCTGCTGCTAAACCCATCTGGTATATTCTTCATTTTAGACAATGTAGCATTTTAGCCAAAGTCTTGAACATCTGGAATAAAATTGTATTATTATTATTGTCTCCTCTTTCTGTCAACTGTGTCATTGCTGAATCTTCTTCTGTTAGTTAACTTCTCATCACTTCTTATTATTATTACTTCTTATTATTATTCTCATTTACTTCTTATTATTTATTTTATTTATTTGTGCTTGACAAGTATTTATTAGATGCCACACAGTCAATTTTACCTTTTAGAGTGCCAGATTTTTTGTTTGTTTGTTTGTATTCCTATAAATATTCTCTAATGTTGAGCTAAGAGATAATAAAATTACTTGGAAACAGGCTTATCTTCCCTGAAGCTTTACTTGGTAGGTCAAGAGTAGCCTTGGTTCCAAAGTGGCTTCTGTGCTCGTCCTGGGCTGACAGCTTTCTGCACACTCCATTGATGGATATACAAGACATTCTTTTTTGTTCAGTGAGAAGGTGAACTATGTCCAGAACATAAACTCTAGGCACCTTGGTTTTCCCGTAGTTCTAGCTTCTCTTCACCTCAGGGCTGCTATTAGATCCCTCCTGAGTCACTGTCCTTGGCAGGCCACAAGGAAACTGTCTTCAAGCCAAAGCCAGTGAAGAAAGAATCTGATTTCCCCCCTCTTTCAGGAATCAATGTCTTGAAATTTTCAACATTTATACATTTGAATTTCATTTTTTCCTGGTGGTGGGGGATAATAAATTTAGTTCTTGCTAGTCCTTTTCTGAAAGCATAAATTGTAAGAAATATACTTTTAATATTTACCACAAAGTACATTTATAAAAATTGTATCTCTGATCACAAAACTAGTCATTGTATGTTGAGCATTCACTCCATGCCAGGCAGTGAGCTGGGCACTTAGCACAAGTATTTTATCTTATCTTTAGTGTGTATGAGTGCTTACCTACCTGCACATATGTATGTGCACCAAGGGTGTGTAATTGCCCTGTTGTATCTCGAAACAGAGTTTCCTTGTATTCATCCACCACATCTTGCTCTTATAAACATTCTACCCCTTCTTCTGCAATGATCCCTGAGCCTTGGAGGGAGAAAGTATGATACAAGTGTCCCGTTTATGGCCAAGCACTCTGCACTCTCTTATTTTCTGCATGTTGAATAGTTGTGGGTCTCTGTGTTAATTGTCATCTGCTGCAAGAAGAAGCTTCTCTGGTGAAAGCTGAGACATGCATTAATCTATGGTTATTACAATAAGTCATTAGGATTCAGCTTAATACTGTGCCCATTTAGGAGAATGACAGTAATAGGATTTCCCCTGTATCCTGAGATTTGTCTAACCACAGATTCTTGGCTCTGATAAAAGTGCCAGGTTTGGGCTCCATTTTATGAATTGGGCCTTAAATTCAATCAGAAAGTGGTGAGTTACTCCCATAACATTCATGCCACTATTGCACCAATGAGCATATCGTGCCAGGTTAGTCATTATTGTAGCTTGCAGGCTTCACACCTGGGTAAGGCTGATTATTACTTTTTTCCTTCTGGTAGCATGCATAATACCTTCTAGTACTATGAAAGATAGGTAGTAGAGGTGAAACTTTGAGGCCAGTACCAGCTTGATTTCTCCATGTTTATTCTATGACTCACATGTGTAGTGTGTAGTGTCTTTAGTAGGGTCTTGCTGTCAAGTTCTGGAGGGCAACCAAGAGCAATGGGACTAGCTGGTATTGTTCTAGAGTCTATGGGGCCTCTCTTGGTCAACAACTCCCAAAGAGGGAGACCATTCTGGCACAGAGTTTTTTATTTGGTACCCTGTGGTGTCTGATGTGTGTGTGGGGTATCCCTGCCCTCCCCCATTATAGGGTAACTTTATTTAAACATAAAATTTTTATTTATTTATTTATTTATTTATTTATTTATTTAATTTGGTCTTTCTGAGGCAGGGTCTCCCTGTAGTCCTAAGCTGGCCTGGAACTCACAATGTAGACCAGGATGGCCTTGAACTCACAGAGAGATTGGCTTGCCTCTATCTCCTGAGTTCTGGAATTAAAGGTGTGTGCGAACACCCCTGGCTGATTTACTTATTTTTATTGTATGTGTTTGAGTGTTTTGCTCCATATAAGTAAGTGCACCCATATTGCAATACCCAAAGAGATAGGAAGAGGGCATCAGGTCTCTTGTAACTGGAGTTACAGATGGTTATTAGCCACCACGTGGGTGCTGAAACCAAACCAGTTCCTCTGCAAAAGCAGCCAGTGCTCTTAACTTCTGAGCCATCTCTCCAGCTCCCCTCCCCCTTATATGACTTGATTGTACATTTTTATCATTTTTGTGATTTTCATATAATATAATTTGATGGTATTTAGATCCCCTCTTATAGTCCCACTTTCTCCTATTGCCCCTTACCCAACTTAATGTACTCTATTATATATATTCCTTATATATAAGTACTATAGCTTATATAGTCTAATTTGTGTCCCCAAATATCCTTCAGTGTGGGTCCATCCATTGGAGGCTGGTTAACCTACCAAGAGTCTCATGCTTAAAAGAGACTATATTTTTTCCTCCCAGAAGTCATCTATTGCCACAATTTCCTTAGGTGGGGTTGAAACTTCTTGCCCTCTGCCTGATGTCTATGCTGTGATTTTTGTCTGATTTGAGCTTGCATGGGACTTGTGCATGCTGTCACCATTGCTGTGAATTCATATGAAGTTTGATATAGGTGTCCTATTCAAGGATAAGTGCTCTGCAGCCTCTTGTTCTCCACAAGTGCACTGTTGCCAATTGTGGGTTTCTATACGACCTTTTAGAAGGTCTTTAGTGTTTTTTTTATCCCTTCCCATGTTCTCTTTTCTACCTTCCCTCCCATTCTCCACCCCATTTAACCCTTCTTATCCCATTATTACCCTCTTTACATTACTGTGTTATATCTCCCCTCCCAAGAAGACACCTTCCATGTCCCCTAACTAGTTTCCTGACTTCTATGGATTTTCCAGTTGAAACACACATATCTAAAGATATAAAGCTTACCAGCCAGATGTGGACAAGAACATGTGGTGTTTGTCTTTCTGGGTCTGGATTACCTCACTCAGAATGATTGTTTACAATTTCATCCATTTACCTGTGAATTTCATAATTTTGTTTTTTGAACAGCTGAATAAGATTCCATTGTGTAAGCACTATATTTTTATTATCTATTCATCAATTGATGGAGATCTAGGTTGTTTCCATTTCCTGGCTATTGTGACAAGAACAGCAATGGACATAGATGAGTAGGATATAGAGTCTTTGAGGTATATACCCAGACGTGGTATGACTGGATCATGTGAGAGATCTATTTTTAGCTTTTTGAGGAATTTCCATACTAATTTCCACAGTGACTGCGTCCATTTGCACTCCCGTCAGCAGTGAATAAGTGTTCATTGTTCCCCACATCCTTGCCAGCATTTGTCATCATTTTATTATGTGTATGAGTGCATTGCCTGTATGTATGTAAGTGCACCTGTGTCGTTTAACACCCATGTTGGTCAGAAGAAAGCACTGAATTCCCGTGGAACTAGAATTACTGGCAGTTGTTAGCTGACATGTGGGTGCTGGGAATTGAACCTGGATCTTCTGCAAGAGCAGTCAGTGCTCTTAACCACTGAATCATCTCTCTAGTCTATGTCATCATTTTTTTTTTTTTTTTTAGCCATTCTGACTGGAGTAAGATGAACTCTCAAAGTAGTTTTAATTTGCAACTCTCAGGTGGATAAAGATGTTGAACATTAAAAAAAAAAGTTCTCAGTTATTTGATTCAACTTTTGAGAACTCTGTTTAGTTCCTTGCCACAATTTTTAATTAGGTTGTTCAGTTTTTTATGTTTATTTTTGTTTAGTTCTTTGTATATTCTAGATACTAACTCTCTGTCAGATGTATAGCTGGTAAAGAGTTTTTCCCATTCTGTAGGCTGCCTTTTCACTTGAATGATGGTGCAGAAGATTTTTGGTTCATGGTCCTATTTGCAATTGTTGGTCTTCATGCCTGCACTATTGGGGTGCTGTTCATAAAGTCCATTCTTATGGCTATAAATTACAGTGTACTCCCTACTTTTTCCTTTATCAGATTCAGAGTATTAGGTTTGTGCTGAAGTCCTTGAACTATTTGGAGTTGAGTTTTGTACTGGTGAGAGATAGGGATCTAGTGTCATTCTTCTCCATGTAACTATCCAATTTGACCAGCACCATTTATTGAAAATGCTGTCCTTTCATCAATGTGTGTTTTTGGCCCCTTTCTCAAAAATCAGGTAGCTCTAAGTGCATGGAATTAAATCTGGGTACTCAATTCTATTCTGTTGATCAATATGTCTGTTTTTATGCCAGTAGCATGCTGTTTTTATTACTATAGCTCTGTAGTATCATTTCAGATCAGGGATATGATGCTTCTGGTTCTTCTTTTATTGTTCAGGATTGTTTTGACTATCCTGGGTTTTCCAAAGGAAATTTTAGATTAATTTTTCAATTTATGTGAAGAATTATGTTGGAATTTTAATGGGGATTGTTTTGAATCTGTAAATTGCTTTTGGTAGGATGACTATTTTCACAATATTGATACTACTGATCCATGAGAATGGGAGGTCTTTCCGTCTTCTGCTATCTTTGTCTTCTTCAATTCTTCAATTTAAATTTTTATCATACAAATCTTTCCTTCCTTGGTTAGCTTTATTTCAGGATTTTATTTTTGTTTTTTTTTTTGTCTTTTTGAGAGAGTGTCTCCCTGTAGCCTCAGCTGCCCTGGAGCTTGCTATGCAAACTAGGCTGGCTTTGAACCCACAGAGATTCATCTGCTTCTGCCTCCCAACTGCTGGGATTAAAGGCGTGCGCCACCAGGCCCGGCTTATCTCAGGACATTTACAAAAATATTTTATTCATTATTTTTATTTTATGTGTATGAGTGTATTGCCTGCATGTATGTAAGTGCACCTGTGTCGTGCAATGCCGCAGAGGTCAGAAGAGGGCTTCGGATTCCCCTGGAACTGGAGGTAAGGATGGTTCATAGCCACCATGTGAGTGCTAGGAATCGAACCCGGGTCCTCTGCAAGAGCACTCAGTGCTTTTAACCGCTGAGCCATCTCTCCAGCCCCTTATTTCAGGATATTTTTAAGCTATCATGAATAGGATCATTTCTGGTTTCTTTCTCAGTATGTTTGTTGCTGATCTATAAGAAGCTACTGATTTTTTATGTTAATTTTATATCCTGCTATAATTTAATTTAATTTCCATCTTCTGCTATCTTTATCTCCTTCAATCTATTTCTTCAGTGTCTTAAATTTTTATTACACAAATCTTTCACTTCCTTGGTTAGATTTATTTTGCGGTTTTTTATATTTTATCTATTTTTTATTTTTTGGTCTTTTTGAGACAATGTCTCCCTTGTAGCCTAGGCTGGCCTAGAGCTCACTATGCAGACCAGGCTGGCCTTGAGCTCACAGAGATCTGAAGTGTTTATCAGCTCTAGGAGTTTTCTGGTGGAGCCTTTAGGGTTATATATAGAATCATATTATTTTCAAACAAGGAAACTTTGACTTCTTCCTTTCCACTTGTATCCCTTTTGTCTCCTTCACCTGTCTTATTGTCCTAGCTAAAATTTAAAGAACTGTATTGAATGGGATTGAATGGGAATGGAGAGAATGGACATCTTTATCTTGTTCTTGATTTTAGTGGAAATGCTTAGAGTTTTTCAAAACTGATGTTGGAATAGAGGTCAGGAAACTAGTTAGGGGCCATGGCGTGGGGCTTCCTTGGAGGGGCGACACACTACAATACAATAAAAGAGAGAGGGGAATAATGGAATAGGAAGGGTTAGAGGAAGGAGGCTGACAGATCAAGAGCCTCTGAGAGGTAACGCTATGAAAGTGAAGCCTGGGTTGCCATGGAGACCCCAAGATGTTGGAGATGCTAGAGCTGTATACAGGGAGTGAAACCAGCCTAAGAGAGAGATGCATGTTACAGGCAGCAAAGCTGGAGCATGGGTTTTGTGCACGGGGTTTTATGCAGTGCTAGGGACTGAACTTAGGGTTTCCTGCAACATTTCCATCTCCCTGAGTTTTCAGATTCCATTTTCCATAGAATACCAGGGAGGCTTTGACAGTTCAATCTCTTGAATATAAGTCACTATTTAATCCAAGCTTCAATTGCTTAGCCATTCTAGCACTCTGTCAGTGCATTTACACCACACTGAGATATGTAAGTTAATACATTAAATTCTAAGTCCTACATTAGTGTACCTTTATTGATGAATTCATTCAAACTCTTATTTAATCCTTCTTGATTGAACATCCTTATTCATTCTCCATATATGCTGTTTGTGTCCATGTCTTCCACTGGTTGAGCCCAATTAGAAACCCAAAGGCAAGGGGGCCCCACTGTCGGAGCACAGAGCAGAGTGGAGAAGGAGGATGTGAGATATAGAATATCCAATACAAGAATTGTGCTGGGGTATTGACCATCACTCCAAGTCTGAAATAGCTCATAGACATTCAAGAGATGTTAAGTAGACATGTGGCTAAATGAATGTGGAATTCAGGGACAGGTTGGGGGTAGGAATGTAAGTTAAAATTTAATGACAAAAATTTACTGGTAGTCTTTCTGTTCAAAAGCATTGCAACGCCTCTTATTTCTCCAGGTAAGACTTCATCATATAGGCTCAAAATTTTCAGTATAAATTAGTAAATGTTTATTAGCTATGCATTAGGAGTTGAGGAGTGTGCTAGAATAAATAAAACAGACATCATGATTCTGGCCTTGGGGAACTTACACCCTAATATGAATTGCAAGCAAATGAATGTATAATTAAAGTTCAGTATGTTAAGTCCTAGGTTTGGATAGTAGTGGGAGACTTCTTTTAAAAGTTCATCTCCTGGGCTCCATCCCAAGGCATCTCACTGAAGCTCTCAGAGCCTACAATCATCAGTTCAGCTGTTTTGCACCACCAGCTGTCTGTACAGAGCCCTAGGTGGTAAAGATGGCAAGTCTGGTTACTGCTGTAGCATGTGGATTATGAGGATACTGTGATATTCTATTGTTTTATTATCATGGTGTGATGGTTAGCCTTACATATCAATGTCACACAATCTAGAATCACCTGGGAACAGAGTCTTCATGAGGGGTTGTCTAAATCAGATTGACGGGGGTGGGTGGGGGGCATATCTGTAGGGGATTGTCTTGATTATGTAAACTGAGGTGGGAAGACCTACCCACTGTGAATGGCAACATTCTCTAGACAGGGGATCTTGAACTGCCTCAAGAAGATGCAGGAGGGGATAGAGAAAGTGAGCTGAGTGCAAGCGTGCATGCATTCATTTCTTCTCTGCTTCCTGACTATGGATGCAGTGTGACCAGCTTCTCAAGTTCCTGTTATTGTGACTTCTCTGCAAAGATGGACTACAAACTGGAACTATGAGCTAAAAGAAACCCTTCCTCCCCTAAGTCAGTTTTGTAGAGTACTTTGTAACAGTCACAGAAATGAAACTATGACACAGCTTTATAAGAAGACAGGAGGTTAAGATAAGAAAGTGCTAGGTGCCCATCAACTCCTTTCTTTATGAAAAACAGCCTCTGACTATCTCTTCCCCACCCCACCCTCTCCAACCTACAGGGAAAATAATCAGGGATATAAACTATTTTAGATTGCTATTTTAGGTCAGTTTCTTAAAGGATCTAGATTTTTTCCCCCTGAATGTTAAAAAAATTACCCCCTCAAAAAGAATTGCTGAAGAACAAAATCATAGCTTCCTAGTACTGTTAAGAGGTTGATGAAAAAAATGAATAAACTTAGCGTTTAGTGTTTTTCATATGTTTACGTGTTCTGTTCTGTGTTTTGTGTTTGTGTGAAAAGTCAATAACCTGGAATCTAGAAAACGCTCCATCAAGATTATTAAAGGATTGTGTAGCAAAATCTGCAACTTGTTTTCAATTAAAAATATTAATCTCTATAAAGTTTAAAATTCAAGGAGGATCTTCTCAAAGCTGCAGATGATATGATGGTATTTAAAGATGAATGAGTCAGGGGCTGGAGAGACGGCTCACATGGCAACTAACAATCGTCCATAGCTTCAGCGTCAGGGGATCCAGATCCCTCTTCTGATCTCTGTGGGCATTCATTGCATGACACAGTGCACTTACATACATGCAAGCAATACGTACACATAAAAATCAAAATCGATCAATCAAAAAAAGATGAACAAGTCAAAGGAAAGTGTTTGGGGTTCCTACATCCTTAGCATTCTTTAGCTAGGGTAAATAAAGAGGGCTTTTCTGGTAGCTGAAAATCTGCCCAGAAAGAAATCTTCAGAACCCACTGAAGAGACCACTGATGTGCGTCCTCTTCCTCCCTCTTCCCCTCAGACCTCCTCTCTTCCTTCTTCAGCTTTCCCTCTTTTCATCCCTTCCTCTGTCTTTCCTTAGTCATCATTTTGAAATTTTCACTTGAATACAACTATTTAGTTTTCACTTTTCATGATTATCAGGAATTTACTCTTTGTGACATTTTATTTTATTTTGTAGGATTTCCCCCATTTTTTCTAATGTTTGCACATATATATTTTTGCATGTGTCTAAGTGCACATATGTACATGTGTATATGCATGTGGAGGCCTGGGGTTGATATTGGGCATTATCCTTGATGGCTCTTCTACCTTATTCATTGAGGCAGGGTCAAATCCAGTGCTCACTGATATGACTAGTGTCGCTAGCCAGCTTGCTCTGGGAATACCTTGTCTCCACCTCCTAGGGCTGGATTACAGGCAGGCCACTACACCCACTTGCCATTTCATGGGTTTCTTCAGCCCTCACACTTGCCTGGCAAGCTCTTTAACTGCTGGGCCATCTCCCTAGCCCCTGTTTTTGTAGTTCTTTTAATGATTCAACTTAATCATATTAGAACTCACTGTGTATTTTATTACTTTATGCTTTTACATGATTTTTATATTTATTGTTATATATTAAGTGAACTAAATGCTTATGTTCACCAGTATTTTATTTTTGATAATAAAATATTAACATTATCTGTTTTGTTTCAGTATTGTTATCACAAAATATACACATTTTAATTTCACTAAATTCTGCCAGATTGTTCTCAAAGATGTTACACTACAATCCTTAGTATATTACATTTTCTCTAGGTCCTCATCACAGCCAATATTTTGCATTAATAAATTCTTCAATCTCTGCTAATCTGGGATGGAATGAGACTTAAGTTTTCTGTTGTTTAATGTGTATTTTCTGATTAAAAAAAAGAAACCTCTTTTCAAATGTTTATTGGCCTTTCCTTTGTCCTTTTCTTATTGTCCTTGTGTTTTCACTATATATTCATGCTGCAATTGTCTTCTCTCACTCTCTGGACTTTTTCACTTTATTAATAACCTATTTTGATGAATAGGAGCTTAAATTTTATAAACCAAACTTACTAATCTATTTTATACCTTGCAATTTTACAATTAAAAAACTTTTTAGATCAAGGTCATTAAGCTGTTTATCTAAATTTGTTTCTCTGAAGTTTAATGTTTTCTATTTTCATAATGGAGTCTTCTAAATATGAAGCAGAGCTTTAAGTTTATGTGTTTCAACATGAAAATGCTACCATTGGACAAATGGTCCCTTCTCTTAACCAATTGGTTATGCCAGAACTGTAACCTATCAAGCCATCACACATGTGTAGGTATGCTTCTGGGCTATTACATGTTATTAATGCCTTCCTCCTTGGAACCAACTCTTCACTAGTTTTGTAAGGAGACTTAAGATCTGTTGAGACAGGCCCATCCCCTCCCCCAATCTTTTTCTCCTCTAAAATTGGCATGACTATTCTAAGCTTAGATTTTTGGTGCAGAGGAATGACATGATCTAACTCACAGTTTATAAATGGATCACCCAGTCTGTTGAGTAAAGAATAATGATGTCAGAGAGAGGGAAAAGTATTGCTGGAATTGTGTTCTTGAATAGATGAAAGGGAACAGGTTTTCAGGGGAAGTAAGGGGGACTAGCTTTGGAGAGCCACTTGCAAGTTCATCTACAGTGATAAAAGTGTAGTGTCTAGTGTGTTTTCTCATAGCAAGCCTCAGGTGCTGATAGGTGTGACAGAGTATCTGAGTGGGGAGACTGATAAGTGTGTGGTGGAGGGCTGCTGTTCTCTCCTGATTGCTTTCATCTTCTCAGTGAAGTCATCAATTAAAAGTGAGAATTTGGGGGATGGTGGGAAATGACTCAGGGATTAAGAATGTTGGCTGTACTTGAAGAGGACCCAGGTTCAGTTCCCAGCACCCACACGGTGGCTAACAACTGTCTGTAAGTCCAGTTCCAGAGGATCTGATGCCCTCTTCTGACCTCTGCAGGCACTGTATGACACAGGTACACGTACATACACACAGGCAATATACTCATACACATAAGATAAAAACAATAAATAAAATATTTTTAAGTGAGAATTGGTAAGCTGAAGGTAAGAGTTTAAGGAGAAAAGAGAAGGTACAGAAGAGAAGTATTTCTGATGAACCGAAGACATGGACTGATTCCCTGAAACCATGAAGAGCTCAAATGAGGGTCTTCATCAATTTAAGACAAAACCAGTTACATGGTTGAGTGTTTTCTCCCCAGCTACATACAGATGAGGAGAGTTAGATTTAATCAAGGTTTGGCTTGCTACCTGAGTAAACAGAGCTAAAGGTAATAAAGGAATTGAAAAGATAGATGCACTTAACTTAAATGAAGTTATGTCCCAATAAGCCCATGTAAATTGAAAATACTGTAAAAAATTACACACATTACATCTAACACACCAAACACCGTATATCCTTACAACACAGTGTACCTCAGAACTGATTGTTTCTCTTTGTCATTGCATGACCGATGGAGCACAGTGGCTTACTCTGTCCAGCATCTTGAGAGAGTGGGATAGCTTATTAATCAAAACCTCAAGATTTGAAGTATGTTTCTATAGAATGTGTGTTACTTTCATACCACATAAACTAATAAAATCATAAAGTTGAAGTTTAGAAGTCAAACCATCATGTTAGGAATGCTTCCTCATATAATTATATCAATCTTTATCTACATCTCCTGAAGAAATGATTATAATGATGGTTAAGTAATATAAACTGGATAAATACAGGAGTGAAGGGATATGAGTAAAAATAGTGAAGGGAAGGGAATCAATGGATTGGAAAGACCATGGGTCAAGGAATTGTGGGGTCAGCGTACTAAGAAAGAGATAGGAAGTGATGATTGTCTGGAATTGTGATCATGAAAGAGTTGCACTTCTCAGCAGCACCAAGTTCAAACTTGTGAACAGGAATCTTCATATTATCACACAAGGCCCTGAACTCACAGAACCCTGTTCTTGGTTTAACTCTAGTTTGTCACTATGTCAAAATTAAAAAGAAAAAGAAAATAAAACTTCAAAGGGCCTTATGCTTTCATTTTTCTCTTGGTCCTGCAAATGACAACCAGTGTTGGTTATGAGCATGAGAATGGGCGGCTGAGGTGGGTAGAGGACAGGATCACTGGAGAGGAGTTCAAGGAGCTAGAAATCAGGGGATTGAACAATCTATACATGATTTGAAATTGTCAAAAAGTCATACAAAAAACAGTTGGAGATAGCAACCATCAGCCAAGAGCCAACATCTGGAGGTATGAGGTGTGATGGCTAACCTTCACTGTCGACTGGATTTAGAATCACATAGGAGACACACCTCTGGGCATGTCTGTCAGGGCATTTCTGGAGGGTTTGGACTGAGGGAGCAAGATCCACTTCTGATTATGGGTCTGGGGACCTGGAATGAATAAAAAGGAGAAATTAAGGTGAGCGACAGCATTCCCCTGTCTCTGCTTCCTGAGTGTGGACACAGTGTGATGAGCCACCATGCTTTCCCTGACAAGGTGGAATGTATCCTCCCTTAAACTTATGAGCCAAAACAAACCCTTTCCTCCTTAAGTTGCTGTTGTCAGGTATTTTGGCACAATAATGAGAAAAGCAACTAATATAAGTGACAATAACTCGGGGCTTATGGGGTCAACAAGGAGGTAAAGTAACATAGTGATATGGAAGACTAAGCAGGAGGACCAGCCCAGGACCTGGAGGGAGAGTGTCAACAGCAGAGGGGTATAGAGACTCAGGTCCGTGTGGCTGCCTGCAGCAGCCTGTGTTCTATTCAGAGGTCTCCAAAGAGGTGGTGCTGAAAATCTTGCACTCACGGCAGAAAAGATTTTCAGGATGAGTCAATCCGAAGCAGAGATAAGCTTTATTAAGAGATTTCTAATGCAGATTTAAGCATGGGGTTGATAGAGAGGCACTCAGAGAAAGGATATGGCGTACCTACGTATGTGTGTTGGCTCTTTAAGAGGGAGCTGTAACTGTCTTCAAAATGACTGACAAACAGGGACAAGGGGTATGACAAGATCAACTGGAATCCAAGAGAAAGTAGAAGCAAGACTGTGACAGCAAGGTTGGAAGGCGCTCCCTCCTTGCCACGGCACTGTAGGTAGAAAGCCCTGTGGGGAGGGAGGGGAGCTGGTCATTTTACAAACCTTTACTGTAAGTGCACACTGGAAGAAAAGCAAGTAGTATAGATATGTCTTTATTTTTAATAGATATAATCATGTATCTCAGCCCTTTTCCTGCTGTTATATAACTAAACACTTGAGATTGGGCAGATTATAAATACTAGAAATTGATTTCTCACAGTTGTAGAGGCAGAAAGTCCAAGGTCAAGGTACTTGCAGGCTTGGTGTCTGATGAGGTTTTTGCTCTCTGCTTCCAAGATGGCACCTGATCCTCAGAGGAGATACACTGTGTCCTCATATGGTATAAAGGGCAGAAGGGCCAAGCAATTCTGTGAAGGTTTTTTTAAAAAATGGCACTAATCCCATTCATGAGGACAGAACATCAATGACTTGCCATAGGCCCTGTTACTTTCTAAAAAAGATTTTATTTTAAATTTATTTTATGTGACTGTTTACCTGCCTGTATATAAGTGCACCATGTGCATACAATGGCTGTGGAGGCCAGAAGAGGTCAGATCCCTTGGAACTGGAGTTACGGAGTATTGTCAGCCACCATGTAGGTACTGGGAATTGACATATGTCCTCTGCAAGAGCAGCCAGTGCTCTTAACCACTGAGTCATCTCTCCAGCCCAAGGCCCCGTTTCTTAATACTACCACAATGTGGATTAAGATTCAACGTAAATGTTGGAAGAACACAAACATTCAAGTCATAGCATCATATCAAGTGGCTATTAATCTCGCTGCTTTGTAATCTTGTACAGGGTTTTTCTGGTTGTTGTTGTTGGGTTTTGGTATACATTCCAAAATAAATGTATATAGGTATCACAAGTCCAGTAAGTCAATTTCTTGTAAAGAAATTACTTGTAATTCTTGGAAAGAATTACTGCAGCATGGTTTGTTATTTCATTTAAAATATTTTGCAAAACAGACAAAAAGGCTTTATTATTTGGATAATGTCTGTCTTTACAGCTTAGAGAACAGCATTTGAGGCTAATTAACATAGAACCTCCATTTGTTTTAGTATTTCCTCATCCCTTAATGAGGATTTTCTTTTTTCTTTTCTTCCCCCCGCTACCCTTTGGTCTTTTTGAGACAGGGTCTCCCTATAGCCAGCTGACCTGGAACTCACTTTGTAGACCAGGCTGGCCCTGAACTCACAGAGATCTGCCTATCTCTGCTTCCTGAGTACTGGGATTAAAGGCATGCACCACCATGCCCAGCATGAGGATTTTCTTAAACTGAAAATTTAATATATAATTTTTTAAAAATTTACTTAAAAATTAACATATAAGATCACCTATGCATTGTAGCCTTTGGTTAGATTCTAATTTGAGCAATACTTCTCTGAAGAAATATTTTCCAGACCTCTTCTTAGACTATGGATACTTTGCCCCATGGGGGAAAGACAAAAGATCCATGTCAGACTGTTTCTGGCTTGCCATGTGGTTTGGGGACATCTGCTGGCTTGTTCTGGCCTTAGGAAATCCCACAGGAAAGACTGGGATTTGAAGTCAGTTGCCAAAACCTCTAGTCAGGTAGTGCTGATGCCTCACATAGCCTGTCACCTGGACCTAAAAGCTGGAAGAAGCTTGCTGACAGGCTGTTTCTGTTATAAGTTTAGTCATTTGATTCTTTGGCATGGAAGGAATGTGTCATCGGATAGTCAATGCCTTTGATTCTCAGTTTTTATATTGTAAAACTTCTATGTCCAGCAGTTAAGAGACTTTTTTTTTTTTGGTCTTTTTGAGACAGGGTTTCCCTGTAGCCCCAACTGTCCTGGAACTCACTATGTAGATCAAGGTGGCCTTAAACTCACAGAAATCTGCCTGCTTCTGCCTCCTGAGTGCTGGGATTAAAGGCGTGCCACCACCACGCCCGGCCAAATTGTATCTTTTTTTTTATGTGTATGAGTGTATTGCCTGCATGTATGTGAGTGTACCCATGTCATGCAATGCCAAGGAGGTCAGAAGAGGGCTTCGGATTCCCTTGGAACTGGAGTTAAGGATGGTTTGTAGTAGCCATGTGGGTGCTGGGAATCGAACCTGGGTCCTCTGCAAGAGCAGTCAGTGCTCTTAACCGCTGAAGGCTGTTAAAAAATGATGTATATTATCATTGATGACATCTTGTAATTGAAGGATTTATGCTATTTGTCATTTTGAAAAGTACTAGATCAGATCTGTTTTCTGAATTAGGTTTAAATGACTTAGCTAATGGTTTCTGTTCCAATAAGGAACAAGAGCACATTGTTGGGTTGGTGAGATGGCTCGGGAGGTAAAAGCACTTTCACAGAGCCTGATGACTTGAGTTCAATCTTGGAATCCACATGGTAGGAGGAGAGAACCAATTCCTGCAAATTGTCCTCTGACCTCCACATGTGTGCTATGTGGTGTGCATTCAGTCAAGGTCAAGTCATTTAATACAAAGTACAGGTGAGGCTAAAAGGTATTGTGTGAGAAGTATCAACTTGGAGCTATGTGAAATATCTAAAGAGGCATCAAGACACAGATGCTATGAATTCTTTCCCCTTGTCTGCTTTGCTAGAGCCTACACTCCATCATCTCCTAAAAGCTCCACATTTCAAAACCGCTATTTCTTTCAAATCCTCACAGATGAAAGAATCTGAGGATAACCAATGGATTCTTGTGATCCAAGACTGAAAAAATGTATTGCATATAAGATATAAAATATGATGACAGCTGTTACATAGATCTTTGTATAAGAATATTATGATTGACAGAATGATTTTTCCACAGGTTTAAAAATTTTGTCTATACATATCGAATCTTCAGAGAGAAGTATGGATATTACAAGATACAGGTAAGACTACATAAGGACTGCCACAATAGTGTGAAAGTCAGGAGAGGAGAACCTTAGGCGATCCCTTGAACCCTAGATGTGACCTGGAGGAGGCATTCTAAAACACAAGCACCATACCAAGTTAAATCAACAGTCAGCTTTGCCTGACTCTGAAATAGGAGGGTGCTGGAGTTTCGGTCCACTTTTCAGTAACTCTGGTTATTCCACACTACAGAGACACTCAAGCCCATTCCTATTGAGTTCAAAAGAATGGGCACCTAAATTCCATGTAAAACCACTGTTGATTTGAAAACTAAACAGTGCTCCAGGATAGGTGTGGGAAGGAAGGTGCAGAGAGGTCTGAATGCTCAGGATAAATATTTTCATGGTTTGAAAATGTAAAAGGAGACATCAGATAACTGCAAGTTTTAGGGAGTTCTTTGATTTTTCTGGTTTGCTAACTCAACAGGGAAATCTTGCTTCTTTTGAACTTATTTAACTGCTTTAAGAACTAAGTATAATAAGCTGGGAGTGTTGGCGCACGCCTATAGTCCCAGCACTCGGGAGGCAGAGGCAGGCAGATCTCTGTGAGGTCAAGGCCAGCCTGGTCTACATAGTGAGTTCCAGGACAGCAGGCTATAGAGAGACCCTGTCTCAAAAAAAAAAAGAAAGACCCGGAGGGGGGCGGATAAGTATAATAAAATAAATGTAATGGAATTCTTAGTTACTAAGAAAGTCTTGAAATAATCTTTCTGAAAAAGAACTTCAATATGCTCATATTCACTGTGAATATCTGAAAGAGACAAGAATATACAGTAATTCCCAAACAACTTAAGCATCTAATTTTTCTTTTGCTGAGGCAAATTCTTGAGGGAATAGGTGGAATTTGAATAAATTCAAATAAGTTAACAAATAGCACTGCACAAAAGTTAATCCTCTCATTTTAATCATTATAATGTGCTTGTGTAATGTCTTTGCTTTTTGAAACTACTAAATTACTTAGGATTGATTAAAGGGATATCATGCCTGTAACTTAAGCACTTAATTTTTAAAAAAGAATATGCATATGTAAACTGGGTGTTGGCTTGTACTATAATCCCAGCAGTTAGGAAGTGGAAGCAGGAAGATCCCAAATTGAAGATCATTCATCCTCAGCTGCATAGTGTATTTGAGGTCATCATGGGCTACATGAGACTTTGTCTCAAAAACAAAAATGTATATATGCTCATATATTTTAGAGATAGAATAAAAAGCAAACAAATATAATATTATATAGAAATGAATGGAGAATATATGGGGAATTCGTTTTTATTATTTTTTCCGTTTTGTGTCTGAATTTACTTCAAAATAAAATACCTCTAAAAAGCAACTCATTTTGGAACTTTTTTCCTTTTTATTGTATACATTGGGAAAGTCTGTATACTTTCTCATTCTCTGTTTTGTCTCTTGTCTGGACAGAACAGAGGTCTTCAATGGCATCTAAGTCAGATGCAGGGGCATTTGGCTGAGGGGTGGCTCTGCTCTCACAGGCCTGCAGTGGATGATTCTTTGGGCTGATATGACCCCCTTCAAGGGAGGCATGCCCCCACAGATCACTTCGGTGACAGCCTATGTCTCTGTTTTGGAGGTTAACCACACTGCGCATACCTTCTGTTTACTGCCTGTCTCTATAGCTGACATAGGGCAAAGTGAAAACCACAGGGTTGATCAAGAAAACCAAGTACAAGAAATGAGCGGAAGCAAATTCTTTTTATTTTCAAGTTATTTTTTAAAATATTTTATTTATTTTTTTATTTTACATGTACTAGCGTATTGCCTGCATGTGTGTAAGTGCACCCATGTTGTGCAATGTCCAAGGTGGTCAGAAGAGGGTATCGGGTCCCCTGGAACTGGAGTTACAGATGGTTGTTAGCTGGGAATTGAACCTGGGCCCTCTGCAAGAGCAGCCAGTACGCTTGACCTCTCAGCCGTCTCTCTGGACCCTTACACAAATTCTTTAAGGTCCTACTGGCCAACAGTATTTGGTTTCTAACTGCTATTTCTGTGATTTCACTCTGACTTGTGAATAGTCCTACTTTCATTTTAAATGGAGACTTGTTTCCGATTTGCTTTCCCCACATGGAAATTTCATATGCATCATATAGGTAAATTATGTATTTTGCATTTCCCATCAGAAGTCCACCTATTTGCCTATTACTATGGCAAAGTGTGGCAGCAGGGTAGAGCCTGCCTTAGATCTAGGATGAGGGGTTCCTGCTACAGTGAATCTACAATAAGACCTGCCCTAGACAAACTTGCCAAACAGGAGGTTAACTCAATTCTGTGGACTGAATTGAAAATCCATTAATTAAAAGTTCTATTTACTCAGGGTATCTTGAGTCAGAGGCTGTTCTTAAAACTGAGGCATCACTGTGAAATGCAAGTGTTGGAACTCTAGACATGAGTTGCTGGCCTCTTGCTTTCTGCCTGCTAACTCTCGGAAGCAGCCCTGAAAAACCACTGTTGCAACAAGTGTTGCATTGCACCCACAATTGCACAATGATGAGTAACCTTTCTTATATTTTCACAGACTGTGGAAGGTGCTCCAAAACAGATCTTCCCAAACCTAGAGGAATTAATCTCCAAATATGAGAAGCCAGGTCAAGGGCTGGTGGTTCACCTTTCAAACCCAATAAAGAGAAAGAGCCTCTTCCCAACGTGGAGAAGATTACAGCTAGAGATGAGTACTATTTATGGTAAGAATCTTGACACAGAGGTCAGAAAGGACCTCTAATACTGTATCTACTCATGGCCTGATCTGTAGAATCAATAGAAATCAATGACTTTTTTAATGACATTACTCTAGAAAGCTTCATCCTGCTAAAAGCAATTTCCACTATGTTGAGAAACAGCATCTTCTAGCTCCTGCAGTTGGCCAAAACAGAGCTGTCTGTGCTGAGACAGCCAGGAAGGAGAGCAAGTGAGGTTCCTGGGCAAAAAGCTGATTTTCAATCCATTCTGTGACCGTGTGCAGTCCACTTAAGTTTGGGAATAGATGAACATATGGGCGGATTTTCACTGAGAAAATCATGTCAACTCCTCCACCAAGGCTTATCCTGTTAAATTTTGCTCCGTCTTTGGTAAGCATTCCTTTATAAAAATAATGGAGAGAAAATTATTCCACATCATATATCCCTAAGGCATAGAGGATGGTTAGAAATTATGGGAGCAGACAGTCTAATGGAGAACTCTCACATCAGACTTCGAGTTTACCATTACCTTTGAAATCTGCTCTTGGAAAAAGATCTGGAATCTGTCCATTGAAACATATTTTGAATTGAACACAGACTTTCAAAGACATTTCTGGTTCAATTAGATTTCTCAGGATGAAATGTATGGCTACATTCTGCATGAGAGAGATTACAGTTGTCAGTGGGAGGTGACAATGATCAGAGTTGATGTGCTAACACGAGAGAAGGACCAGAGAACTCGAGTTCTGAGGGAGCCTGCAAGTATGCCACACCTATGCTCTTCTCTCTGAGCAGAGTTGTCCTTCAGGCTGCTACGCCAAACTTCTTGCCTCTCTAACAAGATTAAGTGTGGAGTATGTATTAGTTACTTTTAGTTGCGCTGATAGAACACTCTGACCAAAACCAACTGGAGGCAGAAAGGGTTTATTTTGCCTTGTACTTTGAGGTCCTACTCCATAATTGAGAGCAGTCAGAGAAGGAAATCAAGGTAGGAACCTGTAGGCAGAATCCATGGAGGAACACTGTGTACAAGCTTACTCTCTGGATCACTCATTCACCCACTCATGCTCAGTTAACTTTCTTATATAGCCCAGGCCACCTCCCTGCCTAGGGATGGTACCACCCACAGTAGGCCAGGCCTTCCTCCATCAATCATCAATCAAGATAATGACTCCCAGACATGGCCACAGGCCAATGTGATCTAAGCAATTCTTCAATTGAGGTTCCCCCTTCTTAGGTGACTTTAGTTTGTGTCACATTGACAATAAGAACTAACCAGCAGAGTTTCAATGATTAAAATAAAACTTGCCTATCACTGTTGTTTCTCTGTCCCTTCATTACCATGCAGGGAAATGTGTATCCATTATAACACATCACTTTCTATAGGTCTGGCCACACATGTAGTCTCAGCTCTTTTCTCCAAAACTTACATCATCATCATCATCATCATCATCATCATCATCACAAATATTAAGGGCTGGGGAGAGAGCCCAGTTGGTAAAATACTTGGCTTGTAAGCATGAGGACCTGAGTTTGACCACCAGAACCAATGTTTAAAAACAGCTGAGCATGGTACATACTTGTAAGAAGTTCTGAGGAGACAGAAACAGGTGGATTACTGGGGCTCTCTGACCAGACAACCGAGCTTAGTTGGTAAGTTCCCAGCCAGTAAAGACCCTGTTTAAAAAAAACAAGGTGGATGGTTCCTGAAGAATGACATCTGGGGTTGCCCTCTGACCTCCACACACAGAGGTACACATGTGCACGTGAACCTGTATCTGCACACACTTGTTTATCTGAACAAATGCACAAATACACACATACATGTTGACGCACAGATACAGCATTAAAAAATGAATACAAGGTGGCAGGCTCAGACCTTTGTGCAAATCCAAATGAGTTGCTAGGGGTGGTTAGGGTGGTGGTAGTATTGTCTGTGCTGTGATAAAATACTCACACATCCTACAAATAGAAAGAGTCCCTGAAAGATCTTCCTAAAGAACTTGGCAGGTGTCTCATCACATCAATTTTTCATGTATGGTCAGACCTGGCAGAGTGAGCTCCCAGACACTTAGCGAACAAAGGGAAAACACCCTGCATCCTCTTCCTCCCCTGGCATTTGCCTCTTTAGTGCAAGCTCCAGATAGTGCTACTCTGAGGAAGCACAGCATTTCCACTAGTGACTGCAAACACCGACTACTAGATACAGAAGCTAGACTTAGCAAGAAACCTTTGTTTTCCAGGAAAGTTCCCAGTGGTACTTCAGTCTTTGAAGGTATCACTTTGGTGGGCTGTTGACATTGCTCTGTGACTGGTCTTTCCCTCCAGTGGGACTGGCTGATGTGGCTTCTGGGTATGGTGTTTCAAGGCTGTCCTCTGCTTTTCCCACAGAGAACAATGACCAGGAGTATGTGGATGTCTTGCCTTGAACACAAGGACAAAGCAAGCTTGGGAAGAGACGGCAGAACCCTCACCTGCCACCACCTTTGCAGGTGTAGATCCGAAATGCCAATTTCTAGAGGACAATTGAGACTCCTGATCTGGGTAACAGGATCCTCTTCAGCCTCAGGAAGTCACTTCCCACGTGCCTGCCTCTTGGCACAGGCCACAGGAAGTTCCAAAGCAGCTCCTTACCTCACTACACTTTCTCAGAATAGGACAGCCTGAACCTACTCTCCTGACTTGTTTAAGGGACTACCACTGCATCATGACTAACACTGTCTTTCCAATAGGACAGCCAGAAGGGGAGCTTCACACAGAGGAAAGAGCACTTGGCAAAGTGTTCAGAGCTCAAGTGCTGTCGCTCTGTTACTTTGGATGAATCTTTCCATTTCTCATTCTCAATTTCTTCATCTGTGAGAAAAGTGGTTAGATGGGTGACACACACTGCTTGGTCCCTCTGTTGAGCCTGTCTGGGGTGGAGCTGGGGTCTGCATGAGAAAAGTGGTTAGATGGGTGACACACACTGCTTGGTCCCTCTGTTGAGCTTGGTTGTCTGGGGTGGAGCTGGGGTCTGCGTACAGGGACGGGATGGTGTCTCAGCACACCAAAGCAGCCAGGGTGTTCTCTTCCTGTGCTGGCCTTGGTCCTGGTGAGGGCTGCGACCTACTCATGCTCCCTCTTCTTTCTGCCTGGGCAAGGCCTGTCTCTTCTTTTAAGATTGATCGCTGCGAGGCATGGTGGCACACACCTTTAATCCCAGCACTTGGGAGGCAAAGGCAGGCGGATCTCTGGGAGTTCAAGGCCAGCCTGGTCTACATAGTGAGTTCCAGGACAGCTGGGGCTATAGGGAGACCCTGTCTCAAAAAGACAGAAAAAAAAAAAAAAGATTGATCACTGATAGAAATTGAATACATATATATGCATATATACACATATATGCAATGTTTGTAAATATAAATATGTATATACAGATATGTATATATAAATCATTATACTTTTTGGAAGGGACAGAGTCTCACTCTGTGTCACAGCTAGATTCAGTTTTTAACTTGATATACCTGGGAAGAGGGAACCCCAACTGAAGAATTTCCTCTATCAGATCATCAAGTGGGAATGCCTATGAGGCATCTTCTCCATTTATAATCGATGGAGCAAGGCCTAGCCCACAGTGGGCAGCTCCACTGCTGGGCAAGTGGTCCTGGATTGTATAAGAAAGGCAGCTGAGCCAGAAGAAGCAATCCAGTAAGCAGTGTTCCTCTGAGGTTTTTGCTTCAGCTCCTGCCTCCAGGTTCCTTCCTTGAGCACCTGCCCTGGCTTCCTTTGATGATGGACTATAATCTGTAAGCTAAAATTTACCTTTCCTACCCAAGTTGGTTTTTGCCAGTGTCTTATCACAATAACAGAAAGCAAACTAGAACATTCTGTAACCCAAACTGGTCTCAAACTCTTGGCACTCTTCCTGTCTCAGCCTTCCAAATGCTGAGATTACAGGCATGAGTGACTACATGTGACAAATCCTTTCTTCTTTTTTGACCCTCTATGGTCCTATCCATCCTCTTGCTGGACCCCCTCCTTCTGCTTTCATGACACACATATCCCATGGCCTACCCACTTTAGATCTTTCCTAGTGACTACATGTGACAAATCCTTTCTTCTTTTTTGACCCTCTATGGTCCTGTCCATCCTCTTGCTGGACCCCCTCCTTCTGCTTTCATGACACACATATCTCATGGCCTACCCACTTTAGATCTTTCCCTCCGCCCACTGTCCTCTTGGTATTTTCATGTCCTACATATGTATTTATATATGTAGACATATAAGTTTAGGTCTAGATTCTGTATATGAGAAAAAATGTGGTATTTGTCTTTCAGAGTCTGGCTTATTTTACTTAACAATACCCAGGTCTGTTCATTTTCCTGTGAATGTTGTAATTTCCTCGTTTTTTAAAGCTGAATAAAGTTACGCTGTATATGCATACAAATATGTGGCTGTTTTAAAGGCATTCTCCTGTTTTAAAGGGTGATTTCTATTCCAGCCTAGGTTCTAAGTGGCATAAAAGCATGATTGGGTCTCTCTTGTGGGAACAGTTGATGTACAGAGCTGTGCCCTGAACATAGAAATGATTGATTGAAAGCATGTTTCTGAAGAATTGGTTGCTTTGGTTCCAAGACCTCTTGAATTTTTTCTACTAGTTCAAACTGTGAAGTAAAGACATAGGCATATAGCTCAGTGGCAGAGCACTTCCCTAGCATGTGCAAGGCCTGGGCTCAATCACCAGAATAAATCAATAAATAAGTAAGAGTGAATGAGTACATAAAGGTAATAAAGGCCTGGCTAGAAGCCAAATAGTGCCCATCTATAATCCAAGCTACTCAGGAGACTGAGGCAGGAGGATTGCGAGATTGAGATCAGCCTGCACTACATAGCAAGGTCCCTTCTCAAAAATAGTAATCTGGTTGGTTTGTAATGTACATGTCCTTCCTATGCCCTTTATTTTTAAACTGTAGTGATTCATTTTGAAGACAGGAACTCCTGATTTCTTGATAACAGGAACAGTCTTTGTCACTGGGGATATTTGAACCACCAGGGACTGTGTCCAGCAAACCATGGCTACGACCAATGGAGAAGGAGCAAAGTGCAGCCATATTCAGTGAGCTGAGGAAGGAAAATCCTGCTGGAAGGGTCAGTAAGAGACACAAGAAGCAAGGCTACTCACGGAGATTCAGATCCTTTTCTTTTATTATATAGTACAACTGAGCATGCTCCAATTTCCAGAGCCTACAGTAATTCTTGGCTGGAAAATACATTCTATGAGTATTTCTTGAATAAATGAATGAATTAGTCTATAAAAATGTGCTCACTCATTCTAGATAACAAAGATTTGCCTAAGCTTTATACATTTCAAAATCCAGTCTGCTTTGAAGTGCTTCCCACACACATACGTATTTTTGAGGCAAGGTCTCACTCTGTAGCCCAAGTGAACTCATAGCAATGTTCCTGCCTCAGCCTCCCAAGTGCTGGGATTACAGGCATGAGCCACCTCACTTGGCCAAGGTCTTTCAATTATAATTCTCCTAGAAGTAATTTCCTTTTCTTTCCCCATGTCGAGGGATGCATGATGCTTGGCTCCAGTGGCTTTTGATATATTTTCCATACAACTAAAGCACACTTAATGCCTGATGTTGACCTTATGCTATAAACCACTGATATTTTTTGAAAATACACTGAGTAGATCAGCATGACTAATGACTGAAAAAGTTGGGTATGTGGCACTGAAAGAGGAAAGGCAAACTGCTAACAGCTATTATAAGGGTTCGAAGTGCTGTTTTGTGAAAGAAGATGTGGGTCACTGAGTACAATGCCAGATGACAGAACATGGGTTGGGGATTGAAAGGAGGGCAATTTTAGACAAAAGTAAGAAAGAAGACTAAACATACCTGAGCTGTCCCACAGTCTAACAGTCTGCCCGCATGCTGGTCCAAGTAGATGTTGATTTATCGAAATATGGGGAGAGATGATTCCTGCCTCGAGAAGAAAGCAGACTGACTGCTAAGGTGCCTTCCAACTTAAAACACAGTCTACTCCTTCTCTAGTGATCACAAAAGGAAGCTGTATTTCTTCCCCCTTTTGACTGAGACTTGGAGAGTTGAGCTTATCACATTCCTTAGTTCTCAATTCACCATGACCACTGGTCTATACAAAAATCTTTTTTAAAATTCATTTTATTTTTCTTCCTTTATTCCTAGTTCCCATTCTAATGTTCCCTCTATATAAGTCAGCTTTAATCTTTTGATATAAGGCCTTAGATGTATGTGTAGCATACACAGCACTGGCTGTGAACATGTGTCTCTGGCATTTCTGAATAAAATACAGTGTCATTCCTTCAATTCCATTATTGCTTTTTTAGACAGGGTCTCCCTATAGCCCCAGCTGGCCTGACGCTCACTACATAGACCAAGCTGGCCTTGATCTCATAGCGATCCGCCTGTCTCTGCCTCCTGAGTGCTGAGACTAAAGGCATGTACCACCACTCCTGCCCCTAAACTATGTATTTTTTTTGAGACAGGGTCTCCTGTTATTACTTCTGTTCCTGAAATACTCTTTGATTCTATCCACAATGTTGAGTGTACATCTAGTTCAGTGCCTCTAACGAACACATGGCATTCTACAGTATTTATCTACCACATTTTGCTTACCTATTCCTCTAGAAGTAGGCATCAAAGTGGGTTCCACTTTCCTGCCAGCAGAAACAACACCGATGCGCAACTGTGAATGAGTGTCCCATGGAACAGGGAGGATTTCTCTGAGCCAGATGCATGGAGCATAAGGTGTGTTCATATTTAATTATTATGACATGAAACCTATCAAGTGTTTTTATTCCCCCTTATGCTTTGTGCTTTTCTGGTTCTTGTCTAAGAAGTGCTTCCCCACTCCTAGGTCATGAAAAAATAATCCTATGCTTTCTTCTATTGATTTCTGAAAAACTTTTACCCTCTGAATTTAGGGTTTTAAAAATCTAGAGGATTTCTTCTTTTTCACTGATGTATATCCAGTGTCCAGAAGTCTTCTATGCACAGTAGATACTCAATAAATATCTGTTGAATAAATTATGAATTCAGATGGAATCTTTATATATGACAAGAGGTATGAATCCCACTGTATTTTTTTCCAACTCTATTGAATTAGTTTTCCCACCTCTTTCTACTTAATAGTTCATCTTTCCCCCTCTGATTTATAGGTACTTTTTAATATATTTTATTAGATTAATTTCTAACTATTTTCAGTTGACATAAATTATATCTTATGTTTTATTTTTTTTCTAATAGTCTGTGGTAGTGGCAAAATAGTTTTTCATTAGATCTACTAGTTTACCTGTTGATTTTGGTTTTTTATATGTAAATGATTTTCAGGTGTATATAATAACATTTAGCTCTCTTTTCCATACTTACATTTCTCATTTACAGGTTTACTTCAGTGGCTAGGGCTCCTAGTATACAGTAAACACTAGTCATAGTGGACATTCTTGTGCTGTTTGCACCATTACAGGGAATGCTTAGAAACTTTCTTCATTTAAGCATGTTGTTGTAGGTTTTTAGTAAACAGCCCTTTTAAAAATTATTTTTATGTGTATGAGTGTATCTCATACATAACTGCATTGTGTAAGTGCACTCATGCCACACAATGCCTGCAGAGGACAGAAAAGGCATTGGATCCCCTGGAACTGGAGTTATGGATGGCTGTTAACTGCCTTGTGTGTTCTGGGAATCGAATCCAGGTCCTCTGCAAGAACAGCCAGTGCTCCTAACCTCCGAGTACTCTCTCCAGTCCCTTAGTAAACAGTCTTAATCAAAGATATTTTAGGATTTTTATCTGAAATATTTGAAATTTATTATGCTGTTTTTTCTCTCCTTTAGTAACCTGAATTACATAGGTTACTAAAATAAATGAAATAGTTATCAAACTATCCTTGCATTCTTAACTTGGTCATGTGGTATCCTAATGCACTATTAAATTTAATAAGTTAATATCTAATTCTTTTGCATTGCTCATAAAATAGTATTAGTTTACTTTTCTTGTCACAGTGAGAAAATATCTGGACAGAAGGAACTTAAGGAAGGAAGGGTCTGTTTTGGCTCATGACTCCTGAAGTTTAGTCCATCATAGCATGAGGGGCGCAGCAGGACACGTCATGCCAGCTCTTCACATTTTGGCAGATCAGGAAGCAGAGAAAATGGGACCAGAAGCAGGACTGGGTTCTAATGTCAGAGATGGTACCAGTCAGGCCCCACAACCTCCCGGACAGCACCAGCTGGAGACCAGGCATTCAAACACGTGAGCCTGTGCGGAATGGCTCAGATCCAAACCATAATACTAAATATGTAATTAAAGTCTTCCCCCTTTTCTTATTTGGGGAAATAACTTTGTGAAGTCAGGATTATTCCTTGAGAAATTTTAGCCTTTTGTGAAGCCAGGGAGAACTCTTTTATTACTACTTAAACATCTTCAATAATTATTGGCTTATTCAATTATTTTGCCAGTGCTGTCTTTATTTTGTTTTTGCAGGAATTTATTCATTTTGTCTTTTCCCACAATTATTGGCCTATGGTTTATAATATTCTTTTTATTATTTTAATATTCCCATTATAATTTCCTTCATTACTTATGTAAAATAAGACAATTCCGCACCTTTTCACCTGCATCATTTTTATCAATAAAGTCTACCTTATTAGTACTTCCAAAGATAGATTCTGTTTTTGGTTTTGTTATTCTTTTTGTTTTTGTTACTGTTTTTAGATTATTCTTCTTAATTTATCTTATGGGGGGGCATCTGAATTGTCTGCAGTATTTACTGTTTTCCAAATTGTTTATTTACCTATTTAATTTATTTATTCATTCATTCAGTCAGTCATATATATTTGAGACAGGGTTTTGCTATGTAGCTCTGACTGGCCTGGTACTCACTTTGTAGTCCAGGCTGGCCTCAAACTTGTGGCAACTCATTCTTTCCATTATTAGCATCCATTGAGAAGATTAAATTTATCTATTAATATTAAAGCTTTATGAAATTTTTCTCTTCACCCATAGCTTATTAAGACCCATATTTCTATTTTCTCTAGAACATTGTAAGTATATCAATTTAGCAAATTCTCCTTCTCTGTGTGATTGCCACCAATCCCAGATGATTTTCTGATATTATCTAAAATTGTATCTATCCATTTTATAGCCCTTATCACTCTAATAACAGTAAACCTCTGGACCAGTTACCCATATTTTCTTCTTATATAGTTCAAAGCACACAGCATTTCTCTGACTTTAGTATTCCAATTTATTTGCTGGATTTTTTTATCCTTGCAAATTTTCAGTGTGCTCATTAAAGATGATCTTTGAGTGGTAAACTTTTTGCATTCTTAAATGCCTCATAATGTCTTTTAGACTTTAGACTTTTAGAAATCATTATAGTTGAACTAAATATCAAAGTGTAGATTTAAAGTTCTTTTCCTTTGACAATATAAAAAATGCTAACCAGTGTCATTAGCTCCCCTCACTTTGTGCATAGGCTTCTTACTGAGATGGCAACTAGATTCTCCTTCATAGCTGATCTTTAGTTTTTCTGGGAATTTTGAAGATAGTTTGTCTTTATGATCTTAAATTTCAGTATGATAAATTCAATTGTGCGTTGTTGGTTTTTTGTTTTGTTTTGTTTTTTTGTCTGCTTGAAACTCTGTTTCAAGCAAGATCTCAATCCTTTCTCTCTTCTCCCACTCCCTCCCTCCCTTCCTTCCTCCCTCCCTCTCTCCCTCCAGAGCCTTACTATGTATCAGAGGCTATCCTGGAACTCACTATGTAGCTCAGAGTGGCCTCAAATTCCAGATCCTCAGGATGGGCATTATAGAACTGCATGACCATACCAGGCCTCACACTTTATTCAAAGACTTTCTTCCTCACTATTTTCTCTCTCCATGTGTAGCTAAAATGTCTAGCAAGAAGTGTCATATCTTTCATTTTCCCTCCATATACTACGTGTGGGATGACCTTAGGGTAAAGACAAGCAACTAAAGGGGGATAGCATTCTTTAAGGCTACTTCCAACAGGAAAAAATTTCCTTTGGCTTGTAATGAGAAGCTGCAATGTCTAAATCCAGCCACAAGGGGTCAGTCAGCCATCAAGCAAACTAGCACCATCCAGTTGTTTTTTAAGCACGGCCGTGTAACCTTGGTAGTTACACCACCTGAAAGGTTCCTTTGGCAGGTATTCTCCAAATAGTGCTCCCTCTCAACTGAATGCTTCAACTCCAGTGTCAATGACCTGACTAGTTCATGAGCTGGCCTTCTCTAGTTTGTAATACAAGTACACTTGATTTCCACTACTCTTCCTTCGGGTGGAAATGCTTGCATTTCATAGTCGATTCTTACTGAGACCCTTAAGCATGAATGTTTAGTGGAGACACTGTCTTCAGCTTTGTCACTGACTGGTACAGTGACTATGGGCAAAATGCTTAAAATTCCCTAAAGTTCTAGTCTGGGACATTTACAAAAATAGGAATAATGATTCTCAAAGTGAAGAGTTACTGTAGCAATTCAATGAGATGGCTCTAACACCATTTGTAAAATGTAGTCAGCTATTTCCTCTTCTGTAAAATGAGGGGACAGGGGAATGGGTCTCTAAATTCCCATCCTACATGACTATTCAGTGTTCAGTGAAATTTCATTTATCCTTGGAGAAGGTCAAACTCCAAAAGATATTTCTGGACCGTGACTATTTCCTGGAATTATGTATTGGGCTGGTGTGATGGAAGCACAGAAGAGCCATGGGTGGCAGGGCAGATGAGCATTCCCTGGCTCCAAAAACCTAGGCCTTCTGGGCTACTGCTGCTTTTCCTCAGTTGTAAGGTATTCAATTTTGCTTTTTGTTGCTGTGATAAAACACTGACCAAAACCAACTTGGGGGAGGAAAGGGTTTATTTGGCTTACAAGTTACAGTCCATCATTGAGAGAAGTCAAGGCAGGAGTGCAAGGCAGGAGTTTGAAGTAGAAATCATGAAGGAACACTGCTTAGTGGCTTGCTCCCTGACTCACCTTCTGTTATCTGTCTTATGTAGCCCAGTCCCCAACCCCCATGACACCATTCACAGTGTGTTGGACCCTCCTACATCAATTAGCAATCAAGAAAATGCCCCAGACATGCCCACAGGCCAGTCTGATGGAGGAAATTCCTCACCTGAGGTTTACTCTTTCCAGGTGTGTCAGGTTGACGTCCAAGGTTAGCCAAGGTTCACGAAAAGACAACAAACAAAACAGTAACAAAAAACAAACTGCTGCTGAAACACTTCCTCGAAAGATATGAGAATTGATAAATTACATGTGTGAATCTCTCTGAACATAATAGATTATCTATATCTTAAAAAATAGACCTAATAAGATCGCCCGTATAGGGTTATTAAGAAAAACAAATGAGGTAATGTGTATAAATTGATCAGAACTGGACTGCTGGACTACACAGAACTTGAGGTAAAATAAAGCACCAATTAATGCCTAGAATGGTGAAGTGGAGCATTAAAACTAGAGCTCAGCACTCAAGAGGCTAGCAGAGGTCAGCAGGTGCTTAGCATGCTTGCATTAGGCTGGGTATCAGTGTGCTTCTGCCCCATTCCATGGCAAGGCACCTGAGGGCTCTGGTTGGCCATAACTGAGTAACTCGCTGGCTCATTAATCTGTTCCATGGGAACATGGCCCCCCAAAGTCCTTCTCTGTGCAGTGAATGACAAGGAACAGAAAGGATCTGGTCTACCCCACATCCAGGTAAGCCCACTCCCATCTATTCAAATCAAACTATAAGCTCCTTGGGTTTAGTTCCCTTCAAGTATCTCTTTCCAAAGCTCTTGTAACATGACAGGTGCTGTGTGGGAACTGAGGAGTCATAGATGAAGATGATATGCTCCCCATCCCAAAATGCTCAGGGACTCTGGGAGAGACACAGGAGGCAGTGAGGAATTTCAAGATGGAACATGCCAGACACTGCAAGGAGAGTAGAGGTGGCATGGTGTGTTGTGCTTTGAATGTGAAATGTCCCCTCATTAGGTACGAATGCTTGAATACTTGGTTCCCCAGCTGATGGCACTATTTGGTGAGGTTGTGGAATCTTTAGAAGGTATAGTTCAGGCTGGCCTCAAAATTATAATTTCAACATTCCCACCATAAAAGGGTGGGATCAGGGAACGAATACTAGAGGAAGGGAAGTCCTAGCTGAAATGTGAAGATAAATTAACATTGCGTGGCAAAGTTCAGAGGAAAGAAAGGAAGGTGGAAGGGCAGCCAAGGCAGATGAACAAAGGCAGGGAAGCAGCCAGCTGTGGTGGAATATACCTTCAATCCTGGCATTTAGGATTCTGAGGCAAGAGAATTGCAAGTTCAAGTCTAGCCTGGACTATGTAGTGAAACCCTGTCTCAAAAACCAAAAATAAACCAGGCATGGTGGTGCATGCCTTTAATCCCAACACTCGGGAGGCAGAGACAGATGCAGAGGCAGGTGGAGCTCTGTGAGATTGATGCCAGCCTGGTCTATAGAAATAGACAAAACAAAACAAAAATAAAACAAAACCAAAGTCATGGGAGCAATTCTGGGCAACTGGGGGTCCTGGAACTGGGGGAGAGGTGGCAGATGAAGCTGGCAACCTGGGCTGAGGATGCTCTAGAGTGCAGTGAACTGTCTGAATCCTCACCCATGGCTTCACAGCAAGGCTCCAGGCCTGGTCATGTGTACCACCTCAGTCACTGAAGGATGAGGGAGAGGCTAGGCAGGGTGACTGATCCCACTTTCACACCTGAGCTGTAGTGTACATGAAGTCACCTCCCACACAGCCAATAGAGCTTCTCCGAATCATGTAGCTCCTAGAAATATGATGCCTTGACCTGGTCTAGAACATTCTCCAGCTCTGCTGACTGTTCTAGATAAAGAAGACCAGGACTGAAACTGAGTCAGCAAGGCTGACCTGAACAAAGTTTACCCAGAACCAGGAGATGCCCTGGGAGGTAATATAAGATGGGTTGTGCCCACTTGTTCTAAGCCTTCCTGTCCAGCAAGCAGGTCTGTCCATGACAGGTTCATATACAGGGAGCTCATCCATAGTGCTGAAGTCACAAAGTTGTCACAGGGCTGGTGGGCTTTACTTCCCCTCAGGCTCAAAAAGCCAGGCTGCTCCTTTCACAGCCTCACAGTAGCTGGGACTATCCCAACTTCACTGCCAGAGTTGTGAATTGGTGGGCTGGAACATGATGTGGGCTGAGCACTTGGACACGCCTGAACATCAGACCAAGCCAACTAGAATCACATAAGAAACATGAGGCTAGGAAAGATAAGGTGGCAAACAGGATGTTTTAAAGGTAGCTAAGCAGATGGCACTAGAAACAGCTGACTGTTGAAGCACAGTACCAATAAAAGGTGTAGTTTGTTGGGAGCTTTTTATTTGTAGGCTTTAAAAAAAGAAATGTTTCCTGTTCTATGTAACCAACAGATTCCTCAAGCAACTCCCACGAGAGATAATGCAGCCTGGTGTATGCGGGTGGGTCCTTAAATATTTCTTCAAGCTTGCTTCCCTCTTCCATGTTAATAGCCAAGTTTCCTGGGGGGTAGAGCTTCCCTGGGCTCCCTTGAGTTGGACTATTTATCATGGCAGCAGCTGGAGATAAGCTGGACACAAAGAGAATTTGTGTTTCAAGAGGGTCAGTCCCTAGATACGGAGAGCAGAGGAATTTTCTCATTAGTAGGAAGTCAGTGGTGGGAACTCTGGGCTTTCATCATGCACCCCCCCACCCCCACCCTGAACCCCGTACAAATGGCAGTGGGGAGGAAGGCGTGCTGCAGGGGTAGAGACCTCCACAGGGCTTTCACTGGACAACTAGAAGTTTCCAGAGTGGGCATTCTTAGAGCTAAAAGGCAGACATGCCATTTGTACTTAGGAAGTAGTTAAGTTTGTCCATAGGAGCTATCTGGACTTAATGAATTGTTCCTACTCCCAGGAGAGCCACAGTGCAGTGGGGACACTTCCCATGAGGCACCCTAAACCAAGGTGGGTCTGGTGGGGAGCACTGGGGGACCCTGATGGCCAAAACTTCAGAGATAGTTACATAATCATTGTCAGGCTGGATTGAGAAACCCAGAGGCATGGGGATGGCATGAGGCAAACAGAGCCAAAGCCCAGAAAGTTCCTGGACATACCTCATAGGGATTCCAAAATTGGAGCGCACACTGACCAAGAAGGAATTCTCTGAACTGCAGAAAGTATCTGGGGTACAGTCCTAGAAGCGTTAATTCCATCAAGGTTTCAATGTCAGCTGGGGTTTCCCATCAGCACTGCACAGACCCAGGAATGAAGTGGAGCTCTCGACGGCTCTGGTGGAGTGTCAATTTCCTTTAGCTGTAAGCTCAGAGGAAATGGGTGCTCTTGCAGCTGACATTAATTGGCCTTCCTGGGTGGCTACCTATGCTCTACAGCATACCTCATTAGCGTTATACCTGCAGGGCAGGCGTGATGGCACCCTTGTCCACTGTCAACAGGGTAAGAGAGCCCTTATCACTTCCCACCAATGTCTGACTAAAAATGCACACCCTCGCCCTGCCCCAGTTTCTACACCAGTGGCTTAGCATTGAAAAAGTGACACACGCACATCCATTTCAATCCTTTCGTAGGCGAAAAATAACAACTCTGTATAATGGTGGGAAAGGAGGGCATGTAACAGGCACATTTCACACCTGAATTGATGAGGGAAGCAGATCCCAACACCATCCAATGGGAGAGGTCGCCTAAAGAATGGTCACTGGAGCACACTATTAAGGAAAAAAGTTGCTATTGTAAGTATTTTCAATGCCTTTGCCCATGCATGGAATACTGCTGGGCTGGTTTTGTGTTACTCCTGCTTCCTGGGAATAATATGTGTGCCCCACAGTGGAGCATGCAAGCTAATTTAGAAAGCCCAGTTTTTCTCATATTTCCTCTGAGAAACCATAAGGAGTGGAGGTCAGAACCTTCACCTCATGTCAGAAGTACTCCTGACATGGACACAGGGAACCTCCACCTGCTAGACTATAGACTCTAACGGGTTTAGCCCTGGCAGCAAAAGAGAGGGCTGGGCAGAAAGGACTCTGTCTTTCCCCTGTGGCAATGTGCATGGCTTGTGTGGACATACTTGAAGCTCCTTTCCCTTCCTGTTTTCTCTCCCCTTTACTCCTTTTGAGAAAGTCGAATCAGCCTGGCTGATTCTGGAGTCTACAATCTGACACTGGGTTAGATACAGCAGTGGGGGCAAAGGGGTTTCAAAGCTAACTTTTGTCCAATTCTCTTAATAAGTAAACATCAAGGGCTGTTCCAGTCCAATGGAACCATGGAAGCAATTTCCAAAACCTCAGCAGCTCTGGGTTTTTTGCTGACAGATATTGGTGCCAACTTCCTTTGAGGGAGCTTCTTTGGTTCCTCTGGGGAAGACCACACACATGAACACATAGCTCCATCCTTTTGTGGTAGAAGCAAGCTCTGGACTCCAGCTTGAATTCCTCAAGGAGCATCCAATGGGCATTTGCATTTATTTCCAGCTTCCTCCCAAGGAGGACTACACCTATGTATGTTATGTTGATGTCCCCAAAGCAGACACAGGTGGGGACCCTCACAGTGGTAAGCCAGTCAGTGGCATATCCTAATTCATCTTCATTACTCTAAGGGTCTCAAGTTGGACACTTGTTAACAGCTCCCTTGTTCCTCACTCTAACAAGCTTGCACAGCAAAATGCCAGAGACTCTGTACCCTTCCAGTCATCCTCCTGGACCCCAGGACTCTCCACCCATCAGAAGGAAAAACTCAAGCCAGCAGAGCACATGTTACCATTTTATTATGCAATTTCCTTCTACCAGAAAAATCTCTAAAAATATAAATATGAATTCTCTAAAAAATACTCAGAATAGATCTATAATCTTGTTCTTCCAAACAGGCCAAACTTGTTCTTTAAAAGCTGACAGATTACAAACATGTCTTCATATCTCCCACATATAGAACATTCACAGATACATTTCTTTCTCTGTTGGGTGGGAAGGGGTTGCCCCCTTTCCAGATTCTGAAAGGCCATCTTGTGATCTACCAGGGGAAAGCTATGGGCTGAACAGAGGTATACAATGGAGTTAGGTAGAAGTGGTGAAAGAACAAAGCTCTATAGCTCACACTTTCTTAAATGGACATAGAAGACAGGCCTTTCATTCCCCTTCGTTAGTCTGCTCCCATGTAGACCGAGCTAACCAAAGGCCAAGCTTCCAGAGGAGTTGGATTCACATTCCAGGAAAGTGGCTGACATGCTACAGTCTTACAGAAAGGTCAGACTATTGAGATGGACAGGAAGCCAGGTAGGGCACTGAATGGAAGAGCTGATGTGAGTCAAGGCCCTCGGCAGGATTTGTTCCTGCTGGTCCCTGGGCAGTACTTAGTCCCTAGCACCAGGCAATATCTGTAGCATCTAAGACTGGGCTTAGATTCACAGGGCCTCCCAAGGTAGCAGCATCACTCCAGTAGTGGGGAGATGGTCAAAATTCAGGTACCACCTTTAGGGGATGGTATAGGGTCCTACAGCACCTAATTCAACATCAGATGAGTCTAAAGTACTCAGAGGTGTCCTGGGACAACCTAATGGGATCTTTTGTGTAGTCCTGAGGGCCAGGAGTCCAGCAAGTCAAGGCTGGTGCTGTCTTAGGTTACCACATCATCCAGTCTCAGGGGAGGAGCTGATCCAAGAGGACAATCACCTCATGAACATCCCATCAGAGGAGCAAACCAAGGTCCTGGTATGGAGGGCTCGGATGATATTGAGCCTGCTCCCTGGTGCATGTGTAGAGTTTCCACCCCACACCTTCTACTCTGTATGTTTAGGGTGATATCCCAAACTGTTCTGGGAAAATCCACAGAACCCCAAATGCTAGTCCCAAGGATCTCTCTTTGACTTCAAGGTCAGATATCACATCCTTGGGATATTCTTGGAGCAGGGCAGGATCTACACATGTGCTAACAGTCCTGTTCACTCCACCAGGGCCGTCAAGTGCCTGGATGCATGTATCTTCATCTGCAAGGAAGATACAGGACTTTGTGGAAAGCATAGGATGAAGCTTTGCTTTCTAGGGCAATGGAAGACAGGGTAGAGGAGGAGGAGGAGGTGGAAGGGTACAGATGGCTAAGGACACGCAGCTACTTAAGGCAACATGCAAGAAGGCACCCACATCCTAGGGGGCCTGCTGAGGCTCTCCACTCTATGGGAGTTAGCTCAGATGTTTAGCAGACAGGGTTGGAAGGAAAGCAGCAGCTTGGTGAACTAGGAAGTCCTACATGCCCCTGATCTCATGGGTGGGAAGCCAAGCAAGGAACAGAAAAGGGGAGGCCACAGAATGAGGACAAGAGGACTGCTGCGTGGCCTGCCCTGTCTGGATGTACCATCTCCAACTCCATCATGGGGCCCTGACCTCCCTGTTCAAGAAAAGAGTTGTCCTCTTCTTCCTGCAAAGGCCCTTGTGGCTGGGATCACTATAAGGTTCTCCTGGCCACAGGAAGACAGCATGATAGGGCCCCTGGAGGGAGAGAGGAACACAAAGTGAGTTAACTCAGAGGGCAGTCACCAGTCAAGGGTGGATAAACCTTACTGGTTCCTTTCACAGATGCTAAAGGCAGACGCAGAGGAGAATAGGGACCAGGCTAGAAGCCCCTCCAGGCAGGCCCGGTACTGCAGGAGATTCAGGCAATTTCAGCACAAGCACAAAGCCCCTTCTGCTTAATGACGGGTGCTTTGCTTCCATGGTCCTCACCGCATTCCAGTCTCTCACATGCTTCACCCTGGCTTTCACACTTACCTTTCCCAGGCCCTGGCCCTGCCTCACCTCTCGGTGTGGGGTGGCCTGAAAAGCCGCTCTGATTTCCAATGATGCACTTCTCTGTCCTGACTTCACACTCTTCCATGACCTCTGCTCTTGGCTCTCATAGGACCACACCTTGGTCTCTGCTCTAACCATCAGATCATGCGCTACTGCTTCTGCTGGGGCCTGCCTAGCCCTGTCTTCACACACACAGCAAGGAGCCTCAGCACAACTGCTCACACAATCATCCCAAGTGCTTCTCCAGATGGGCGGGGGACATATCTGAACTGAATGGGGAACCTCTGACAACCCTAAGTGACAAGGTTCAACCTCTGTGGAAGCCCTCAAGGTCTCACGTCTGGGAAACGCCTCCTTTGGCTCCACTCTGGGAACAGAGGAAAGATAGCAGCCAGGGGACCATGCTGTCTTGAACCTGGAGGAGTCATGACCAGGCTGCAGTCAGGGTGTAGCTTTCCAGGCAGGTTCTGTCATTAAGCCAACCCATCATTCTTCCAGTCTTGCTTTCCTCAAGGCAGGGAGCCCCTAGGCCACCACAGAGGAGAGACACAGAACCAAGACTTGGGAGGGAAAAGAGTAGACAGCATATGGGTCTGAGTAGACAGGCAAAGAGAATTCCTGCCAGATCCATCCTCCTGGGCTGGTGTCCCTGTAACTCAGTGGGAAGCTGGGACAAACTTGTGGGTGGATGGGCTCCAGCAGCCAAGGTTGCAGCCAGCACCAGAGCAGCTTTCAGAAAGGCAGGATCTGGGATGGCACCCAAGGCCTTCTGCCACTCTGAAGACTCCTTAACACTATTTGTGGCCTTCTGGCCTTTCAACACCTTGGGCAGAGTGTGGGCTCTTTTGTGTCTTGTACAAAGAAGGTGAGGGCATGGCAGAGTTGGGACAAAGTGTGCAGTGGAGGTCAAAGCACAGTGAAGAGGGTGCTCAGTAGAGAAGACAGAGGCATTACTCAAAGGATAGCAGGTCTGGGTGAGGTCCCTCATTGTCAAGGCTTGAGGTCCGTGCCTGAGGAGGGAGGGTGCTATCCTCCCAGGACTCAGCCAGGCTGATGGGGCTCAAGCTGAGTTTGAGGCCATTCCTCTCGATGGGGCCTGGGGAGGAAGCTCTTCGGTACTCTGTCGCCTTTAGCTTGAACTCATCCTGGCTGTCCTTGTGGATTAGGTCAGGTACTGACAGGGACACCTCACCATTGGGCAGAGCTTCACCCCTATCGCTCATTTCAGTGGTGGACTCTGGATGTGAAGTGTCTGCTGAGATGGGTGGAACAGTAGGTGGAGAGTCCTGGGGCTGCCCAGGTAACAGTTCTGTTCCATACTCCAGACTGCTTAGGACTGGCTGTGATGAAATCAGCATGTCCTGTGTGGTCTTCAGGGCCCGAGGGGTTCGCTTCTTGGTTATGGGAGGTGGAGGATCCAGCCGAGGGAAGGCTTCTTGGACTGACCTGGAAATCCATGACAATGAATACACACTGTGGTGTGACACCAGTCTAAACACACTTTCCATTCTCTCTTCTACCTACACCTTTAACCTGTCTGTTCAGTAAGTGCTTCCCTTGTTGGGCTCTCACTGTGGGTTTAGGGTATAGATCTTAGCATCATCAGCACTATAGTTAGCTTTGGGGCTGTTCCTGCTCAGTGTTCAGAGCAGCAGAGAGAGTTGCCTCTGGAAACAGGACAGAGATCACCAGGGAACTGAGTCATCTCAAAACTTAAGCAGTGAGCCTAGGAAGGGCATATGCACTCAGAGGCATAGGTGTTTGAACCAAGGCCTAGAAAGGAGCTGTTGGATGGAGATGGAAGAAGTCACAGAAGATCTCAGTTTAGGGAGGCAGTTCTCAGACATGGCTGGACATCAGAATCTATCTGGTGAGCTTTTGGGCAATAGCAGGGTTCAAATCCAATTCCAAATACTGTGTGACCTCAAGCTACTCACTTTACCTTTCTGAACTTGGGTCATCTCAAAACAGATATATCCAAAGCTAGGAGTGGTGGTTCACACCTGTAATCTCAGCACTTAGGAGATAGAGTCAAGTAAATGACCATGAGTTTGACGTCAGCCTGGGTTAGCTAGTGGGTTCTAGGCCAGTCTGGGCTACCAAATGAGACAGTGCTAAAGACACAGCAGACACTCAGGAAGTTTTTTTTTTTTTTATGGTTATGGAGGCATAAGCAGGCTCACATGAACATAGCTCCATTGCTGTTTTTCTTTACTTGAGAACTGCTCATCCCCTTCTCAGGTATGCTAGCCCTTGGACACACTGTAGTTTGTCCATATACCTAACTCTCTTCAAGAAGGATGTTGGGCAGGTGAAGGACTCACCTTTCATCCTCCAGCCAGGCTCCACAAGCTGCATCTTCCCCACTAGCCAGCTGAGCCCCAGCTGTCTTGTTGATCTCCATCACACCTATGTTGCTGAGACTCGAGGGCTCCTTTCTTCGCAGGAGGTCATTGACCTTGGCCCCCATTGCTTTGCCCAGATTTTTGAAGTGTTGGCTGCTGCCCACCCTCAGTCCTGGTCCTCCTGGCTCAGTAGAGCCTGGGATGGCAGAGCTTGGGGCTGTATGTCTGGACAAGTGAGGGAAGGAGTGGCTGGACTGGAGCTTTGGAGTGAGGGCTGTGTTCAAATTCTCAAACATGCTGTGGTCAACTATGAACAAAGGGTAAAGAAAAACTCGTAAGTAGAGGAGATAGGAACCTGTACCCCTATCACTCAACTTTCCTTTTTTATATAATACCCAAAACTTTAAAGTCCACAAAAATTTGGAAACTTCCAAGAAAGAGTCAGTAAAGATGCTCTTAAATTTTCTAGGGAAGTTTTTTTCTCTGTGTGTGACTGACTGGACATGAGACCTGAAGTTCCAGTTGTGCCCCACCCCAGTTTATCAGTGACTGATTCCAGCCATAAATAGGCAAACTTATCCCTTTAAACAAACCTCCTTGACTCATGGCTTGACCCCTTTGACTTGGGGTCACCAGGCCCTTTGAAGCAGGGAAAATGAGGATGAAGCAATGAAATGTGACAGGTTTACACTGCTGGGAGCACATGCTGAGCTCTCTTTCTCAGGCACTGGGGACAGGGGCTGCTGCAGCAAGGGCAGGCGAGAGGCTCAGTATTGGAAGCCTTCCACTGAAAGCCACGTGTGTAGCACATTTTCTCCACAGAATATTAGCTAGCAGCTCCTTGTGTCTCTGGAAGTAGAACTTGGGAGAGTGGGTCAGCTCACAGGCACAGAGGCCAGACAGTCCATTATACCCAGGGCATATCACACAGACAGGAACTCAGTGCGAGTAAAGCATGAAGGTCCTCATTAAACCCCAGCTCACTTGATTCCCCCCAACAACCTAGTGAGGGGAGATAGGTAAGAAAGGGACTCAAGTGGTTAACGGTGGGCCTCAGTTCACAACACTAATCCTGGTGGGTTGGAACTAGAACTCAGGTCTTCAGACCCAGAGGCCAGAGCGCTTCCCTCTCCTTGGGTCATGGAACCGTTATGGCAGATGATGCTTTAGTGACCTTTCTATGGCTTGAACAGTTTGCTCAAGGGTTAGCTTACTGGATGGTAAACATTCCAAAGGCTCGGGTCACGCTTTATTCATCTTTGTGTTTGTGTCTCCAACACCAAGCTGCGGCTTGGTGCATAGCAGGTACTCAGTGAGTATCTCAAATCAATTGCCCACATTCACTTTGCAGGTGAGGAATTATGGAGGACAAGATGGCAGCCCTGAGGTCTGTTGTTGAAAGGGCTGGAGCTCTGGGCTCTATGCCACCCTGTTCACACACTTGCCCTCGGGCATCCTCTATCTGGAAACTCAGGTGGGTAATCAAGGCCACCTGAGTTGTCCATAGCCACTGCACTCTCTATCTTGTCTGCGGTGAGGAGAGGCTGCATGCGATCCCCAGGCTCTTCTCATTGTCAATACCTTTGCAAAGGGTCTGTTCTCAGTGAGCCTCTCCCAAGAATACCCGAAGCTAAGTCTTTATGCTTCTGTCTCATTTGCCCTGCACTGCTGAGTTCCAGGCCAGGCAGAGTGCTTCTCTTTTTGTGATTCCAGTCAAAAGATCCCAGCTTGGCCAACCACCTAGACACCTTGTATTTTGCAGTCCCTGGGTGGTGGGAAGAAAGTCATGGGGCACTCTCACTTTGTGGATGAGCTCCATGGTCTTCATTTTTGTAACTGACCTTGACCCATGGCACATTCTCTCCAAGGAGTAGGGGTTAGCAGTTTTTCAGTCTGCTGGGTGGAGCTACTGTGGGGTAAGAGGGACATGTCAGGGAAGTTGGAGTGCGGCATCCCTGCGGTACGGGGCTCAAGCCTGGGCTCCAGATGTGTGCCTACCACCCTAACAGAGTTCCCAGCCTACTCCACAGCTAGTGACAGGCTCACCAATTCCTGAGCATTCTCCTGAGTGTGGCTTGCTATGGTATCCTCTTTGACACAATTTGCCTATCATGATCCACCAACTTCTCACTTTCTTTACTCAGGTACTCTGCAAACTAGCAAAGTTTATTTGGAAACTAAATATTTTCACTATCGTCCCCAAATCCAGAAAGCATATGAACACTGAGAAATTGTATAAAATGCTCCACAGGTATAATGTTGGGAACAGCAAGTTCCCCACCATTTCCTAGATCTGATTCTTTCTGTGGTGGTTTCCTTATATTTTCAAAGTGGGCACACACACTCATTTTTAAAGGTGGATACACCCAAACCATCCATCAAAGTGATTTGTAAATTACAAGCTCCAGTTATTTTTCAAAGCACTTTAAAAAACAACTTGGTGATGTCTCATTTGGACTTCCTCTCTACCATCATAATGTAGTCTATAAAATAAATTCCTAAGCAATTTAAAGAGAGCTTAGTATATACTTTCTTTATAGTTATTCAGTATTTTTCTTGGAAATACACCTTGACTATATAACAAAATGGAATGTCCCTTATGGGGTTGCAGAATCTTAGAGTGCTTTTTGTCCTTTACACACCTGACTTAGGACTTGGAATAACAGCAAGCATTTAATAAGTAAGTTTAATTGAATTTGGCTTTTATAGGAAGTCTTAAAAATAGCTTCATAACAGCTGGGGCTGATACTATATGGATACTGCTCACAAGTTTGTATTCAGTTAAAAAAAAAAAAAAAACAACACTCAAACCTACTCGGTGGAGATAGTAGCCAGAGCTCTTGAGGTCAGACTAGCAGAAACTGTCTTCTCTGCAAAGTAGACCTCGGGCTGGAGCCTCCTTTATCCTCATATTCCAGGGATGCACAGTGAGCCCCTGTGTTGCTGATGAGCCCCACACTGTCCCTCCTGCCTTGGAGGCTTGGTGATTCAGAGGATGATGGTAATGGTAAGAAAGATGATTGGATCCCAGCTGGGTGATCCTCCCAACAGCACCCCCAGCATGCACATACCCAAGCAGAGGGGGCACCTGGGGACATAAGTGATACACAAGAAACAGGGTATCTTACCTGTCCAGAAAAGGGCTCAGAAAGCAGGTGGGAAACAAATGAGAGAAAGACACATTTATGTAGTGACCAACCGCTTTGAGAGTCATCTGAGCCACCAGCAACAGTATGGGAAAGGCTGTGTCCTACAAGAAGGGTGTTAACAGACACTGGGAAGACCAGTTTCCCAGGACCTCTTCAATAGCTAAGTCAAAAAGGGGTCATGTTTTTAAAAACAACAAATACGCACAAGTGCAGCCTCCCCAACTTGCCTCCAACATTCTGAGCCCTCTCAATAAGAACACTATCTCTCATACGCAGTTGGCAATGGGAACAATTCCAAGTCTCCTAGGTCCTGTGTGCATAGCTCATATGTGTGCTACTTCCCACATGTAAATCACTAGATTGCAGCTTGAAAGACATTCATCTACTCCAACTCAATCTAAAGGAACATGGAAAAGTCAGGTGGCACAGTCTGCCCACCATCACACAGGCAGCTAATGGAGGAAGACGATTCAGACTCATGCATCTCCACTCCAGACCCAGGAACTTGTTCTGTACCACAGTGACCCCAGTGAAATTGCCAACAACCTCAGAGGTGCCAAAATATGAAAGCACAGTTTACAGTATAAACATTCTAACATTCCAATCAGGCCATAGAGGAAAAAGAGGAGGGAAATCATGGTTCACCCTTTCCTTCAAATGTTTAAGTAAATGGGAATAAACACAGATAACTAGGCTTTTCTGGCTGAAGCTGAAATACTGAGCACAGATGTGTTCCATACCATGATCACTGCCAGGATGAAGGGGTGGACCCTCTTTCATACAAAGTGTAAACATATCTCCATTTACATCCCAAATACTGCTAGGTATCTAGTTGGCTGGTTGTGATGACCCAGAATGGGGCACATGTGGCTTCTCTTCCAAGTGTCAAATCATCTTTCATCCTTATTCTCCATCTCATTAGTGTGCCTTGTTATATGTGGAAATAAGGCCTGGAGTCTGTAATCGCATCAGCTGTCTTACAATGAGTAAAACGGGATGGCAGGAGCCATCTGCCTAAAAGAACATCAACCTTTAGAAACAATACATGGTCCCTAATCTTAGGAAATATACATTAAAGTATTTAGATGTAAAAGAATATAGGGTAACTTACCTTCAAATAGTTCAGGAAAAGAACGACCCCAATACATTAAGGACTAGGACTATCGCTCAGGGATAGAGCACTTGCCTAGCACGTAAAAGGCCCTGGGTTCTATCCCCAGCCCCCCCCCACATGTATATACATACATGGGGTGAGGTGGAGGAACTGATGATACAAATGGAATAAAATGTTAACAACAGAAAAATCTGGATACATGGTGTATGGCTGTTCTTTGTACTAATTTTAATTTTGTAAATTTTATAACTTGAAATGATTTCCAACAAATATATAAGATGCATGTCCTAAACAACAAAACCAGAAGCTAAAACACAACGAAAAGGGCTGGAGAGATGGCTCAGTGCTTAAGAGCACATACTACTCTTGCAGAGGGCCAGAGTTTGGTTCCCAGCACCCACATCAGGTGGCTCACAACCTCCTGTAACTCCAACTCCAGGGAGATCTGACAACTCTTGTCTCCGTCTCTGCAGGCACCTGGACTCTAAGGTACAATCTCCCCCCTGCTCCACCTCCCACCACATAGCCATAATAGAAAAAAATTAAAACAAAACATCAACAAAAAAAATCAGTGGTAGAGGCTGGGCAAAGAAGGGAGAAGACAAGGTGGTTGTTCATAGAGGACAGAGGGTCCTTGAGCTGGGAGCACATGAAGATGTCAACATAGAGTGACAATCAAAAATAGGGGACAAATGGTACCATCATAGCTCTACAGTATTCTTCCTTCTCTCTGAGTGTTCTTAGTGTGGACCACTGACTAATGAGAAGTCAAAAGAAAGAAAATCTGGGTATTAGCCCTTTGTCTAAAGAATAAGTGGCAAAGATTTTCTCTCATTTTATGGACTGTTTGCTCTGCTGATTTTTTTTTTTCTGTGCAGAAGCTTTTTTGTTTGTTTTCAGACAGCGTCTCCCTGTAGACCCAGTTGGCCTGGAACTCGCTATACAAACCAGGCTGGTCACCATCTCACAGAGATTCACCTGCCTCTGCCTCCCGATGCCGAGATTAAAAGTATGCGCCACCACACCAGGCATTGTGCAGAAGCTCTATTTCACATAGTCCCATTTGTGGATTGTTGACTATTTCCTGAGTTACAGGAGTTCTGTTCAGAAAGTTCTGGTCTACATCTTGAAGCAAATTCCCGACACTTTCTTCTAGCAGTTTCAGTGTTTAAGGTTTTCAGTTAAGCCCTTTGATCTACTTTGAATTGATTTTTGTACAGGGGGAAGATATTAATCTAATGTGATTTACAGAAATCTAGTTTTCCAGCACTGTTTATTGAACAGGATGTCTTTTGCCACTGCATGTTTTTGGCAACTTTGTAAAAAGGTAGGTAGGTAGTCACAGATTTGTCATTTTATTTCCCGTTCTCTAGTCCTCTATTCTGTTTCACTGATCTACCTGTCTATGGAAAGTATCCTATTGAACAAGATAGGGCCAGTGAGATGGCTCAGGGGGAAAGGCACTAGCTCCCACATCTGACGACTTGAGTTTGATCCCTAGACCCCATGTGGTGGAAGGAGAGAACTGACTCCTAAAGGTTGTGCTCTGACCCCCACAATGTACATACTTATGGCACATGTACCCCCCAGAAATACACAAAATAAATAAATGCAAAATTAAAAAATTTCTGACCCAAACTCAAAAAGACAGAAACTGCTTGTTATTTCATATATCTGGATCACAGCCTGTAATGTAATCCTGCATGCATATAGGTGGGTGTAATGTGGATAAAGCTTAAAGAATTAGAAAAGAGACCCAGAGAGATTAAAGAGAAATGTTAAGGGGAGGGCAAAAGGACATATGCGACATGAAAGCAGAAGGGTAAGGGGCGGTGCAGTGGTCTGTGGAGAGTCTTGCAAACAAAAGACTACATCCATCTTTCAAACCTGTAACCTAACTGGTGGATGGAATCATGTGACCTTGTGATGTCAGCTGTGCTCAGAATGTTTATTGCCTGGACAACCTGGCCATTTTCTCAGAGGCAGGTGTGTGACCTCCATACCCTGCAGTGGTCAGAACATGGAAGACTTCTCACTCCTCAGTATCTCCAGACCTCGAATCTCTTCCTCTGCTCTGAGTCCTTTTCCTGATATTGTGTCCTCATTTGCTACCAGCTTGCCAGGTAAATTATGATGTCATTAGTACTACAAAGATATGTTTGTTTCTTTTAAAAAAGTTTGAGCTTTTTTTTTTCCTTCATGATCTTATCAGATCATGTTACAGGACTATGATAAACCAAATTATATAGAAGAAATAATTTTTACAATACTGCATTCCTGGTAAGTCCTGTTATTTCGTAATCTCTGGCAAGGGAAGAATTGAGGAAACATGTCAAATTTCTTCTCTCTAGAATTTGCATCTGCATGAAATCTCAAGGTGGGGTCTCTACATACATAGTGGGTATTCACATTAGCTCTGTCTAGACCTAATCTTCTAGAGAAGAAATCATTAGTTGGTGGCTTAATAGGATAACTGATGAGCACAGAGAGGAACAAAGGTGGGCACATGAGGACTTGTCAGTCAAAGTGTGATTCCTGGATACGCAACATCAGCATCACCCAGAAGCCATTAGAAACACAGAATCTCAGACCTCCACCCAGACCCACCGGCTCAGAACAGGAGTCTCTGGGGGAGTCTCATGTAAATTTGAATTTTGGAAGTACTATTCTTAGGAGTTCTCCTAAATATGTATTTGCCTTTACATGGGACATTTATAAGTCTGTCCCACAAATAGCCTAGTTATTGCTTGGAGGGCAAGCACAGCCCCCAGCAGTGCCTCATGCACACTAGGTGAGCTAACCCCTAACTCTAGACAGGGATGAGCTTTTCTTAAGTAAATTTGTCATCTAAGAGTTAGCAGCTATTCCAGGGTACAGCAAGAGGCCACATGCCTCCTCTCTTGTTGAGCATGAGATGTTTCAACCGGGGAACCAGGATTCTCATCCTCAAAGGGACCATGCAGCATGGCTATGTGGCCTAAGACCAGGGCTTTTGCCCTGGAGCCTGTATCGCAGAGGCCTGTATAGTGTGTCACGCATGAAGAGCAGGAGAGTCAGATGGAGGGTAAGCCAAGCAGAAAGGTATCAGTTGGGCCAAGTCTTCACAGCAGTGAGGTTTGAAACCAGGACCTTAATGAATGCCAGGCAAGAGCACTACTGCTGAGCCACACCCCCAGCCTAGGCCAAGGCTTAAAACATCATTTCCAGAGGACCTTTCTTAGGCCTGAATAAAACAGCCTCATTTGTGATGTTCCAGAATGTTATCCAGAATAGCTCTGCTGAGGTTCAGAGGTCACTGTTTTGCTTCTGCTTTGAGATTTCTGAATGTACAGAAGGTGAGCTTCTAGGTATGACTTGGGGAGTCCCAAGAAGAGGACTCATGACTTTGCTCAGCTCACCACTCTTTCTTCTGTAACCCAGACATTGCAAAGACAGCAATACCCACTGAGGCTTCCAATCCAGCTCAGGCCCTGCCACCCCAGGACCAAAGCAGCGCTCTCCGGCATGGGGTGCATAGCTCAGTGCCCTTACCAGGTGAGGTCTTTTCCTATTCTGGCCAGGGACATATGAGAAATTGAAGAGGGATAGGAGATATGCTCCTAGGGGAAGGGTGTCTGTAAGTTCAGTCACTATGTCCTCAGTCTTTCCACCTGCAGCCTTCTTTAGTAGAGGCCCACAGGTCTGTGGAGACCTCTTGCTTCCCCCCTGCCCCATCATTCAAGTTCATGTGGAGAGGCAGTTTCTGTATGAGTGGGCTGTTACGGGATTAGGATGGGCAGTGCAGCTGAAAAAGCAGTCATAACCATTGCTGGCAGAAAGAGAGATTATAAGACATCAGATTTCTGGCTGTCTGCTAGGTCACCTGCCCTTGCTGATCTTTAGAGGAGTGAGAGGACAAGTATCTTCAGGCAGGGAAGGGCTTATCTCCTGCCCAGATATCGGATGGTCATTTTGCATCAGTGGAAAAAGAAGGAATGGCTGTCTTAGACTGTTCTCCCCATCCATCATTCACCTGCTCTCAAGCCACCATCAAAGTGCGGAAGAGGTCCCCTGAAGTCACACCTGACTGCTTGTCTTCTTGTTTCTCTGCTTCTCCTGACTGCCTCCAGCCATCTCTATTTCACTGCTCCCTGCCAGCAGCTCAAGGCTCAGACCCAGCTTTTTCCTTTGCAGATTTGAGGGACACCCAGAATGGGGAGCAGCTGCTGCGGAATTGTACCATCTACCGGCCCTGGTTCTCCCCTTACAGCTACTTTGTATGCATGGACAGAGAGAGTTACCTGGAGGCCTATGGGTTCCCAGATGTGAACCGGGTGAAGGGCAGAGGGGACAACTGCCTTATCGAGGATGTAACTGAGAGTGTTTGCTCATCTTCCTCCTCTGAAGAGAACACATACCCCCAGGAGGTCAACAAGAAATCCAAGCATGCTCTGGACTCTATCACATACCAGGATATCCTAATGGTCTCCAAGTGGCATCCAGCCCAGCAGAATGGCTTCAAGTGTGCAGCCTGCTGCCGCATGTACCCCACCCTGCACTCCCTCAAGAACCACATCAAGAGGGGTTTCAAGGAGGGTTTCAGCTGCAAGGTGTATTACTGCAAGCTCAAAACTCTCTGGGGCAAAGAGCAGAAGGCCCAGCCAGGAGACAGGCTCTCTTTGGGCCACTGCCAGGCCATCAATTAATTCTTCAGACACCTCAGGTAAATAGGGATGAAGCCTACTTATGTCTCTAGAGAGGTAACAATAAATTGAAGTTAGTCACAGCCATCTTTCGTAAGTCTGAAGTCACTGTCCACCATCTGCTTCCCTTCTTGGTACCCAGTGACTTTTCATCCCTTTCAGTTAGTGGTTGCCTAGCAACACCAGACCTACCTCCTTGCCACCATTTTTCTTTCTGTCTCTTAAGATAACTGCAATACCTGAAGTTTGGGACCATTCTCTAAGTGGTTGTCAAAGCAAAGTGCTCAGACCAGCAGTATTGGCATTCTCTGGGAATTTGTGAGATTCAATTCTTAGACCCCACTTGGACCTACTCAGTCAGAAACTATGGGGTGGGGAGTCTGGTCATCTGTGCTTTAACAACTCTCCATGGTGACTATGAAGAAGCTCAGATTTGAGAATCAGTGCTTCAGGACCCTGGCCTATAGGCTCAGTCCTTGTCCATCCTGAAGACCAAGAGGCAAAGAAAGAATCCCTGAGGTTAGAAAGCTTCCTAGATATTAACTTTTGAGGGGAAGGATGGGAAGATATTACACATCTGGGGAAGACAACATGCCCTTGAGCATAAATCAGAAAAGAGACAAGGAGGGTGGACCCATCCCCACCATCTGTATCTTTCTCACTCACTTTTAGAATGAATGTCTCTTGTTGAAGTGGAATAAAATCACATGGAACCCAAGGGACATCTTTTCACAACTGTTTTAAGTCATCAAAATAGACAGGTATTCATGTGACAATAGTGCATCCTATTACCACATAATGTGCCCAGTGGACAGCCCTTACCCTTACTGTGTATTAGGGCAAACCTCTCTGCTGATCTGAACCAGAAGATGGGTGAGCATCAGAGGCACAGCAAGGATGCCTATTTTGCCCATCAAGTTGTTTCTAAAATATTTTATTATTTTTGTTTTATGTGTATGAGTATTCTGCCTGCATGTATGTAAGTGCATCACATATGTGCAATGCCCAGAGAGGTAAGAAGAGGGTGTCAGATCCCCTGGAACTGGAGTTTGGATGGTTGTTAGCCACCATGTGATGCTGAGAATCGAACCTCTGAAAGAACAGCCCCCATCAAGTTTTTAAGTCTAAGCACTTGGTGGCCATATTTTAGGTCTCATTTCCCATTGTCTTCACCTCTGATGACCCAGTGGGATTTGCTGTTGAGAACTGGGTATCAACCCTCTCTTAATCTTTGCTTCCCTCAAGAGTAGATCAATGTGTATGGGGTCTCTCCTCTGTTCCTTTGTCCTTCCCATGATGCGCAATAACTCTTCCTGGAGCCAGAGCTGTTCTTGTTTAACACGTGCTACTAAAAAATCATGGATGGCTCTGTTTGTTCAAGCATGAGAGAGGAGGGGCTCAAATCCCTATCACTTCACATGTTAGGAGACCACCCATGACCCTGTACCCCCTGCTTCTCACCACATTCTATACCCTCCCCACCTAGCCAGAGTCCTGAGTGTACCTGACAGGCTCAAAAGCTTGGATTTGCAGGTCACAACCTGGCTGCTCTGGAACCAGATGGTCTCTAGGCAACCCTGACATCATTCCCTGGATACCATCCCCGAGGGAGATGAGGGATGGGTGAGTCTTTCTAGCACTCACTCTGAGCTGGTGTTTCTTAACTATAAAGGCAGATTCTTGCATACGTGGCTGTGCATGTGCGTCGTGTCTCTTTGATGGGGCTCCTCATCAGGGATGGGAAGAAGCACATGCAGGTGAAGCCATTTTTAGTCTCATCTCTGCCTGGGGAATTGGTTCTTAATCCTCTGCCAAGCTCATGCTCCCTGCTCCAAGGCCTCTTTATTATAGACCCCAAAGAGGGGTCTATCAAAGAGGAAAAGCAGCTGATTGCTAGGGACGAGTTCAGGGAGCATGGCATGTGCTCATCACTACCTAGCAGGTACTTGTGTTTGGTATCTTCTCCCTAAAGACAGGAGGGTGTTTCCCACATTTCACATTTAATGTACCAAGTGTCATCATAACCTCAAGGATTTTCCTGGGACAGAGCTCCATGTAAAGTTTCAGCACATCGAGGAAGGTGCTCAGCAGACACCTGTACCCACTAGCACAGATGTGAGTATGAAGAAGCAACTAAAAGGCAAACTATACTATATCCTGGGGCAATGCCAGGTACTCTGTTTTGGGGCTTTTATAGTGCAGCGTTATGTTCTCTCATAATAGTCTCGTAAGGCATATAACAGCCTAGTGTACAGGTGAGGAAACAGAGCTCAGCTCGGTTTACTCAGTCAGAAGAGATCAGAGGGCACGTGAACCAGGTTAATGGACCCTCCCCATCTTCCTTCCAGCCTTGGCCTGACAGAGCACCAGGGCTTACAAGCTCCATGCCTTCAAAAGAGCTGAAAATTCCCCAATTTTTTTGGAAATAAGGGTAAAGGCTGCATTGTGAGATTCTGCAGCCCATTTCTGGAACATTCTTTCCTTTCTCTTTCATTTCTGCTCTGTGAGGGGAAGCCCACAGTCCCAGGAGCCAGGACTCCTCTGTAGAGCTGTGTGGCAATGACGCTACAATCCTTTTGGGTAGATATATAGAGAAACTTGTTTTGTCCCCTCCATGAACATTGCTGGAAAGGAACCATTTGAACTCCTACCAACTATGTATCTCGGACATGAAGCCCAGAAGTCAGTGAATTGTAGAACCTTGATCTTAGCTATGCTGGAAACCATGACATAGCACTTTTCATGTTCAAAATTCACTGCTACCACCCCCATGTCATGATGATAGTTGGAGTATGAAAAGGTCTGGGGTCAGAAGAGTCTGAAAAAAATGGGTATAGACCAGGGTTTTCCAGTCTCTTCTCTAATTACATTTGGGGTTGGACAATTCCTTGCTGAAGGTGGGTTGTCCTATGTATGGCAGGGCATTTGGTGGTATCCCTGGTTTCCACCCACTACATGCCAGGAGCATCCCTCCCCTAGCTACGCCAAATGGCAGTCTCTAGACACTCTCAAATATTCCCTGGGGAAGAAAATAATTTCCAGTTCATATCAGTGGATAGTCTATCCCTGAAAGGCTGGTCCAGATAAGCTGTAATGGAGGAAGTGCTTTGCTCCCCTTCTCTGGAAAATGTGAAATTGTTTTCTACATCTTGTCTGAGAGCTGATGCCACCTGGCTTGGCAAGTGGGTAGAAGGAAAGGAGACAGGAGGGACATGTGAAATAGAGGAATCAAGTAAAGACAAAAAGAAAGCTTTTAGAAATAAGAAAGGTTTATTTAGCAAAAGCCACTAGACTAGTGACAACATCCAAGGAGTAAGTGCACTTACATTAACAGAATCTTTTCCCAGAGAGCTGATCTGACAGTTAATGACACAACAGTCTTAGGAAGCAGAGGGCTAGGGAGCAGAGGAGGGGGGAAGCAGTCAAGCAAAGATTTTATAAAGGAATACAAGCCCCAAACAAGGTCAGCTGAGAGAAGTGAGGCTCAGAAAGGGTTTACAGATAGCGTTGACAGAAGCAGAAATATAAGGAATATAGTTCTCAGTCCCCATATGCAAGCCCATCTTGTTGCAGACAAATTCTGTCCTGCCTCTGCAATTGTAAAGCCTTGTATGCCCAAGTGTTTGCTGGCAGCTAGGGCAGGCTATGGCAGGCACCAATAAGGTAGGAGTCCCTGGTGTCCATGTGTCCTCCATATAGGGCAGAGTAGAGGATGAAGAGGAGGAAGGTGGAGTTGAGTTAGCAGAGCAAGAAGCAAGGAAGGTGGAGGACGCTGCTGGGAGATCAGGTCTGTAACATTCCCTGTCCTGTCCATTGGCCTCGGTGGAAGGTCAGTGGCTGGTGACTCCACGAGATTGGTTCTTTGTCTCCCATCTCCACATAACAAGTGTGTACAGATTTGGGTCTTTCTAGGGAGAGTACTAACACATGAATGAATGCTCCAGGGAAAGCCCTGATCAGGAAAAGAAGGTAAAGGAAGGCAGAAACCAAGGGCAAAATTCTTACACAGGATCCAAATCAGCATCAAATAGCCATTCTCTCCATTTCTTCCATCTCACTTCCATTTCTTCCTTTTCCTTCACAAGCCTTTCAAACCCATTTTAGAAATTACCTTTCCTACCTACTTCTCCACCCCATCCTACACAAGCCCTTGTACCTACTCCACTGGTCTCTGGTTTTATCCTTAGCTCCTGCTTACAGCCAGTAGACACTTAGAAAACAAACCACCCACTCTCCCAGACATTAAATCCCTGGACACACAAAGGTCCCAGACATAAGGATCCCCGGGTTAAGTTTATATGAGCTAGGCAGGCTCAGCCAAACTGGATTCCCGCCAGCTGTTCCTTTAGTTTTGTGGACTGATTTTTTCCTTCCCTCTGTATCGGGCCTTCCTTCCTTCCCATTAGAAAATTAATAGAGCTCTGCCTCTTGAACTAAATGCATGTCAGGAAAAGGATGCATATCTATTGTAGATCCAAACACTTTGGTGATCTCCTTTCTCCTCTCATCACTTCTCACAAATCCTAAAGCATATCCATACCATCCCTCATACGCTCACACATATACATATATACATACACCCACATGTGCACACACATACATGCACCCACACAGAGCACCCCAGCTTATTTCCATCAATACCCTGATGCACCAGGGAGTGATAATGTAAAGCTGTGTTAAATTCCTTTTACTTGGACTTTCTAGTTTAAAGAAATCTAACTGTGGCTATAACAAAGAGTAATACTTCCATTTATAGGAATTTTGAAGTTAAGCTGGGGTTGAACTCCATTTGGGAAATTCCATCTTAGCAACTGTCCCTCTAATAATACTGCAGTTTGGCTTATAGCTTGTTCAGGATGAACATGAACTTCCCCTGAATATATGACTTGAACATGTCTCTGCTCTCTGTTAGAATATAAAAAACAAAACAAAACAAAACAAAACAAAACAAAACAAAACAAAAAAACCTCTGTTGACCACTTAAGGTCTTACAGGGGCAAAAGGAACTTTTCCTTATGGACCTAGCCAGCCTATTACTGAGTAGAAACTCCTAGGCAAGGCCTAGATGGTAAAAGATAAAAGTTGCACTTTTTACAGGTGTGCTCAAGGCACGCACCCACAGAGAGATGGGCTGGGGTGGCATGGCTGTGGTCCCTGATCCAAGTGGCAGTGATTCTGAAGTATAGACAGAAACAGTCTCAGCTACCGGCTTGCATCCATTTTTGTTTTTGCAGTAAAAACTGACCACTATTGCCCAGTGGAGGGGACTGGTAGAGAGGTAAGGCAGGGGTTAAGGGTCTCTAAGTCTTGCACAGAGTCACAGAACTGCCAAAACTTCAGTTGGCACAGACCTTGAGGCAGGATACCAGGTACTGGGGCACTTCCCAGTCTCTCATTTATATGAGCTGTGCTGCAGGCAGGAGATGGGTTGGGTCAGGGCTTCCAAACTCAAGAATCAGACCTAAGAGACTTGTGACAGCAATCAACTGTCCTCCCCTGGGTTTTCACAGCAAGGGCCTAAATGATATTAATACTCTCAGGATTCCTCAGAAACAACATCCAACATTCAGCTACAGAAAAAATTGGGATCCAAATTCCTCTATGGTGACTTATGACTCACCAATTCCATGCACACTAAAAGGTAAGGCTTACCTTTTGCAGTGGCTCACAGCATTCAGCCTCTATAACTTCAGCAAGGGCCTGGGGTGAAAATTCTCTTACAGCTCAGGGGAGGGTTAGGCAACTTGTAACATCCTGATATCCAAAAATGAGGAACCTGAGATGGTACCAATTATGGTCTGGACCTCAGAGACAGGAGAGGTGGGGGGTCACTGGGGCATCACTGAACTAGAACCTGACTAGAACCTGACTGCAGCAGTGAGCACAGCAGGCCTTCCAGAAACCTGTAGTCCTGGACGGCACACTGTCCCAAAGCCCTGGGTTCTGGAAGGCCCTGCTCCCACAGCTCTTCAGTCATCAGCGGAAGCACTGATTCTTGCCTCTGGGCATCCAATTTCTTTCCCCATTTACCTTCCAAAGCAAAATCCTGGTCCTCCTTCTTAAGCCCTACCCTCTCACAGCCCTGGGTGTTATCCTCAGCAGCGCCTTCCCTGGCATCTCCACCTGGGGAGCAGCCAGATCTGGCCCCTCAGTATCACGCTGCCACCTCCACCAGCTCCTCGCCCTCCATCTACACGGCGATCTCATCATCCAGGCTGTCACCCAGCTCCTGCCTCTGGAGGACATTGAGCAGGCGTGGCAGCTCCTCCTGGGACCACGAGTCACGCTCCTCGCTCTCGTCCGTGTTGGACTCATACTCCGAGGCAATGCCTGACTCTCGGAACTTGATGAGCTCCAGGCCGCCCAGGAGGGGCTCGCCCTGTGCCAGCGGCCGGGTATCGTCAGGTGGGAGGAAGCGGAAGCACTCCAGCTTCACCAAGCAGTCACGCCTACCTAAAGGGCTGCCCGCTGGGTGGGCAAAGTCAGCCAAGCCGGCGCCCAGCGGCGGTGAGTGTAGGTCCTCTGGCTTAGGGGTCGTGGGGTCGCAGAGTACAGGCAGGGCTCCGGAGCGGAAGGTGATTTCTAGCAAGCTGTCCTGGGAACCCACTGCAGGGAGACAAGGGTGAGGAGAGGCCATGTTAGGTAAGCCTTCAAATGTGAGCTCACTGATTAATCCCTGTAGCTTGGGAAAGCAACATTCTAACAACCTGAGCCCTTGCAAGGCTCTTTTCCTGACTGACTGTAAGCACTTCACCAGGGTTTTAGCTTAACCTAACACCCAACTCCCTTCCACCCTTGCAGCACCTGATGCACCTGGTTGTAGGGAAACAGCTCTCACAGAGCTTGGGGGGAGGACACTGAATGCCTTGTGGAGGGTTTGTGATAGAAAAAGGTACCAACCCAGCCATGCTAAAAGTATGGAGTAATCCATACTAGCTAGCCCTGTGACCCTGAACTTCTTACTTGACCTCTCTGTTTCCTTGCTTCTACAGAGGGCATAACAGCATCTTCCAATAAACGAGCTCACACATTAAAAAAAAAAAAAATCTAGCACAGTTTCTGGCCTAACAGGTGATCAATGGGCATTTGTCAGGTTCTAGTCAACACAGACTCTGAGCATGCCCAGAACCCACCACAGGCAAGCTCACAAGTAAGGCGTGGTGATGTAGCTCTTTTGTCCCCATCTAGCTTAGAGGCGTTGGTGTGCAGGCAGCAAGCATGTCAGGCCAGAGGCTACATAGCCTGCATCACTGACTAGGAGAGCCAACCACAGTTACTCAGATACCTCATCTATTAAATGAACCTATGTTTTTCTATGCAACAGAGTGGTGCAATATATGATGCAGAGGATCAACTACTAAAGTGTGCAGTGTCCCACGCAGTCCACAATGACACCCCTTATGGGCTCAGTCCTTTTGACTAGGAAATTCCTGAGGAAGAAATAGGCTTCCTTGGGATAGAGAGTGTTCCCTGTGAGTAGAGATGAGGATGTGACACTTATCTCCCAGGGATGTTCAAGGCCAAGTCTGGGTAGTGGGTAGAAGGCAGCCAAGATGGGCTGTGATCCTGCAAGTCTGTGATTTTGATTCTGTGATTCTGCCTGTGTTCTCCTGGAATATAAGGGCGCATCATGGCTCCAGTAAAGGACCCTCCCCCAAAGTTTTGGGAAATAACATGCGCTTTCTAAGAGCTTGCTCACAAGGCACTGAAGCAGGATGGGATATTGGCTTACTGGCATTCTGTCCTGACAGCTTCAGCTCCAGCTCCTGCACCTGCTTGACCAGCAGGGAAATGTGCTGGAGCATGTCCTTGTTCTGAAGCAGGAGCTGGTGTACACGAGCCTGGGCCTCCAGTCGTGCTGCAGCCTCAGCAGCCAACTGATCCTTCAGCAAGTGAACCTGCAGAGAGGAGGAGGCAGGGAGACAGAGAGAAGGGACAAAGAAGAGACTCGAGTGTAAATGACAGTTGCCAGCACATGACCAGGACCACAAATGCCCTGTCCATATTCAATTCAAGATGAAGAAACCCTTCATGGAGAATTGGGCACCTGGACTTGTAAATCCTGGAAGATAACCACAAGATGCCCCGTAGAACTCTCTGTCTGCTCCAAAGGCCGTGATGTGTCACTTAGACACCACTCTGGGCCCTATACCAAGTACAAGAGACAGGAAAAGCCCCCACCCCTACCCCCTATATCCTGGTAGTAGCCTTACACTGCCACTATAAGAATTCCTTTAGGCCCAATACAGCACTGCCATGTTGAAGGAGGGGCACTTATCTAACCTCATTTTCTTTCTTTGTTTTGAGACCAGGTCTTGCTATATAACCCTGACTGGCCTGAAACCTACTATGTAGACCAAGTTGGCCTTGAACTTGTAGTGACCTTATTGCCTCTGCCTTCTGAGGGCTAGGATTATAGGTGTGTGGCATCATGTCCAGCTTTAACACTATCTTAAAAAAAAAAGAAGCCAAGTATGGTAGGATGCATGCCTGTGATCTCAATACTTGGGAAACCAAAGCAGGAGGACTGCCACGAGTCTGAGGCCAGTCTAGTCTACATAGTAGCTTTCAGGCCATTCAGGGATACTTAGCAAGACCTTGTCTCAAAATAATTCCTTAAATGCAAAAACTAAACTTCTTACTAGCTAAGATGAGCATCACAACCCCCCCATATAATATTTAATATTCCCTTCCACCTCCTCTCAGAAACATAATGAGACATAAAAAGCAGCACTATATAGTATTTCTAAGTTAGTGAGCTGGTTGTTGTAAAGCCTGCCTTCTCATGTCTGGGTGCCCAATTCTCTGTCTATTCCCTTTTTAGTCCCAATGGAAGCCCCTAGGCCCTTGATTCCTTCCTGGAAGGGGTTGTATTTCTTGAGTGACTCACAACAGGGCTCCTCTGATAACCCTATAAGGGCTGAGGTTGGTATTAAAAGTGAGCACCTCATCCATTCATACCCTTCTCATGGTATAGGAACCATGGCACACTTGGCACGCTCCAGGCTAGTAGAACATGTCTACTCATAGTATATAACCCTCAAGTGGAGATAAAATTAGTGGGGGGAGGTGGGGACTCTTGTCTTGAAGAAACCGAATCACACTCAGTTCTTAGTGTTCACATGTACATGATTATTGTGCTAGGAAATAGATCAGGAGTCTCTGGGGAAGGTTTCAGAAAGTTCTCGAGAAAGGGGATGGATGAGTTTGCTGACTTGGACCAAGTCAGTTTATGGAGAGAGGTTTTCTTGGCCCTAAACCATGGTGTAGATACAGAATAGAGGGGATATAGGATGAAGGAAAAAGGTGAGGGGAGAAGCATTCACCGATTCTCTTTCTTGGGCAAATGCTTTAGATTTCAAAAAGCAGCATGCTCTAGAGATTTTGTCAGGGACTGAAGACACATTTGCTGAGGCCAACCAAGGCACTGTTCAGTCTCCATCAGGACCTAGTACTAAGAAAATTATATTCTTGGGTAGAGTGGCTGCTTCCTTCTCAGCTCAGATTTGAAGACCTGACCTTGCAGTTGGCTCTCCTTCGAACTAAGCAAGGTCACTAATGAGATTAGCTGCCACTTTCTATTAATGGCTCCCCAAGGTTGGACCCATCCTTCCCCCAGGGAGATGATGCCTAAAGAATCTAAAGTAAATCTCTATAAAAGATTCCTAGGAACAGAACTGTTATTTTGGTCAAGATGTTGGTCTCATTTGCTGTTTCATATACACAGGAAAAATTTGGAGATGAGTGACACCAGGAAAAGAGGTGTCAGTCACATTGTAACCTGGGGTCTGAGGTGTCAGTCACATTGTAACCTGGGGTCTGATGTTGGGTGGCTATCAAGCCTATACTTTCCTTGGAAACTGAGGCAAGAAGAAATTTCATCTTGGAGCCCCCTAAATCTTATTGATTATAAAGAACAGGGAAATGGCTGTGAGAGGTTTCCAGGTTTTGTGGAGGTTTCCCCCACAAAAAAGGTGAGCACAATGTTCCACCTGCCTGTACTGTTACTTATATGAATTAAGAATATCAATGAAAGGTATCTACTGGTTAGATCTGTTCATTTTCTACTTTCTTTGAAATCAAATAGAAATATCAGGCCAATGGAACACAGCTTTTCAGTGACTTGAACAGAGAAAGTACAGAACCCTGTACAGCACTAATTAGCATCTGTTGTGGACTTATTACAAACCTCCTAATGCCTTCAGGTCCCAGCATCCCAATCTGTACATCCCAACAGAACAAAACACCAGACCAGCAGCTGAGATGCTGGAGTCTGCTGCTTACTCCAGAGACAAATGTAGATGATTCATTTCTTTCTGGACCTCAGTTTCCCCATTTGTCATCTAAGAGGGCTGGCTGGGGGTTCAGACAGGTAGACATAGTAGTTAACACAAGGGGGGCACTTGCTAAAAGCTCACTGAAAAAAAGTTCCCGTTCCCCATTATGACACCTGAGAATTATGATGGAGTACAGAAAAAGTTGTTTCTTCTTGAAGAAGATATGGGGGCGGGGGGAGGGGGGAAGAGTTAGGAAACTTTTTTGGCAAGTATCCAAGTTCGAAAGGTGAAGTGTCAACACCTGAGAGACCACACTTGAATCCTAAGCTTCCGGCAAAATCCATGGGCATTAAGTGCCATGAGCTAATACCCCAGAGTGTAAGTGCTCCCTGTCCTAGATTAAATGAGAATTTTACCTCTGCAGAGGCAGAGCTGTACTGTTTCAGATGTTCCTAAGCCCTGTGAGCATGGAAAGTACATGCTGCTGTCACTACCCAGACCAGCACTAATGAGCTCCTGCTTCTCTAGCTATCAGAAGTGGCATCAGGCTTGAGGCTCAGACCTCGGTTGTGGCAGTCTAATTTGCAGAATTCAAACCAGGCCAAACGAGGACAATGCAGTTTGGATGTCTTTGAACTCTGAAGCCAAGTACATGTGGATTTGAACTTGAAGTACTGAGATAGGGCAGTGTCAGCTTCACCCTTGGTTTGGGCAGCATCTGTCACTCTGTTTCCCCATTCACAGAAAGGAAGGTACCACGTTGCCCTCGGCCATGGGTATTTATCTTCAGCATACTTTTCTTTCAAAGAATTAAACATTTTTTCACAAACCTGACCACATTAATTTCTGAAAAGGTACATCTGGGTGTTTCCTTTCCAGAGCTGTTTCACCTTGGGCAATGACTATTCCAGTCACAAATTAAGTCGATGGGCACAGCGGGCAGAGTGATGAGGCACTAAGGCCACACTCAGTACTGGTGTCTAGCTTTCCATCCTGATCCCAGAAAAACATGTACAAACATCAACTCGGTTCCTTCCAGCTCGGTGCTGCTTCCCCAGACTTTGATACCCACCCTCAACCCATCCAGCCACCTCAGATCACTGCCCACTCACTTTCTGGCCTACTTGCCTGGACTCCAGCTCCTCCATCAGAAGTGGGGGCAGGGCCAGGCTGAAGTTAGGGAGCGGTAGGCACATGGAAATGGCAGTGGAGAGAACCAAAGCAATTTGCCCCCCCACCCCCACACACCAGACAAGAGCGGAGGCAGGCAGTGCTGTCTCAGCATGCATAGCACCAGGGACTTGGGCAGGGTGCTGGGGACTGGAAGAAGCCACAAGGACAGATGCTACATCTAGGGCCTGGCTGGGGATGCAAAGCACTCGAAGCACTGTTTCTCTAACTATAGCACACACAATTGCAAAGCATAAATAACCAATTACTTGTTTGTAAACAGGCAGAAGTGGCGGCAGGTAGATGGGTCTTTAAATAGCAATACTGAGCTGCACTAACATTTTTCCATGAGCGAGGCCAGAAAGTGGCAAACTATGAACAGATTTGGTCTGCTTAACTGTTGTCAATCAGCCACAGTGTCAGATCAGTCCTGGCGCCAGGCGGGCCCATCACACAGCCATGCAGGCACCAGCTACATCCCAGGTATGATCAAGGTGTGGCTACATTCTCATCCACCCTCTTGAATTTCTGGTCTATGTAAAAGCAGAAAGCTAGTGCAGCCAGGCAAGCTTCATGCTGGGCTAGGAGAGCCTCAGAAGGACTCAGCAAATTCACTATTTACATACTGTGGGATGACCTGGAAATACTTAGGAGCTGGCTAACACCATCTTTGTCCCTATGTGTTTAAGGCCAAGACAGGCCCATTTAAGACCAGCCCTGAAAGAATTGAGGTCAGGCCAAGAGAGATTTTGAGGTCTTAGATCAAGTTAACAACAACGTCAAAGAGAACAAAATCTGGTCCTAAAGGCAAAACCAGATTGGTTTGTGAGAGCAAATGGGTGAGGTACACTTTAAGAGCACACCTATCTGCAAGAAAGTGGGACTTTGTCCTTAGATTTTTTTTTTTTTTAAACTGGGGAGTAATACAAGACGGCTTGGAAACTCAAAAAGAAATGGAAACTATTCCTATCTGAAATGCTGAGATTGCAGTTTTACTCACTGAAATTCCGGGAACTGCTAGTAGTTTAATGAGGAGAGATAGAGACCTTGCAGTTTGCTAGCAACAGAGTCTGACAGAATAAGTGAAAGCTGACTTCACACTGGAAACTGAAATCAGTCCTGCTCCTGCAGAAGGACCAAACATGCTACAGCTGGTCTCTCAGGTGTGTGAAGATGCTAAGATGACCTATCAGGAACCCACCTGCATATCTTACACAGCTGTTTTCATCCAAGGATGGAGACACTAATAAAAAAAAGTCCTTGGATCAAATCCTACAGAGAGAGTAAAAGAGGTTGAAGAGGCTGGTTTGAGACTGAATGAATCCATCTGTAGGACCAGGCAGCCGAGGGGAGATGAGCGGTACAACAGTACCCTGCTGTGTTCCTGGGCAGTCAACACAAGATGCAGACGGAAGGTGGTCAGAGACCAACTGATGGCAGGGACAAGTGGAGGACAATGTTCTAGAAGCCATCAGATGATCTTGTGGTCTAGCTTGATCTGAAGATTCTAGAAGTCTACCATTCTACTCAAAGTCACTGTGCTAATATAGGGCATGAATGTTCTATGGTGACCTTTCATTATGTCACTGCTTGAGCTGCAGGGAACTGTCAGCTATCTCCTATAGATCCTGAATGAATGGGAGGCTTGGGATGTCCAACCTGATGAAATGGCTGGAGTTTGAATGAGGTGCATGAAACAAATCTAGAATGCCATACTGTTCTCTTTGACTCACTGTCTTCTAGAGGCAATTACAACAGGGCAGAGGGATCTTCTGTTAAGACAGATGCTTGCTATGCCAGGAAATCATTCTTAGGTTTTGTCCTGACTGTGGTGGACCTATGGTAAGTCACAGGTTGCACTGCTCTGCACGTCCAGGGCTTCCTTCCACTGCCATGTGGCATACCAGATGTTTGTAAATAATTTTACTTAGCTGAGACTTCAAACTCAAATGCCTTTCTGATAATGCAACATCATGAATACATATCAAACCTTAGATAAATAATTACTAAATAATCTTCTCTTAGATTAATAATTACTTGGTAACTGATATGCTGAAAGAAAATTGTTTGGAGAATGGATCTGTATTCAATGGGAAGCTAGGAAATGCCGACCCTTGGGATGGGCCGTGCTGGAGTGCTCAGGCTTTGTGCTCCTGTCATCCCTTGCAGAGGAGGAGGAGATTCTAAAACTGCCTCACTATCATTAGCCAGAGATGGGCTAATTTGACAAAGAATGATGTTTTTTCCTCCAAATATAAGAAGATATTAGTGACATTTCTCCTCTCTGTCACTGTTTTGGAAACACCTGCAAATCTCACCAATACCGCATATTCTTTGGTTTCAGAGTCAGCTTTGTTTGTTTCAGAGGCTCCCTCCAGTACCTCAGAAGCAGTGACCCACTGACTCAACTCCTCTGAAACCTGGAGCAAAAGATACACACTGGTGTAGGGCAGTGAAGGATGGATGATGATAGAAGATCTTATGATGGTTAGACTGCTGGATGCTTCCTAAAGGTGTACCGAAGAAAGGGGGATTCATTCCACCCAAAAGTCAGAAGAGTATGTAGACTACACAAGGAGGACCAGCCAGTTCTCCCTGCAGAAGTCTGCACCCTGCACTGCAGAATGCAGAATCCTCAAGCTGGTATACACAGCTGTCATTCCAGGTCTCTCCATTATCTTCCTCTACCCACTTAGGCCCTGGCTTCAAAATTCAGCCTTGATATGGAATGAATGCATGTGTCTTCATCATTCCCTGACTTGCCTAGAGTAGAGAGAAAGCTCAGGCTACCAGGCTCCAAGGGAGATAAAGACTGTGGTGCCTTCCATGGAAGTCAAACAGGAAGAATCTACAGAAAGCTGTAAGGATAATCTGTTCACTCTCTTCTACAAAGCAGCAATAGCTCAACCACCCCAAATTCTGTCTGGATCTTGAGAGGTAGGGCCAGTTCCTCTCATATTGCTCAGACTGTCTACCTAAATTCCTATAAGTTCATTGCTAGTATAATGAATTCCTAATGAAACACTTTCATGAATAAGTCTCCACTAGAGACTTAGCTGTTAGGGACAAGAGTTTGGGATGCCAGATCAGTAACCTTTGCAAGGATGCTGGGTATGTTTATACTTTCAGTTCTTTTAAGATTGGCACCACATAGCCACACCTGTCCTGATTCCGAAGCCTTCCCTTCCTACCCCGAACACAAGGAAAGAGTAGGAGGGCAAGGGTGGACTGTGTGCATCTTTTTCCTTGATCAGCTCAAGTCATTATCCAACAACATCCAGCCAAGCCAGCCAAGCCCAATTCGGAGTGAGAGATACATGGGGAACCAATGTCTTTCCATTTCAACCACATTCATTCCCCATCTCTCCCTCTCCCCTTCCATCTCCCGGACTCCCAACAAGCAATGATCCAATAGCATGAGCGATTCCTCAGAGCTCCCTAGGTTTTAAACCTGCCCTGAGCCCCTTGCTAGGGAAGGTGTCAAGCCCATGAGAGTGGAGCCTGTGAAGTAGGGAGGAGGCTGAGGAGAACCTGGGCCACAGCCACTTGTGTCTGCTGCTGCTGCTGCTGGAGAAGCTGCTGGAGGAGCTGCATCTGGTGGTGGGTGGAGAGCGGTGTCCCTGTGCCCAAGCCTGGTGGCTTCGAGGAAGAAGAAGGAAGCAGCATTCGGGGTGAGGCTGTCAGCATGGGCTCCTGAGGATGGGGTGAGACCTGGAAAGAGAAGACAGAGCATGGCACATGGACAGAAGTCACCCTCAAGGTCCTTATTCTCACGGTAATCTTCATGAGAGATTCATGGGCAGAGTGAAACCCATGAGTTAGAGATGCTATATCTTGAATGACACAGGAATGGGCTCCAGGGAAGAAATTCTGGTGCACCTGGGCTTGGACCACATGGCCAGAAAATCATACTGCCACACCTTGGTAACAATTTACCCTTGGGGTGGGAGACAGGCAGCTGATAATGTCTCATTTCCTACCCACCATTTCCAATTATATCCTGTTATTGAATTACTTGATGTTCTAGATTTAGAATCGGTGTCTCTATTCATAGCTACCTATCATGCCACTATGAAAACAGGAGGAAGGCAGCCTCAGTACCCTGCACAGTCCTTCACTGGGGTCTGAGATGTTACTCCCTCGACCATCTCCTGTCACAGTGATTGATCAGGGAAGAACGTTTGGGCATTACAACAAATGACCAGAGGAACCTCTTTTAGCTAGGTGACCACAGTTTCTGTCTCTTCATCCTGGTGGACATGTTCATGCAGATGGTTCCTACAAGTCAGAGTTCAATGTCAGAGAGACATGTTTTGTTTCTGGCAGCTCTGCTGCTAGCCTTTCTTCAGACATATGAGAGGAAGGCACGTTAGGACAAACGGCTATTGCCCCTTTGTAGAGAACTAATGGGCACCAATGGAAATGTGAAGTACTGCCCTCCAAAGTACACAGGCAGTTCCTTATGAACTAGCCTAACCTGAGATGAAAGATGAGGACAGAGGTACCCATGATACAGTGAGCTAGGTGGGAACCCAAGGGTAGCGCCATTCATCGGTAACTTTCCTTCGTTTTTTTTTGGTTTTTCTTTTTCTTTTTCTTTCTTTCTTTTTTTTTTAGCTCAGCTATCTTAAGGTTTGAACTTAGTCTTAGGCTCTTAGGGTTTCATATTAAGAACACTTCAAGGTCTCAGTCATCTCACCTATGGGATGTTAGGCTAAGGATGATGAGACCTGCCCTAAGCTGGTCTCTTGGTTTCTAACACACACTGGGTCAGGTTCCAGACTCAATGGGGCTGTTGTCCAGGAGTGTTAAAATGCATACAACCACTAGATAAGGCAGAGCAGGCTCCAATGGACTGGCTCCATTAGTTAAGTTATGTGGTTATATGCATCATATGGGTCTGCCTGGGTGAGCTCTGCACAAATACCACAGGATGCAGCTGTGCCTGAGAAAGGGCTAAAACATTGGTGGGATCACATGAGGATGACATACTTCAGAAATGAACTCCACAGCACTGTCACATGCAGCAGTGCTGGTATATGGAAGCTGTGCCTACAGAAGTCAAGACCTTCTGAGAGGCAATGAAATAGGCTTTAGCCCTGCTACTGTGTGACAGAGCACCTCTCTCTGAGAGACCTAGGGCAGGTCTCATCATCCTTAGCCTAACATCTTGCATTCAGCAGGAGCTTGGCAAGAGCCAGGAGGCAATTCTGATGACCCGAGGCTGCAGCTGTGACACAGGTTGCTCCCAGAAGCACCAGCACCACATGTGCAGATTATCTGGAAAGTCATTTGCTGCATACCTTGGAGTCTGTATGGGAACCTCCTTCCTTCCCTACAGCATCCAGGTCTGTCACACCGCGGCTGAATTCCAGAACATCATTCCCAGGGAGTGGGACCTCAACAGCATCAATGTCAGTCTCCTCTGCAGTGGCTGTTGAGGCCCTCTCAGCTCCAGTGAGCTGGCGGCCTGTAGGGACAAGGAAGGAAGGAAACAATAACATCAGGAACAATATCTCCTCCTCAACTAAAACGTTAGCTCTCAGTTATGTCAAGCCCAGGCATGCCTTGGGCTTCCTGACATTTTCATAATCCTTTCACTCAAGTACACTAATATACCTCTCCAACCCAGTATGATGTTCCTATTCTAATATCTTAAAATTAAGAAACAAATGGAACACTTCCTTAAGTCTGAGTATGACGCCTTTGTCAGACTGGCCAAGTTTCTATCAATAAGATGTGGAGATTGCAAAAGCAGAACAGTCATCTCCACTTCATCCAGCTCAGGGATAGAAGCCAGCCATGGGAAAGTATCCTGTATGGGAGGCCAGGGTGTAGTGATCTGCCCTGCCAGGCCTCTATGGAGTTGTCAGGCAAACACCAAGCCACCTGGCTCCTGGGTCCAGCTTCATCAATGGTAACAGGGTTCAGTCAGAGGGCCAGGAGCGTTCTATGGCTAAGCAATTGAGGATATGGAGAACTGAGCCCCAAATATCAGTCTCTACTCTGGGGTACCCTCTGATCCTTCCAACAGAAGCATTCACAGGAAAACAAGAGATGGGGCAGCAGCTTCTCCAAGTCTCCTTTCTTTCCCCTGAGGACGGAGACCATGTCTTTGAGTATGTTGCTCAAAACACATATATCAAAGTACTACTGTTATTTTCTTTATTTTTACTTTTTCTTCTGTTTGTTGGTTTCTCTAAAAACAGCTGATAATTCTTGAGCATACAGGAAATATTTTCTTGCTCTGTATTTAGAATTAAGCTTATCACTGTTTTTTGTTGTTGTTTTGGTTTGTTTTGCTTTGTTTCTGTTTTCCTGAGAGGAGGCTTTACTCTGTAGCCCAGGATGACCTCAAACCTTTGCTGATTCTCCTGTCTCTGCATCCTGAGTGTGGAGTCTGCAGGCACACACCACCATGCCTTGTTAGATTCACCACTCTTGTTTTCAAATATCATTTCTTTATCGTTTTCAGAGACCAACTAGCTGGAAAATGGAGGATGATGAGAGCAAAAATACAGAGTTGATTCCTTAATGCTGGAGCTAGCCCAGCAACCAGGTCTCAGTCACGTGAACTTGTAGAACAAGTGGTTGTAGGTCCTTCCTATGCAAACATCCCATCATCTAGGGAAGCAAGCCTGGTATTTAGAAGTCAACAATATGCCTGGTTTCCCTCCTAGCTGCTCTAGGAACTGGGAAGATGGCCCTTCTCAGGGGCTGAAGGTACGTAACAGAAAAGGTAGTCTTGACTACGGCGTGCTGGTGCAGTGTTTCTGCTTCTTGGAGAGCTAACAGGCAGGGATCCCAGAAGCAGCCTGCTGTACACACTCTCCTGCACCCAGAGGTGACCTTGATAGTCAATCAGGGTTCAGAGGGGGATGGGGAGGGGGAGAGAGCACTGATGGTCACCATGGCTATTTTTCAGTAGGTGGATGGGCTGGGAACTAAGCATCTGGTCTTCTATGCCTGTCTAGGACTAATCAGTATGAAATAGGAATTTGCTGGGCAAGACAGATTTCTAATACCATCAGGAGTTGGGTTCCTGTAGCCCTCTCTGCACCTGTGTCTCAGGGCACTTTTCATATGGCATTGAATATGACTGGTCATCTACTTTCCCTTCTGGATTTAAGGTCAGGGCTATAGCCCATGCACCTGTTTCCTAAAGATCTGGCTCAGAGAAGGTTTCAATCTCTGTCAACAAAGGAAATAGTGTTATGGCAGGGTTGTATGGCAAGAGAATAGGCTATAACAGGAGGCTACCTGTCCCTTTCCCCATCCCTGGAGATCCTAATGAGGACCATGAAACTATGGACATGGAGGGTCTGGACATGTCTTTAAGAAGCCTCTCTGAGAATCAGAAAACCCCTCTGGTTCCAGAACTGCTTCTGAAGGAGTATTTGAAACCCAAGCTGCTCACTCTGTCTAAAGTAGCCAAGTTCATAAACTAAAGTGAAGTAACTCGATCGAAACCACCAGACTGCTTTCTGAGAGACTCCTGTGGCCCAGCAGGTACTTCCATTATCATGCTTAGAGTCTTACTGTCTTGCTGGGTGCACATCAGTAGAGTAACAGATCTAGTCAGGCTAGGAAGGGGAAAGCTGAGGTAGGTGCTAGATGGAGGCCATTGCTATTGTGATACCTCTTAGCATCTGGGATGACATGAAGTCCAGAGGAGGAGCCTGCCAGCAGTCTCCTTTAGGTCCTATCAGATAAGGAAGAATGTAGTATTTATAGCTGTTCCAACATCAAGAAGCCCAAGGGACAAGAGATGGTACAAAATTATGGGCCAGGGTACTATGGTTTCTATATTGTAAAAGGAAGGGAAGATGGGGTATGAGGAGGTGTTGCTTTCTGAATTGCTTATTTAAACCATTCCTACCTGACACACTCAAAGCCACTTGATAGATTCTTGTTTCATTCATTTGTTTGATATGCATGTATCGAGCACTTGTATATAACAGATACCTACTCATCGCTGAGAATAAAGATGAACAAGCCTCAGTGCTTTTCCAGCCCAATGGCAGAAACAGATGTAAACTCCAGCTGCTGCCTGAGGTTCTAGGTGTCACCTATGAGGGTGTCTAAGGAATGCGGAGGGATGATACAGAGGAACTTATAGCAGGCAGGGTTAAGGGAACCCGAGCAGTGAAAAAGTGGTTCCTGAAGGAGGGGAGGCCGCAAAGGCAGGTGAAGGGCAGGGAGGGTCACAGGAGGCCTTCTAGGCAGAGGGCAAGGCAGGCACAAAGACTAAGAGGTGTAGACACCCACAGCTTGTCAGGGACACTGTAAATAGCTTCATAGGGAAGAACTTGATACAAAGATGAGCTAGGATTTTATCTTGAGACTGAAGCAGGTAAATACCAAAAGATTGTCATTCTTTATACTTTTACACTAGAAATGCTATGCAGGACAGATGCAGAGGGGACAAGGCAAAGCAATACTATAGGTGAGAAACAGGAGCGCTTAATCTAAGCAGATGGTAATGAAATGAGGGGGAAGATTTGAAGCATCTTCAGTATTCAGAATCACAGGGCTTGCTGACCAACTGTCAGTGACATGTGGGTGGGGAGAATGTGAGAGATGAGTTTTAGATCTTATGATGAAACTATCATCCTATATGGAAAAGTCAGGAGGGAGGATTATGAGTAATGGGACGAATTCAGTTTTAAACCTGCTGAAATGGTAAAACTAAGTGTAAGAGTCAAGTGAAGATATATCCATAGGCTGCTGGATACATATTATGGACTACACATTTTTCCTCTCCCCAAATTCATGTGTTGAAGCCCTAACCTCTGACATGACAGTATTTGGACAGGGTTTTTTGGGAGGTAACTAGGTCAGGAGGGTGAGGCCCACAAGTTGGGATTAGTATCCTTAAAAGAAGAGACATAAGAGATCTTTCTCTTTCTCTCTGCACATGAGGACACAGTGAAAAGGCAGTTGGCTGTCTGCAAGTCAGGAAGTTGTCAGCAGGAACAAAAGTGGCCAGAACCTTGACCTTGGATGTCTCAGCTTCCAGAACTGTGAGAAATAAAAGTCTAATGGTTAAGCCACCACAGTGTACTGTATCTTGTTATGGTAGCCCAAACAGACTAAGCACATGAATGGAGAGGTCAAGAAAGGTCTAGCCTGGAGACAGACATTTGCTGAAACCATGGGAAATCAGATAAGATCATAGGGACCAAGTTCAGGGGAAGCAAGAAGAGAGGGGTCTGCAGAGGATGCTGAAAACAGCTAGCAGAGAAAAAGAATAGGAATACATGAGTCAAAAACCAAAGCTGAATAGACAGAAATAGAGAATGCAATGGTGGTTCCCATGTGTGGAGGTGGGAGATGTAGGCAAAAGGTGAAAGGACACAAAGTTGCAGGAAAGCCAGATGAGTAGTCTGAACTCTAACTACTACACCACGAGGACTCTGGTTTACTAGTGTTATACTCAGGGTTTTTGCTAAGAGTGCATTTTAGGTGCTCTTGCCAAACACACATAGGAATTATATATGTATACATGAATGTATATATGCTTACTTTTTTTGGAGACAGAATTCACGTTATGAAGCCCAGATTGGCCTTGAATTCATGTCAATCTTTCTGTATCAACTTGTTGAGTGCTAGAATTGCAGGTGTGTGTCACCATGCCCAGTTTTAAAATTTTTATTACATGAATATACACATGTATAGATCCATATCATAGCATGCATATGGAGGTCAGATGACAAGCTGTGTGAGTCGGTTCTCTCTTTCTACTATATGAAGTCTGGGAATCAAACTCAGGCCATTAGTCTTGGTGGCAAGCACCTTTACCTACTGAGCCATCTTTCTAGCTCCTCATGGGCTTTATTTTTAAGAAGCTGTTCCAAAGAGCTCCTAGTTCATGCACATGCTGAATGGTTGCCACACGGGAGGAGGCGCGCCTCCAAGGAAACAGGATCTCTTCCAGGAAACCCTCTCCATGAGGGTCTAAGAGACAGTGCAGGGTACAAATAAATAAGAGGGAAAGAACAGTGGATCCACCTGACTCTGGGCCCTAGGGAGGGCCAAAGGCAACGATTGCCAAAACATAAAAAAAGAGCCCCACCCACTAAGCATAGGGAACGGGAGAAGAGTGAGCAAGAGAAGAAAAACAGGGAGAAAGGGAGGGAGAGAGGAGGGTGAAAGTGAGTACCATCATTAAAAGTCCCATGGAATCCCAGAAGAGCAAGTGCTGACAGGACATCAAAGAAGACAGAGAGCCTCCAGGACTTGCACTTTTCAATTCCCAAGGGTAAACTGTACAAAAAGGGCCTGCCATCCCATTGCAGGCAGGACTCCTGGGAAAGATAAATGCTGCATTCATTGGAAAGCTCCAAACACAAAGGCCAGATGCTAGCAAACTGTCAGCTCTCCTCAGGACCTTCAAGGTGCCCTGTTCCAGGGGAAAGCCTTCTGGGAAAAAGCAGTTATTAAAAGAAACAGTTTATACGCACCCAAAATGTAAGTTGGAAGGCATAAGGAAGTGACCAGGGGCAAGACGGTAAGAAGTCTTCTTGATGAAAAGGCTCCAACCCCAGATCCAAATGGAGCTTAGCCTTACCACCACGACATTACATAGAAATCAGGTGGTTATCCCATCAATCACTCAACTCATACCTGTTATAAACACAGACCTTCAGAGACCCCACCTGTCCATTCCTTTCACTGTGCAGATGAGGCCATTTGTTCCACAGAGTCAGCCCCAGGACTCCAGGTAAACAGCTAGCACTTACTGAAAACATGCTGTGTGCCAGGCCCCAGGTTCATTGACCTGTACTCTCTCTCACAACACCCAAGACGAGAAGCAGAATCCAGAGTGAACATGAAGTTTGCTGAGGATCACTCAGAAATGGGCAAGGGTAGGGGCGCCCTGTGTTGCTAGCCAGTTGGTCCAGTGGCCTCTCAGCACCGCACTGCCTCCTCACTTCTGTGACAACCAATCATAGGTGCTGAAGGCATCTGGACAATGTTATTCTAGAGGTTGCTGAGAAGCTATTTATTTATTTATTTTAGATGTAACTAATATTTAAATCAGTAGACCTTGAGTCAAGTAGATGGCCCTCCATATGTGGGCAGGTCCATCTGATCAGATGGACACCAAACAGAACAAAGGCTAATCTGCCAGGAAGAAGAGGGAATCCTGCCAGGAGATGATCTGTGGACTCACTGTGGAAAGTTACTCTTTCCTGGGTCTCTAACCTGCAAATTTATGATTACCAGACTTCCAGTCAGGCAAGACAATAGAACTGCCTGTAAGTTGGGCAGGGACCTCTAGGAATACAGCTTTGTGCATCATTACCTATGCTGGGGTGGGCTTCTTGGTAACGTAGCTTTCTTTGAGTCATCCATGCCCTTGTAAGTAACCCTGTTACATAGGACAGGCAGACCTCTGACAGGCAGGCCATGGACAGATGCCATCTTCCCAAGCTTGGTTGGAAAGGATCATCACTAAGCTAAGCTTGTTGTCTGTTATGCTGAGCAAGAAAGGAGGGACAGGAGAGTCAGTCAAACCTCCCAACCCACCAGTTGGCCCTAGTTGCACTAGGGGGAGGGGCTAAGGGCATATAAACTGAGGAAGCAGAGGGGAGGCTCTCGTCATTTTGTGCGGCTGTGGGGAAGTCACCACCCACACTTGGATGAAGACTTTCCAGTGCAACCTTAGGAGGGGGGCGCCCACATTTCTGTAAGTAAACTCTCACCCACTGCTCTGTAAGTAAGCCCAATCAACTCACTGGTTTCCTAGACTGTAGTTTGGTGAAATCATACCTCAGTTTGTTGTAGGGACCCAAAGTGGAGGGGTTCGATGTTGTTTATGCCTCCCAGAAGGATTTTCGTAGTGACAAACCCCAATAAATTCATGAGTTTACCAATTCAGACTTGGGTATAATAGTTTGTTGTTGGTGCCCTATCATGGATATTTGCTCATGTCTCTCCACAAAAAGTTTCACCACACACATAGATACATACAGTAATAGAAATACATATATGATATGTCATGATTACATTTTTCCTTGCACTGTTCCATGTCCTTATTCATACCAGCAGGTGATTCATCTACACATCCCCACTGCCCCTACCACAGATGCCAATGTGACTGACAGCATGCCAACTCAAGCTTGACTGACTTTGAAAAGACACACTTGGTGATTCTTTGGCATCCTAGACTTTGGAGAGACTATGCTGGTCCTGACAGGCTTTCCTAAGGAGAGTTCAGATGCCGCCACATGTAGAGCAATTACATTCTCCTCAAGGAGCGTGTATATGGGAAATGCCAAGCAGATGATGTCTCATGTATATCAATGTGGGTTGAAAAAAATCATCTCTAAAAAGAGAACAGAATGGAGAGGCAGCAGTGCCACCACAGCTGGGGGACCCACTTTTACATTACAACCAGAAGGCTGGAGGACCCACTTTTATATTACAACCAGAAGAGTGTAATCATGCTGGGCTTGATCAGCAACTATCCACACCATTACTGCCTTCCAGCAATATGCGGTTCAGCCTTCCAAGTTCGCCTCTGTTTATGAGCTCAGTTCTACACCAACTCCTTCAGCCCAAATGTCATCATTCCTCATCAAGAAGGCAGCTTAACAGTCATTCCCTGCTGGATCTCTTCTCAGTCCCCATCACGAATCCTGGTAGAGAGTAAGCATTTTATAAACGTTTGTGGACAGTGACTAATACACAGTCTTTGGCCACACTTTTGACTGTTTTTCAGTTTACTCAACAAGTATTTGTTGTGCTAGGAGGTCCCTACAATCCCAGGGCTCATACTCCACTATAGATAGAGGACATTCTCTGTTTGGTACACAGAGGGCTCACTGTTAATGTCAACGGTACCATCCAGGATGATGAGAAGACAGCAGAAAAAAATGTGTTTGGATTTCTGGAAGGGGAAGGGAAGAGAATGGGAGAGTAGGAGCTGGAAAGCAGGCTTCTCAGAAGACAAGATGTTGAGAGTGAAGGATGAGCAGGAGGTCTGCATGGAGGTGGATATACGGACCTTGGCAAAGGGCACAGCATTAACAATGGCTAGAAGAAAGTACATGAAGCACTCAGAGGAGGAAGGGCTTCAGAATACAGGGGAAATGAGACTGGAAGCAAAGAACAGGAAGCGATCACTACTGGAATCTCCATGGACTCCCCAGAGAGACTCTTCCTCAGCACCCCAGGAAATCACATCAACGCACCCAGCAGAGGGCTGCAGGGCTGGAGATGGAAGGAGCGAACAACTCTTCCTACAGGGAAGTAAAACCCACCTCTCAGCATTGTCTGTAAGAACACAACACAGATACTTCCCTTCGAAAGGCCACCCCAGGCCATCCTGGACAGTAGCTGAGGGTTGAGGCTGGTTAGCTATTTGGAAATTAGAGCAAGTTCCTCAGTCAGGACTTCTGTGATAACAACTATGTTCAAGTTCTCAGTCTCTGGGCACTATCCTGTGTCTAGTCCCTCCTATTTTGGGAGTGAGTAGTGGCTTCATCAGAAACAGTGTCCTTTACTTTCTGGTTAGAATGTATTTATGTTCATATACACCAGCTACCAGTGCTGACTGTGTGTTTAAAAGCTCTTGAGAGTTAGGCTACCACTCCACTAACAAGGGAGTAAGGCATTGTTGACAAAGAAGGGTTACTAGGGGCTGGGAAGATGGTTCAGTCAGTACAGTGCTTTGAAATCCTGAGTTTGATCCTCAGAACCCATATAAAAAAAGCCAAGCATGGTGGTATATACTAGTAATCCCAGCTCTGGGGAGGCAGAGACTGGCAGATCCCTGGCCAGTCAGCATAGCCTACTTGGTGAGTTCCAGGCCAATCAGAGACCCTATCTAAAAAAAAAAAAAAACAAAAAAAACAAAAGAATGACACCTTACCTGAGGAATAATATCATAATACCCAAAGTTGTCCTGGCTTTCATACAGATGTACAAACAATCACACACACTCACTCCCATACACAAAAGAAATGTCAACAGTCAAGAAATCAGTCTCCTCAGCTATCAGTCTATAGCATCTTCCAGTACAGAAGTGAGCAAGTGGCTTCTGTTCTCTGAGCAAAGTGACTGAGCATGGGTCTCACAGAGCCTCCAGATGAGGCCAGGAACTGTCCCCACTGTGCTCTCCTCTCATTAGCCAGCACAGGATGTGAAATATTTGCCAAAGTCTGGTTGTACCTCTGATCTCTAAGTCTCAGAGCACAGAGACACTAAGTTCTTTAAGTTTACATTAGCACCATGGCCTGCTATAAGCCATGAGTGATCCAGGGCATACAGTAAAATGAGAGGCTCTGAGTGATGATTTTGATTAGTCAAGATCACAGTGATGCTTGCATTAGTCAGAGGGCACCATCATTTAGCACAAATGAGTGAGTCCAGAGACAGTATGGTGGCTCCCTGTGGTCACACAGACACTGAGCACTAGATGAAATGTCAGCTTTTCTAATTTATGACTAATATATGCCCAGAGTAGACTAGTTTTAGAAGTACAGTGGGAAGTAAACCTTCCCACCACCCCAGCCACCTGACTCCTTTTTCCAGAGTGACCCATGTTGCTACATTTTTGTGTATCATGCTGGAAATAGTCTATACATGGTAAACCTATATGTACACACATGGTATATACATATATATACAAAATTATACCTACGTACTTATAAATAAAGCATAATCGGTAGCATAGCATATCAACTGTTCTAAACCTTAATTTCTTAAAAACAAACAAGATGTCTACAGGATGGTTTTATATCAATTTGTGGATAATTGGCTCATTCTTCTTAATCACTATGCAATATTCAATTTTTGTACCATAATTTATTTAAAAACTTCTTCATGCCCTTTCTAACCCTTTGGTATTATAACTTATTCCTTGCTTATGTGAATATATGCATCATTTCATACATGTGTGGGCCTATTTTTAGAATACATTCTTAGAGATACTATGAGGATAATTTAGGAATCAAAAGGTAAAATTTTATAGGTATTCTCATATCGTTCTCCAGGGAGTTCTACAATAAATTAGCACATGAGTCTTCATCTGTATCTGAGTTTCTGTTTAGAGTTATTCAATTACTTACTCAAGTATCAATTCAGTTTTGTCTATTCATATATATGATTACTATATATATATATAAATATACATATATATGTAGAAAGCCACTCCTGTCATCACTCATTTTTTCCAGAATTTTGTACCCTTGTTTTATATTTACATTAAAATAATAATAGCTAACATGTATCTAGTGCTTTCTGTGTGCCAAGCACCAGACTTGGCATTTTAAAACATATCAGATGCTTTTTCATTGAAGTTTTCTTTGGGGTCAGATGTGGTGGCATAAATAGCTCTGTCTTTAGAAAGGAAATACCTACCATGCAGCTCAATTTTGGAGGCTGAGGCCAGAGGACTATGAATTCAAGGACAATGTGGGCTTCTTTACTGAGACCCTTCTCAAAAAGAAAGCAAAGAGCCAGGTATGGTGGCACATACCTATAATCCCAGCATGTGAGAGGCTGAGGCAGGAGGAGTTCAAGTTCAAGGTCAGCCTGGGCTATATAGCAAGAACTTGTCTCAAAACCAAACCACATAAAGATATCAAAAAGAAAATGTAATCAATATTTCTTCAAAAATATGGAACTAGAAGAAATGCTTTTTACATAAGTTAATAGTCTGGCTCTTGGGAGAATGGTGCACCAGCCCACACTGTGTCCTTTCCATCTGGAGCCATTGGCACCTACCTGGATCCCCAGAGCCATCACTGTTCCTCTCGCTCTCTCCATCTTCTTGGCCATCTGCGTTCTGCTGTGTATGCTGCAGGCTCAGCTTGTGGCAGACCTCAAAGGCCTGCCCCACTGTCCGGACAATTCTCATAGCTTGGCTCTGAGAAGGAAGAGGGAAAAGAAAGGGTTAAGGATGCAGAGACTCTACAAGGACACAGTAAAGTTGGGAGTGGGAGGGGAAGTGCAAGGGGCATGGACGTAAGAAACCCAGGCAGCCAGAGAAGGAAAGAGGTAGAAAAACCCAAGGTGGCTCAGATGTCCAAGTACTCTAGAAAACAGCACCATAGTTGTAAAGCAATTAACTGAAAGGTCAGAGGTGGCAAAGGGAAGTGTATAAATTATGAACTTAGATTGGAATCGGCCCCATTCTTCCCTCCTAAGAATAAAAGAAGTAGTTCTTAATGCTTCAGAATCCATCATCAACCATTATCAAACGAGTATATCAAACTAGGAGGAATCAATTTTTTCAAATGTTGGGTTTTCTAGGCACTCCCACAGACCAGATACTATGGGGCTTGAACATCCAAGATAACAGCAGAACCAACGGGAGCTCTGCATCCAGATCTGTGGTGGCAGCTGAGAGTAAGGTAAGCTTCTCCCTCTTGCTCTAAGATGTTGTATACACAGATCTGTACACCAAGGGGCACACAATGAGAGAGAATTTCTTCAATAAATGGTGTTCAATAAATTAAACTTTACTCATCAGAAGAGTGAAGTTAGACCCTTACTTTATACAGAAAGGAACTCAGAATGGATTAAGGACTTTAAGGCTTGAAACTGTAGAACTTCTAGAAGAAAGCAGGGCTGACACTCTAGGGCACTGCTGGAGCTATGACTTTCGATAAGGCGTGTCTCCTTCCCTGCTTCTATTCTGCTTTTTCACATCTTCCTCCTGGGGCCCAACAAGAGGGCTTCCCCCTGCCAGCCAGGATTCCACTACTTAATTAGGAGAGGTAGGAGGACAGAGAAGCCTGCCTAGATTGTCTTCAGCATCCCCAACAGGCTGTGAGGCAGAAGCACAGGCTGGGGCCTCAGGGCATGGTCTCAAAGGTACATCACTAGCTATATAATTTGATTAGTTAGCCCCTACCTTCTTTCAAGTGCTGAAAATAAAGAGAGATGAAATGCGCAGTTTCAGAGGCCAGGCTGGGTAAACCACACATCTCCCCATCACTGTGGTGGTTTGAATGAGAAATACCCCCCCCCCCGGCTTCATGTATGTAAACCCTTGGTCCCCAGTTGGTGGCACTGTTTGGGTGGGTTTAGGTGGGGGTCCTTGCAGGAGAAAGTATGCCACTGGGGTGGGCTTTGAGAGTTCACAGTCTTGTCCCATTTCCAGTTTGCTCTCTGTTTTGTGTTTGTAGTTGAAGATGTGATCTTTCTGCTTCTGCTCCTGTCACCACCCCCCATGATGGACTCTTGTCCCTCTAGGACTGTAACCCAAAATAAACTTGTTCATCAATTGTTTTGGGTCATATATTTAATCACAGCAATGAAAAAGCACTTATCACAGTTAGACTACTAATAGACTACAGTCTATTTCAGCGACTTCACTTTACACCAAAGTTGAGCATTAACCATATTTTGAATGATCTGCATTCAAGTCAGGTATGACTACCTGGTAACCCCACATAGTCCGCTGATGATAGTCAAGACCCCCACATGACATCAGCAGTCAGGCAGAGTTCCTCATCAGCATGAGGTAGCTGGTATTACATTACCATACCAATATCAAGTCTTCTGATAAACCTAGGGGGCTGTGTTGAGGGTGTGCATATGACCCCTCATATGTGCTACTCAGGATATTGAGATTTGTTTGCATTTCTTATGGTACCTTCATGAACTCCTTGGAACTACAGAACACCATGTATGAACTGCTCTAGTCCACTCAGCTTGACTTGCTACCCTGGGAATTTCCTCACACCTGGCATCACTTCTATGATGCTTCTTGCTATTTCAGGCCAAAGCATCCATGCTAATTTGAAAAGGCGTTAAGTCAATCTTTATCTACACGTTTACTCCAGATCTCAGTCTAGCTCTACTCCTAGTATTCCTTAGCTCAAACTACCTTTCAGCAGTGACTGGTTTATAGTTTAAACATATCTTGGTCTACTATGTTAACTCCGGAGGCAGAGGTGTTTAGCTGATCTCTCACCTGGAACATCCTGATGTTTCTGGGTGATAAGTTTAAGTAAAGCAGGAGATAAGTAACTTTTGTACAGCCTCCCACCACCGAATGGAACATCAGAATCTCTGTTCTCTACGTCTACACTTAACTTCCTCCTCCACCCGTTCACACAGCAGACCGAGGCTGCTACTCATCCTATAGGCCTGCAGCACCTGAGGGTCAACTCTGCACAGGAAATCATGAAGCACTAGGCACTGGTCCTAAGCGAGAAGTCCCCACCCTTCCCATTCAACAAAAAAAACATGAAAAGGTGTGCTTTGGAGAGATGGTGCCTAACAGGTCCATGATGGGCATACTCCAACTTTCTGTATCTCCTTTGGCTACAAAGCTGTGCTCTGGTCAGGTGGCTGCATTGGAAGGCTCAACTAAAGATGGAAAAGAATATGTCTTAGTGTTATCCCCACACGATTCCTCGGGCCTTTTGCTCCCTTTCTGAAAAGAAGAGCAGGCTGCCCGTGGCTTCTCCATCTTCCACAACAAAGCTCATTTCTGCTTTATCAAGCCACATATGTGAGCCTTTTGTGAGACTTCACTGTCCCATTTTTTTCTAACTTGTGATTTTGCGATTCTGGGAATCTTCATATGAAGCAGAAAAGTTAAGTGTTTTATGTTCTAGAAATAAAATATGGGTTGAAAGTAAATGATATATAGAGACTAAGGCTTTAATTCTATTCCTTTCTTATCTTATATAAGTAACCCAGCAATCTCATTTTCGTAAATACTTGCAAGGATTGCGTTTATTTTTTCCCATCGTTCTCAGCATAAAGACTCAGTTTCTCTCTTTAAATTACAATCACATAGGAAGCAAAGCTCACTCCTGTGTGCATTGCTGTAAAACCTCAAGTTTCTAAGAAAGATATGCTAGAAATTCTATCACCTCTGGAAATCATGGACATTTCCATTAACTAGCTTTGAAGATACTACATTTTTAGAGAGCCATAAACATTTCCCAAGCCTATGGATTGGACAGGAGCAGGGATCAGATTTATAAAGTTATCTTTGGAAGGAATTACATAGATTTAAAACAAAGTAGCTAGAGTGGGTGGAAAAGGCCTTTACAGAGGACACGCATCACCAGTTGCCAATGCCACTGGCACCCTCCAACCTGAGCATTTAAAGAATCTAAACTCTGGCTTGATCTCTATTCTCCCACTTTCAGCAGAAACAAATGCATGGAACATTTCTACAAATTCAGCCTTTTATATGCCCAAAATCGTTGTAAGGAAGTAGGCTGGTTTTAACACTTAGTGTGGACACTGCTTTATTTTTTATATTTCAGTACATTTTCTAGAATCAACAACTGACCCAGAACTTATGACCCTCCTAAAATGCAGAAAATGTTGATTTTATCAGTCTGACCTCTTATGTTGGAAAGCGAGTGCAGGTTCTTTACCATCCCATTTCCTTCTATCCTCTCTGGATCACAGCTTTTATGTTGCAATTTCTCAAGCTTACTGAAGAAGTGAGCCAACAGCATGCCTTTCTCCCTGCATCTTCTCTGCTGCACGGAGTTGGTATGTGAGGAGTATGTATGGCAGCACTTCCCAGATGCTACATACAGTGGTGCTCAAGAAATGCTTTATGCTATCAGGCTGTAGTGCCAGTGCTTGGAGGCTGACACAGGATGATTAGGAGTTCAAAGCCAGCCTGGGCTATATAGTAAGATCTTGTCTCAAAAAATAATAATAAAGGTATGAGGTGGGATGGTGAGAGATGGCTCAAAAAACCCCTCTTTATTCTGATTATGGTATTCACTGCACCAAAAGGTGATTAAGGAAGAAGATAAAAAGTAGCTCAGGATAGGCTTGGATTATTTTATCAATAATAGAAACATAAAGAACATAAGGGAGTCACGTTTTCCTTACGTATGCTAAGATCAAAAGAGCCAGAGCCACCATCTTCCTTCCCATAGATTTAGAGGAAAAGTCCCTGGTCAAATGCATCTCAGATCTGAGCTAGCCTAACAGCTTCTATGCAGAAGAAAATTGGTCAACAAGACTTCTAGAGTTGTAGAGTTGGTGCCAAATGGTTTCATTTCAATGTCTTTGAAGGCTGTGTCTCCATTCACAAAAAAAATGACACAGCGGCACCTTTTACAAAGTTCCCTGTGCTCTTGAGGAGGTGGTACAGTACTCATATCAAGCTAGCCTTTTGCTCTACAGAATGACTGCATACCCATAAAGGACTGGCCTTTCCATTTACCACTCTGGGGGTCAGCAGGGGCTGGGTGGCTCCTAACACTACTTGTTAATGGCTATGTTGAGTCCAGACGCCCCTTGACCTTTTAAGCTTCCTTCCATTCCTTCACTACTGAAAAGTTTTTTTTAGAGGATGTGGTATGAGGACCTTGCTGGTGAAGCAATTACTGGTAGGCAATCAGCAGGGGCCACCTGCACCTAGCAGAGGCTGGACCTCTCACAGCTGCTCTCTGCACAGCCCAGTGGGCTCCTGTCTGCAGGCTTACCCCACTTGGTGACCCTAGGGAAGAAAACAGGTTCTTCCTGCTGCCCTGGAATGCAGTAGTCACACATGAGGGGACTTAATAGTAAGCCATGTCTGAATCCAAGAGGGAGAACTTGGTTTAAAAGAAGCTTTAAGAAGAACTCCTTGCAGAGGTTTCCATGAATGTGTTCTTTAGGTCTCCCGGGTCACACGGAAGCAGTTGCCCAGATCCCATGGCCTTTGGAAATCAAAGAGGCAGTTTAAAGATTACAGGCATTGAGCACACTGCAGACCCAGCAAACTGCCTAATAGGAAGGCAGCCTTTTCCAGCTTCCAGAGATCTGGCCACTCTCTGGAATTTACCAGACTGGAAAAAAGAAAGCATCATCATACCACCTGATTTTGTACAAATTCAGCTTAGTTTTACATAAGCCTCTAAAAGTGCTAGGTGGCACATGGACCAAATCTTCCTGTCCAAAAGCCAATTTCTATTAGCGGCACAAAGCATGTGTGGGCTCTCAGTTATTGAGATTAGCTTAGATACGGCTGCTTTGATGTTTTCAGAATCAGAAAGGAATACATAACCTCAGAGTGGCTCTCAGCTGTAGATGGAGAGCACCGACACTCTTTGGGAGTGCCAATTACAGGCAATTTTGCAAAAATAGGCCTGGAAAAGAAGCTCTCTCAGAGCATGTGCCCCTTATCCTCACCACATAGTATTTCTTGAAACCACCTACCCAACCATGTTGACATAAGTCCTTCTCTCAGCCTCAAGACATCCTTTACCTCAGCACAAAAACCAAGTCAAGATGCAATGAATAGCTGTCCTCTTCAATGCTTAAGGTAGGTGTCAACTGGATACCTAGCAGGTGTCAGAACTTGAGAAACTACTACAATGTCCATGAAAATAACACTATATTCTCAGCGAGAGTGGGCTATTTGCTCAAACATGGACAAAAGCCTGCTGTGTTAGCTTTAGGAAGATGGAGATCAAATGTTGAGTCCTGTACTTTACCAGTCCATAGAAAAATCAGAGCCTGTTGTTGGTTGGCTCTATAAACCTGGGAATCTTTTCAGGGTTATAGACATGTAAAAAAAAATAGTTTGACTAGTCATATCCTGAAGCTGATTTAACCATTGTTGGAGCTCTTCTAAGTTTCACTGCCCTGGACAAAGCTCTCTCTACAACTTTTGGAGATGATTAAGAACCATCAGATAAGCAAGAAAAGCAGAGGATAAAAATATAAAATGCAAGGTGCATATGGAGATGGAAAGAAAGTGGAGAATGAGAAAAAAGAAGAGTAAGGACACACTTCTGTCTGGAAGGTTCTTCACTGGCCGACCAGCTCGCTCCTCTGCTCTGCAGACACCTAGCTTCCCATCTTCTGGGAACTGGGGATTTGTCTGCCAAGTGCTTCTGAGTTCTAGGGAACTGACTTCCACAAAGTCATTTGTAGAATGGCTTTTATAATTCTTCTCATTTGTCACAGCAATAAAATACAGTGTCTGTATCTTGAATTTAACTATCACCAAATCTCAAGAGCAATGGAACTGGATGCCATTAATGAATGGTTTAAAGGTACCTCAGTAAGGAACTGTGAAGATAGCCCAGTTGGTAAAGTGTCAGGACCTAAGTTTGATCCCCCAAAGACAGACAGACAGACAGACAGACACACACACACACACACACGCACACGCACACACACGTTTGTAATTTGAGCACTGGGAAGGTGGAGACAGGTGGATGCCTGTACTTTGCTGGTCAGCCTAGCCTAATAAGCATTGGCTCCAGGCCAATGAAGAGACCTATCTCAAAAAACAAGTTGGATGGCACCTGAAGACTGACAATTGAGGTTGGCCTCTACATGCACACACATTACATATGCACAAACATGCCACATACATGTAAAATAAAAGAAAATAAAGGAATCTCAATAAAAGATTTAACTTAAGTTTATCAAATGACTACAATGTGTAGAATCTGCAATGCTGAAACATGAAGATATATTTGTATGCTCTACATGTGAGGTGCTAAGAGTATGAAATTATAGGCGGGTCAGGTTTTTGTCCAACAGGTTATCTGACAGGCTTGATTATACGGTTTGATATGGGGAAAGGCCTTGGACAACAAAACATTGCTCAGTATAGAAAGTTTAGTTTCAAAGTGAGTCTGACTTTCAACACTGACAGGAAGTAGTAGATCATAAGGTTTCCGACAGCTGCTGAGCTTTTCCTACTGCGCTAATTTATAAAAGGACTAATTTATAATCTCAGTGTTGTCAGTAACGAGCTGGGTGACTATGGACAAGCTAACTCACCTTCCCAAGTACTGAACTTTGAGGCCTATGATTTCTGTATTTTGACTTCCCAACCCCACCCCACCCATACATTTGAGGTCAAAAAATAGTCTCTTGCTTAAATTTGGGAACTACATCTCTCTTAGATTTGACAGGCAAGTGCCATTCTTTAGGGCACGACTCTCATCATCATTCAAAATCTACTGTAAACTCTAAAAGACAGTTTGGCCTCACAGCTGCAGGCCCATTTGCTGGTGACAGCATCACAGGAAGAAATGGCTTCTTCTAACCCAAGCCAACTGAGCTGTGATTGTGGCTCCGGGGGCTGTCCCTGTGGCTCACAGGGCTTCCTGCCACTCCTGCTAATCACTGACAGTTCCTGCAGAGATGCGCTAACAAGCATAGCCTTTGTACAGCAGGCAGCCGACTGTACTCTCCCAGCAGTGGAAGAAAATGACACACCACGGGACTGGTCAAGAGGCCAGGAAACAGGCTGCTCAAGAGAGAAATGGCTTCGCAAGGTGGTGAAACACAGACTACCCCGTCACCAAGAAGTCTGCATCAGGAACTTGCAATCTTCTCTCTTAGCACTAGTTGAGGGGTGGGGTGCTGGGACCTCTGGACCCCAATCCTGTCCTACAGAATTTGCTCCTTAAAGGTCAGATCCATCTGGTTCCATCACACACAACAGGCAGCATTCCTCAATTGCCTTTCACCTTTTTGATGGCCCAAGAAACTCAAGTCCAGAGAGGTCCTAGGGTTTCATGCTTCATGACACAGGGCTTAGTGGTCACAGTTCTGGACTGGAAAGCAGGAAGCCTGCTTCTAATCTCAGTGACATCTTCAATTCACTGTGTGACGAAGGGTAAGTTACTACCCTGGGCCCTTTCTTTTACCAGTTATAAAATGGGGCAAGATACTGCTGACCATATATGTATACTACGGGGGTCGGCTGGGGAAGGACTATCTGACACAATGATTTGGGGTACGCAGAGTTAAGAAGCTCCTCATAACCAGGTAGTGGTTATAGTAGAACCTAGGTATACATAGGCTACTCTTTAGCTATACAGCTTCCTAATGAGGCAAGAACAATGTAACAATGGAGTGTTTAAAAATACAAACACCAGGGGCAGGAGAGATGGCTCAGTGGTGGTTAAGAGCACTGGTTGCTCTTGCAAAGGACCCAGGTTCAACTCCTGGCACCCACATGGCAGCTAACAATCATCTGTAACTCCAGTTCCAGGAGATATGATGCCTTCTTCAGAACTCCATGCTTACATATATGCAGGCAATATACTCATACACATAAAATAAAAATAATAAATTAAAAACAGTATACAAACACCAGAGTCAGATCTCTTGAGTTCATTTGTGACTCCACTATTTATGATGAGACCTTACACAAATTATGTACCTTAAGGATCCATTTCCCCAAGTGTAAGATGAGAAGCACATTGAGCTTCTACCTCAAAAGGTGATTGAACGGACAAATGGAAATAAGTCTCACATAGACCATAGAGCAGTCTCAGGTGCAAAGCAAGTAATCAAACACCTTAGATATTATTGGATTTAATGCACAGCTACAAATTAGATCATCAGGAGCAGCTGAGGAACAGCATGTTGCAGTCTGGCATATTCTGCTATTGAGCTTCTGTGAAAGCCCAACTGGAAAGAAAAAACAAAACAAAACAAAACAAAATAAAAACCCAAGAAGTTGTCATGAGACCTTACACAAGTTATGTTCCAAGCTGAGAGGCATCCTGGCCATAAGAAGATCCAGAGGTACAGGGGTACTGAGCTGGAAGCAAGGTCTTCTCATGGGAAGAGTGAGATGCCTGGCTAGTAGTATTCTCAACCAGAAGATACAGCCCTCTCTCTGTAAGAAGGACTACACCTGCACTAGAGGCCCACCATGAGAAGAAACATGCCATCAGCAGGTACACGGGATATGACATGATATAGAACAGAAGTACCTAAATCCTTAGCACAGCAAGATGCTTAGTCAAGGCTTTTCTGCACCACGATCAGTCTGAGAAATCTGGATAACATCAGGTCTTCTGGCTTCCAGTCAACAGGTCTCTCAATTGACCTCTCGTGGTCCACAAACATCTTTTCAAGACACATTTCCTCAGGGTCTATAGTCTTTTCTTCTTCACCTCTTAAACTTGTCTATGATTTGCCAATTAAAACTCCTGCCCAAGCTATTATCTCCTGGAACCAGAAGGGCTTTATAGAAAAGTAAATCACTTATCTGGAGGCTAACCAGGATGCTGTGCAAACCCTCCCAGACATGTTCCCTACTCCTCCCCAATTGGGTTTCCTTTGCTGAACAATTCATTTCTCTTTCCTGGCTTGGAAATTAGTCTTCCCATCTACAGTTCAGCAGCAACAGAGCTCACAGTCCCAGCCATCTGGAAACAATTCCCTTAGCTACATGGCTATAGGCCAGCACAGGGCCTGAGAACCAATCCAAAGAAGAGCTATAGACTCCGTAGGTAAGGGCAAAAGGCATACAGAAAACAGAAGAGTCAGAGATGAGAGCTAGCCCTGAGAACTCTAAGACGTGTGTGTGGGGGAAAGTGATGAGAGAGGGAAGTCAACATCTTTTCCTTGGGCAACCGACTCAATTCAATGATTGACTTCAAGAGGGAAGTTCTAGGTGGGCAGTGTTCTCCATCTCAGGTCTCACAGCAGGGCACCCAGCATGCATGCACTGACACACCAGGTCCCACAGCGAGGCAGATATAACAATCTCTTTTTGTTCTGCATGTCTCTGTGTTCTAGCTCCTGCCCTTTTAGGGGAACTTGGAAAATCATTTAAGCTGAGTCTTCATTTACTCACCTACGAATCCAAGGGCGAAAATTACTTGTCTTATCTTCTTTACATACACATTATAAAGATAAAATAAGATAAATAATCAGAGTGCTTGGTAAATGACTGTTATTTATAAGCCAAGCCCCAAAGTTTTGCATAGTCTAGGTACAAAACCAAAGTCAGAAGCACAAGCAAGGATTCAAAATGAAGAGAATTTCATTCGTGAGTCACATCATCAAGAACACTGCAGACAATCCAATTTATAACTCTTAGGGACACTTTGTATTTCCTTTCACTCCTTCCTGGAACCCCTTCACTGCCATGCTGAGAGGAGCCTTTCACCATCCTAATGACTGTTGCTTTTTCCCTCTCACTCTTCCTACGCATGTTCCTATCAGTTCTTTAATATGCAACCCAAGAGGGCCTCACTTACTTTCCCCCGTGCCCCAACTCTAAACTGTACTGTTATCTAGAAGAGAAGTCTGGCAACTTCTTCTTCTTTTCTTCCCATCTTTCTAGTACTTCCCATCCTGTTCTAGGACATATTTTAAAAGGGCCCAGAGACTGGGAATGTAGTTCAGAGGTAGAGCTTTGTGCAAGGTCCTAAACTCCATTCCCACTTTATCAAACAAACAAACAAACAAACTAACTAACTAACTAACTAACTAACTAACTAACTAGATAGATAGATAGATAGATAGATAAATAAATAAATAAATAAATAAATAAATAAATAAATAATAAAACAAAAGGCCTGAGAACAGGACACAAATCTCTTTAGCTAACAAGGCCTAATTCTCTTCATGGAGAAAAGGACACATATACAGCCTGAGACACCATGGTTTGATTTGGCAATTTTTTGACTTTATGATGGTACAAAACCTATATACATTCAGTAGAAACTCTACTTCAAAATCTTTTCCTGGACTAATTTTGTATAGTAGGAAATGTTCATGAGACTGGGCAATGGCCGTGACCCCTAGTTCCTGGAAACAATCCATATTCCACAGGCTACTGTGCTGCTGAATTGGAATATTCGTTTGGCTGGGTACATTAAATGCATCTTCAATTTATGATATTTTCAACTGAAGATAAGTTTGTCATGGCATAACCCCATCTTAAGTCAAGAAACATCTGCATTAGTAAATCTTGACCCTGTCAGGTATTATCTTTATTACCCCCACTTGACAATGACAAAATACCTATAAATCTATGAAAGATGCCTTAAGACATATGAAGAATTAAAGGCGGAGGATGTAGAAAGGGGGCTGGAAGTCTCATGAGAAGCCAGACTTCATGGATGTCTCTAACTCATAAAGCCTTAGAAATGCTAATACAGAGCTTTCCAAAGTCTCTTCTGCAGGAAAATAGTTCCCAGAATATTAACACATATTAAATGGGAAAAATATACTTCTGTAGTCCAAGCAGTTTGTGAAATTCTGGATTTAACCAAATTAAAGTGTTCAAGACTTTTCATAAACTTAAACAGGATAGTTTTAACATAAAATATTTTTGATGATAAATGTTAAAGAATAAGTTTTAGAAAACGCTGATTTTTTAAAGACATCAGAGGGAGAGAGGGGGGTGATAGAATATGATTGAAACAATTACGCACATGTAGACTATATCATAACAAATCCCTTATATATAACTAATATATGTTAATAAAACATTTTTTTAAAGAAAATGCTAATTTGTCTATCCTGAATATATTCTCTAAGAAGCTGAGTCTTAGTGGGGAGGTAATGTGCTTAACATTATTCTGAGTGATTGTGGAGAGGTAGGGCTAAATCCTAGGTTCTCTAACTATCAGCCTGCTTCATGTGCCAGTCTCCTGGAGGAATGGCAGAGAGGAAAGACACCTGTACAGAAGTGTGGAGCTTGTCTTCACTCAAGTATCAAGGCTGCCATATCAAAGTAACTTCCCATGACAACCAATATCATACCCTAACCTAAGCCAGATTCCCTGTGTCATGATTAGAAGCCTACTGATTTACATGTAATATCGAAGTGAAGGGTCACCTTAGTACATGGCATGGTAACTTTTTTCCTACTGCAGGCTAAGGTCAGCATTATTTCTGGTGCTATCTACCTGCTCTTCTTTCAGAACATGTGTCCAGTGGTGGACCCCTATCCAACTGACTATATGTAACTATGTACAAAGTTCAGATGAAACCACAATCAAAGAGGATTTCATCATATAAGAACAATGACAGATGACTAACAGTGCCACCAGGTCTGGCATTAAAACAGCCCCCTCCAAACCTTCAACAGGGAAGCAGGTCAATGTCAGATGTGCTGGGCCCATCAGAGGAAAGTAACAGAGGACCGATGACTGTCCCTTTACCTTCTTCTTAGATTTAAAGACGTTACACCTGAAGATATTGCTGGCACCATCTCGAGCGATATAGCTGAAGATTTTCAAGTCTTGTGAATCGTGAGAAACATAGAAGATCCTAGGGAAAGAGCAACAGAAAATGCACTGAGCATGGTATTCAGTTCAGATTGTCAACAGGAAACCTTGATCAAGAAGGGGCAGAAGGCAGAGCTCGCTAATGCCAAGCTATCAAAGAAAGTCCTTTTCCTGTAGAAATAAAAAAGCCACTGTGCAGGGGGCACTTTCCACAGGCTCCTAGGAGTAGCTCCCCAACTTGGAAGAGCAGGCTTAGGTAGCACATGGACACCACACTATTATCAGCTACATCCTGAGGTGGCAAACCTGTTTTGGTAACACATGTGTTAGGAAGAAAAGAGTCTCCCACCCATATCAGAGCAATAAATCTACAATAAACCCAGAAATATGTGCACAAGTTTTCTGAGACCTATTTATGGTTATTCCCAAAGATGGAGTCTTGGGGAACCAGTCATGCTGGGAAATCTAAGACATTTGCTTTATTTCGGGTCTCTTGGTGTTATGACTCCATTTCCCATCCCCCTCTGTGGGCCGTGGCTTTTGCATATTCATTACATGAATCTTGGAGTGCATAAGTGATCAGGGGCCATCCCAGCAACTGGCGCAGAGGGAGTGCCTGAGCTCACAGAACATCCAAGTAGATGCCAATATACAAATAAGAAGTATTATGATGAAAAAAATCCATCAGAATAAGGAACAGAGTGTGACAGAGGTCACTGTTTTAGACAAGCAATGTCACAGAGATGCAGAGGCCCAGATGACATGTGGTGAGCCAGTCACAGAGATCCTGGGCCAAAATACTATAGAAAGAGGGCACAGAAAGATTATAAGCCCTAGAGAATGCAGAAAATTCTAGAAGGGCTTGTGAAATAATCGGTGTGATTCAAGTAGGACCAAAGAACCACCAGAGGTCAGAACACAGAAAGCCTTGAAGGTCACAGCTTATATTCTAAGTTGAGCTGAGAAGCCACTGGAAGCTTCTGGGCAGAGGACTGACTTTCTCATGCATCCTTAGAACTCAAGGAGTGCTCTGGCTGCTTGGGGTATAAGGACAAAGGTGGAGGCTGAAGGCAAAGGGGAAAATTATAAACAAAGTTCTGGAGACCAAGTCTTAAAGAGGCCTAGCCCAAGGTACCACCAGAACCCCCAGTGTAACTTGTGGACACAAGGTTGGGCAGAGTGGTGGAGGTCAGAGGGATTAGTTTTAGCACTGTTCTTGATGAACTCAACTACAATCACATTCCGTTCACATTTTTTTTTTCCTTTCTCAATAGCAACACTGATAACAGACAAGTTTATTTTTTAATTTACTTTAAAAATTATTATTTGAGATAGAGTCTTGTTAGGTAGTCTTGGTAGGCCTAAAACTTACCATGTAGCCCAGGCTAGCTTCAAACTCATGGTTGCCCCAGTCTCTTGAGTGCTAGAATTACAGGCATATACTACCACATCTGGCAATAGGCTTATGTTTAAAAATAAAAATTAGCATTGCATATATGGTGGAGATCGGGATTTAAAGTCTATAACATTGCTACTCATCATAACATAAGCTATGGAATCATTGTGGGCTCAAATGTGTTGTGTATTAAACGAGACTGTTTTTACAAATATCTTGCAGGTTATTGAGAAGACGAAATATTTAAGAAATTTCCCTTTTACTTCTCTTTACCAAGTCTGCCTCTAGTCTCACAACTAGGATGACCCATGGAAATCTTAGAGGGACCTGAAAAGAAAAGTGGGCCAGAAAAGAGAACACCGGGAAGAAACCTAGGAAGAGGTCCAGTTTCCCCTGCTGGAAGGCATTTTGGTGCCTTCTACCTACTACCTTCTACCACATGTCTACTACCTTGATCCTCAAATAGACAATATGGCTTCCAAGAGAGCTAACCCAAGGTTATTAAGCCCTTAGCGTCCCCCTTAGCCTTCCAATAATGCCAAACTGTCTTCATGTAGAAGGGACAAGCCAACAGCTGGATCCCAGCATCTCCTACCTGAACTCTAGACTCACGTGGTCATACCCCTAGACATCCCTCCTGAAGACTCATAAGTTCCTCAAACTCATTTGGTCTCTACCTGAATTTACTATCATATCCCCTTCCCTTCATTCTCTTCAGCCCCATCTTGAAGGGCACAGTTTCCACTAAAGGGAGGAACCCCGGGAACATCCTTGACTCTTTCCTCCACTGTCCCCAGTACCCATTCCTCATGACCAAGTTCCTATAGCACACTTTCCTAATGTGTCTCCACATTTGTTTTTCTTTCTGACTCCACGGTCTCCCTTTGCTCTTGTCTTTCATCTGGATTTCTGCAGCATCCTCATGTTGTATCTCTCTGCTTCCTATCCCACTAACTGCTACCCCATTCTTTACAATGACATTTTAAAAAGCACATTACACCCCATTTCCTTTCTAAAACCATCCAAAGACTTCCTATAGACGCTAGGATAAAGTCCAAACTCCTTAGCATGGAGTATCCATCCTTCTGCTCCTGTCTCTCTCCAGAGTCTTGACCTACCCAGGTCTGCAGAGCTGGTTACATTCATCTTCCTGTCTTTGCAATCTCTGGGGATAACCTGGGAATCCTTTAAGACTTGGGTCAAGAAACCTTCTTTTCCCCTCAGTAGTCTGAGCCTATAAGCCCCCTTGGGGCTCACCTGTGCTGTATCATGTATCACACTATGACATTTATACAGAAGCTCTTTGAAGGAACAAGGATCACATCTTGGCACCCCCAGGGCTAGCATAGCGACTGGCATGTGGGAAGGAGGCATTCCTACCATCATTAATGAGCACTGATAATGTAGTCTGCCCAGCTACTCATTTTCCCTGCAGGAAGTCAGGACCAGTTAGTTCAGATGCACCACACATAAAACTCCTTTGATTTTTACTTTTTAATTTATTATGTAATACCCTAAGGACTGAGACCTGGATTTAAAACTGATACAGCAGAGATGAATGTGAACCAGCATGCCAACAAGGCACAGAGAGGCAAAAGGCACAAAGGAAAGGGGCAAGCTATGGTTAACTTAACCTTAACAGACAGAGCCCCTCTTCAGAAAGTCTAGTGACAACCCCTGTATGGAAGTCACTCTCTCTAGACTGTAGATCCGGGAGGCTGCTCTGTTAACTGTGTCTGAGTTCAGAAGCATAATGTGTCGTTATACAAAGTAAACAACCTCTAGCAAGCCAAAAAGTCATTTGGTGAACATAGAAAATTTTCCACAAGCAGGACCACAAAGCAGAGGTTTTCCAGAGGAACTCATTCCTCAACAAATTAATAACCAAAAAATTAAAGGCTCAGATCTAGATTTCTAGATGTAGAAATCTACCAAGAACCTTTCTTCTCACCACTTGGTTTGCCAAAGAACTGAATGAGGGGGTAGGTGAAAGTAGGGAGGGACATGTTTCAGGGATTTGCCTGTCTTTCTCCTCCCCTTTATCTTTAGCCTGAAGACTAGTGTGGCTCTGAACCTCGTTCCAAAACGTGTCATGGTCAGTCTTCTTGCCCTTCACCGTAATTATCAAGGGTAGCACACTAAAGAAGTTCATATAAGTTATCATGTTTCTAAGGCCTTATGACACTCTGCTTCCTCTTCAAATTCCCTAAGATCTCTTGATTTCATTTCAAAATATACATGAAATTGTAACTTTTGCTTCCCATAGCAATGAATTTGTAAAGATTCTATATCCATACACTTACCATGAGTGACATCTACACAATATCTTGGAGAAACTAAGATTTGGGGTTTATCATCACATTGGAATTCAGATTGATAACGTGAAAGAGTCCCGCTGCACCTATCATCAATTACCTCTTTTTCCCCTTTCCTGGACTAATGATTTATAGGTAAACTTGTGTTTCTGCTGAGGTGGTAATCATAGACTAAAAATAGAATTTGGGGGAAAATGTCCATGAAGGCATCAGGTCTGAAACCCAACATCCCTGTGAGTCAGGATTTGTCAGTGATAAGCATTTCACTCCCTGAGAGAGTATCCATTCCCTTTTGGGAAGGGTCTAATTACTTGGAAATTTTCCCTTATGTTGATTGGAAACCTACCCACAGGAATGCAGTGGAGGAAAATGGTTAAGAACATTGGCCCTAGGGTAGGACAGACCTAGATTTCAGCACCTGCTCTACACTGACTAGCTGCTAGGATTCCGTCCTTATCTACATCACCTCCTTATTCTGGCTCCTTCTTGTCCTTTAGCTGTGAAATGGGGAAGGTCATATTGTTGCCCCTCATTGCAATGCTGAAAGAATGCAAGTGTGAAGGGGAACTGACAGCAAATGGTTGACCGGTTGACCCGTGGCAGCTGTTCATACTGCTTCTGTGTTCCCCACCCTCGTGCTCTCCTCTTAATGAGCAAAACTAAACTTTCTTCCTCATGGCAAAGTCTTCAATATTTGTATCTAATCACCATGTTTATATTTATTTTGTTCATTCCTTTTTTAAAGACAAACACTTCCTCTTCCTTCAGTAGTTCCTCAACTAGCACATCTCTAGGTCTCTTATTGTTCTGGCAGGCTGGTACTATGGAAAGGATAGGAGCTTTGGGATGAAAGGATCCAAGTTCAAGTCTTAGCTCTACTACTTCCTGGCTGTTGAATTTAAGCAAGCCACTTGATTGACATAACCTGCTGTTTCCTCATCTAAAATAGACACATAATATCTTCTACATAGTACTATGTTAAGTATTAACTCATGTGTACTGCATTTAACCCAATGCCTAACATATAGTGAACCCCTTGCTCAGTAAAGAACTCTAGCTTCTTTGTTAACCTTTTTTATACATACAACAATTTGCCATCAACTCTCTTAAAATGCAGTTGCAGAACTAAATGCACTTTCACAAAGGGGTCTGAACAGCACAGAGAGTCTATTTTGCTGGATATTTTCTATGCCCCCAAACTGAATTTTCAGCAGAGCATCTTTTTCTTTAGTTACAGCATCTAATTGCTGACTCACATTGTGGTCAACTCAAACATTCTTAATCGTTCTCTCTCTCTCTCTCTGTCTCTCTCTGTCTCTCCCTCTCTCTTTATATATATACATATATAGAGAGAGATGGATAGATAGATAAATAGGTAGATAGATAGATAGATGGATGGATAGATGTGTGTGTGATGCGTGTACACATATATCCATTCTGTTGGTTTTGTTTCTCTGAAGGACCCTGACTAATATAGCCATATTCCTCTGGGTGCTAGCATCCTTCCTCCAAAGACCTCTATTTCCATGGGGATTGTCAATGCTGCAGAGAATGTAAAAGGTCTTGAGTCACATGCAAGGTTTCCTGCCAGGTCTATATTCAGGCTCCTTCCCATCTCAGACTCATAGGCGAGCCTCCATATCTCTTCCTATCAATCCCTGCTGGATCTCATCTAGCCATCCCAGTCCTGCCATAGCCCAAAACACAGAACCTGAGACCAGAGGCTCTGGACCTGCCGAGGGCTTTCAAGTAAACTCTGTTCCTTCTCTCAGCCTTCAGTCTTAATCTTGGAAGTGCGACTATTAAAACCATCTTTTCAGAAGTCCATATTAGACTATGGTAAGCAATGATAGGAAATGTTGTGAAAATATTTTAGAACTATGGAAATAAACCTAGACATGTCAAATGGAGGAACAAAGAGAAACATTAATTGTTCTCCCAAAATCACTATCTCTAGAGGTAGGAAAAGTTGATTCCCCTGTTAAAATGTGACGCTATCTTAGTTTTCATTACTATAATGAAATTCTGAGGCAATATATTTAATAAAGAAAGGTTTCTTTAGCTCATAGGCTTGAGGCTGAAAGTCCAAACAATATGGCATAGGCTCTGATAAGGGTCCCCATTGGCTGCAAAGCATCATAGGGGAAAGCTTGTATATCTCTTCATGTCTTCTAGTCTCTCTCCCTCTCCTTATGAAGCCACTTCTTATGCTTAAGAGACTCTATCCTAATGACCTGCTCTAATTACTTTCTAAAGTCCTCCCTCTAAATATCATTGGTAGATGAGTTTCTATTGACTACTATTAACCCAAGATTTCAGGGTTCAAACTTCTTCATGAGTTTGGGGTTGGAGTAGGGCAATGACAAAGCACACTCAGACCATGGCAGGTATAGAGATTTTTCTCTTGAGTCTTATAAGACATTGGCATTCTTAACTCAGAAAGACTCCCACAGGACAGGGGAGAATGAAAGCCAAATGAAAAAGATAAGTGGTGAAGTAAGCTATGGATTGTGGGGACAGAATCAAGTAGTCTTCTTAAGGAAAACCTCCAGGAAAGTAAGAAGTATGATATAAAAACTGCAAAGGACAGACAGAGACAACCAATCTTTGCTTAAGACCAGCTGAGTGAGTTTTGACTGTGTAGGGCCTGTTCCTCCCAGCTTGACTCCCTAGGCAACCCAACAAGCTTTGTGACCCATCTCCAAATGAATGTGCTATCCTCAGAGGGTACTGGGATGATTTTAGAACAGGTGCAGGATTGGAGGGAGGCCAACATCCTCTATGCTTTGCCCACAGAGCACACAGATAATCTGCAGGAAGGAATGTATCCCTCATCCTCACCTCCAGACACTGCTTGAACACTGCTGTGCCTTTCTCTTTTCCACACAGTGCCACAGCATCAACAAACTTTCACACTCCTGTCCTGGGTTGTCTCTCACTCTTATTCCCATGCCTCTTATTTATTTTTAGCCTAATCTTTAGATAACACTGATCTTCGTGTTGATCGTTTTTTTTTTATTATTGGTTTCGCCTGCTTATCCTTCCCTCTTACTGAACTTACAGGACTCGTTATCATTTTGGCTTTCTATCAGAAGTTACTTCAATTTCTATAGTTTTCATCTCATTCTCAATTTGAAGAATGCTTTCCTAGGATTTCACTTTCATAAGGCTATTTGGCATGAAGGAAGGAGAACTACACTCCAGCAATGGTGCACATAACTCCTCATGTGATCAAGTTCATTGGATAAATTCAGAGAGCATAGACTGTGCTGGTCTTTTATTTCTGTGGCAGAATACTTCATAAAAGTAACAATTGCCAAGATTTTAATTCATGGTCAACTGGCTCCATTGCTTTTAAAACTATAGAAAGCAGAAAAAAAATCATGGTGGGAGGGCACAGTGAGGGAAACCTTCTCACTTTGTGGCAGCCAGGAAGCAGAGAGCAAGGGAGGAAGGGGAAGAGACTGGGGACAGAATCCTTCCAGATTGTGCTCCCAATGACCTACTTCCTCCAACTAGATTTAACCTTTGTTTCCCTCACGTTGAACAATGCAGTCAAAATATGAATCCATGAATGAATTAATCCCTGATGAGGTAAGAGACCTTGCAATCAAGTCACCACTGAATACTGCCTCAGGACCAAGTCTTCAGTACCTGGGCCTGTGGGGGACACTTCACGTTCAAACTCTCACGCTACTTCAGAGGAGAGAGAATTGACAGTTTATATAAATGTATTTGGGTTTTGACAGCCGGCAAAAGAAATTTAAAGAAATTCTGAGTGTTGGAAAGAAGCTACAGCCTTGAAGAATATAAAAAGGATTTTTGTATGGTGTTTCTTTTTGAAGGGACGCTGGTTCATTTTTTGCCTGCCTGTCAAATACAGAACAAGAAGAAATTAACTTATCACGCATTTGGCATTTAGGAAGGGCTATGTAATGGTTTGTGGTTGATTCAAGCAAAGCAGGGAAGATTTTAGTGGGACATAAGAAAGAACTTGTTAACAGCTGTGAAATTAAAGCATAAATTAACTGCTGAGATAGGCCATGAGGGGGCCTTAACTTGACTTTCAAAAGCTAAATATGTATTTGTCTGGCTCTCATTAGATTTTAAAACTCCATTGATGTTTATTTCTTACTCTAGGTACACAGTAGATCTTTGAAACAGTAATTTAGACATTTATATATTTTGTTCCTTAAAGAGACTTTAGAAACCAACTCCTGTGTTTGCATTTCTATGACTGTAGCTAAAGAAATGAGGCTACCTCCCAGCCTTTCTTCTACAATGTACCATGGCATGGCAGGTGGCATACATCCCAGGCATGGTGACAAGCAGATACTGAACAATGTATCTCAGTGTCAATGTGTCATGTAGAAGTTTCTGCCCTTTCTACACTTCCAGGGTTCTCACACTTCTGGAAGACTCGTGTTCAGGGACAGAATTTCCATCCCAGAGCCAGAAAGCAGAGACAAAACTAACACCATAGAGAGCAGAGGCACTACTCTGGTGCATGCTGAGGGCCCTTGCCTAGAAAGCTGCAGCCCCCTCTCCTTGAACCATTTCCCCTGTTGCCTGCAAGACAGTGAATGGTGTCCTTCAAGTATCATGTGGAGGAAAGGGATGAGTATTACCAGGGCCAAAGAAACCATAAGCAAAGGTGCATATCTTTCCTCCTCAGCTGCCTCTTACATGGAGACCCCCCCCCATGATGAAGAGGGATAGTAGAAGAAATGATGGAACACAGCCATGTGGCACAGGTGAGGATGCAGCTCTACTACTTTCTCAAAGCTGCCAAACACTCTGTGCCTCGATTTTCTCAACTGCAAAATGGGATAAGAGGCTCATAGGATTATTTAGAGACTAACAGTTTATACATAGGACCTGGGCCATAACAGATGCTCAGAAAAACCTTTACTATAATGACTTGATGTAATCAAATAAGAAGGTTTGCTAAGCTGGTGATGATACATCTACTCTAAGTACTTTACATGTTAAAAACTCATTTGATCTTCATTAACCATCTTATGAAGTAGTGTTATTAACCCCATTTTACAGAGGAGGAAACGGAGACAAAAAGACAAAGAACTTATTCAAATTTGATCTCCTATCAGTTTTCAAACATATATCAAGAGTTTGGGGATGGGAGGTTGGGAGGCTGAGGCAGCTTCAGCTCAAAGGTGGAGGAATGCAGAGAAGATTGGGAAGAAACCCTATTGCTTTCCTTTGCTGTGTACTAGATATTGTCTCTCTTCATCTGTCTCCTTACAACCATGAGCACACAGCATGGCATTTAATCCATGAATCTCTTACCTTGATCGTCCTCAGCCTCTCTCGTGGCATACCAAATTTCTTAGGACATAGTGCCAAGCTAAGTGTGCATCAGAGGCTGTCCTGAGGAATACAGGGTGTGCTGTTGATAGGGAAAGGTATATGGAACAGAGTGCTGTAAAACATGGAAGGGGTAACATTTGCCTATGGGCCCAGAAAAAGCATACAGGACAGTGGCTACCATACTGCACCTTGCAGCCTATATGGTGTGAACTGTGGTGTGGGCCTGTCAGGATCTTGGAAGTAACCTTATCACTTGAGTAACTCAAGGAGAGTCAGTAGGGGACTATTGACAAAGGACAGGGTGGAGTACAGAGACATTGCTGGGGATACTGCTGGGTCCTGGGCATCCTTAGCATCCCTAAGGCCTAGGGAGACAGGGCAGTGAGCATTTCCAGGTCTCAGAGAGATAGCCATATGCCCCTTGGTGGGAGCTCTGTAACAGACCACAAAAGCACCCTATCTGGGCATGGAGCATGGTGGAGAGAGCTGGAGACCATGTCTAAGAGACAAAGAAAAGCTGTCAGTCACAGAAACAGGAGGGAACACTGTTCCCTAACAGGCACATGCACTGAAAGGCATCATCAAGTCCATTCAGGTGTGTGTGGGGGGGGGCACAGGGTATGCCAAGGGATCAGTAGGAGATGGAAGCAGGTGGTCAGAGCTGACAGTGGAAAGCCCAGACACATAGCTCAGAATTTACCAAAAGAGCTGAGGACACTGATAAGAATTCTGAGCAGGGGAAAGTGACAGCTGGAAGTCAGTATGAAGGATGGACTGAAGGAGGACAGAAGCAAAAAGGTATGCCAATAAAGAGGCTGCTGTAATGTGGGGCATGTAGGGGCACAGAGAAAATCTGGACCTGGAGCTTGCCAGGTAGAAAGGCTGGACCGATAGTCATCTGCTTACAGCTGTGAGAGAAGGTGAATCTCTGAAGTCTCAAGTTCTGGTCTTATCTCTAGGTCTGGGGGCTGCCATGCCAATCTGAGTTTATCAAGTTAGGTGCAAACCACAGGCAGGGTGAATGACATTTCCTGGCAATATGCAGAGCAGAGTCTGTATAGCCAGACTGAGCATCTTGAGTTGAAGCAGAAATGTGGAAGACCTAAGGCAGAAGCTGTGATCACAGGTATGAGGAGATGGACTTGGGTCATTTCTCAGAAGGAGGAAAAAGATGACTGTAATGGGTGATTTGGTGGATGGTTTAAACATGAAATAGGTCAAGGGATGAGAGGAGAAAAGAAGGCTGAGGGGACAGGGAAGGATGAGAAAGTGTGGTTGGTTCTGGACATGTCAACTTTGAGGGGCCCAAAGCACCATGAAGTTGCTAAGAGATAACTGGAGATACGGGCATAGATTTGAGCATCCTTAGGACTTAGCTGAGAGTGGATGTATGGGAAGGACTAGATCTCCTGAGGAACGAATAGATTGGGAGGAGAAGGAGCTTATATAAGTTTACTTTTCTTTTTTATGTGTATGAGTATATTGCCCACATGTATGTAACTACAATTCCTGCAGAGGTCAGAAGAGGGAGCTGGATTCCCCTGAAACTGGAGATGGTCATTAACTGCCATGTGGGTGCTGGGAATGGAACCTGAGTCCTCTGCAAAAGCAGTCTGTGTTTTAACCGCTGAGCTATCTCTCTAGCCCTTATTATTTTTCTTGCTATGACAAAATACCTGACAAACACAACCTAACAGAGGAAGGGTTTATTTTGCTTCATAGTTTTAAGGAGGTTTTCATCTGTCGTGGTAGAGAAGGCATGGCAGAGTTGAATTGTGGCACAGTGTGAGGCCAGGTTCCTTATATCACAGAGGCAGACAGGAACCAGAGAGAACTAGATGAGAACTAGGATTGGGCCTCACCTTCAAAGGACTGCTCCCAGCAACCCACCGTCTCCAGTCAGGGCCAGGTAGGCCTAAAGACTCTATAACCTCTCAAAACAGCACCATCAGCCAAAGCCTTGTGTTCAAACACATGTGCCTGAGGGGAACATTATACTTTCAAACAGTAACAGAGCTCACTGGGAGAATCTGATTTACAGTTTCCATTTATAGGGAGAGTAGAAAGAAGAGGGAGAGCCAGTAAACCTGACTGAGTGGGGAAGTCAAGAAGAGCCAGAGAGGAACAGAAGACCACAGTAGGCACTACAGGTACAAGAAGTCTCCAGAAGGACAGGAAGACCCACAGCATCAGGTGCTTCCCAGAAACTGCTTGGGATACTGACAGGAAGGGACTAAGTGAAGATATCATTGGTGACCTTGGCAAGCTACTCTTGGTGGAATAGCTTGGCAAGCCTGGTTAGAAGAATCTGAAAAGCTTCAGAGGAGCTTTAGAAAGAGATATAAGAAATAAAATTAGTTCAAAGAGCTCAGCCACAATAGGTCAAAGCAAGATGAGGGGTTAAGGGGCATTTTTCCTTTTAAGATGGCAAAACCTGGGGTGGAGAAATGGTTCAACAGTCAAGAGCGCTGACTGCTCTTGCAGAAGAGCTGGGTTCAATTCCCAGCATCTGCATGTCAGCTAACGACTGTCTGCAATTCCAGTTCCAGGGGAGTTGGATGCCCTCTTCTGACCTCTGCAGGCATTGCATGACACGGGTACACTCACACACATGCAGGCAATATACTCATATACATAAATTCAAAATAATAAATTATATTGTTTTTAAAAGATGGCAAAACCTGAGCCTGTTAATAGGCTAAAAAGAAAGAAAGAAAAAAAGAAATGAAAGAAGGAAGGAAGAAAGAAAAAGAAAAAGGAGAGAAAGAGAGAAAGAACAAACGAACATGCTTGGGAGATAAGCAAGCACTTCACCGGCTAAGCTAACACATGAGAACCTTAGCTAGATTCCAAGAACTCACACAGAAATTCTGGGCACGTATGCATCTGTAATCAATCCTAGTACTTGGGGGAGAGAAACAACAGAATTCCTGGGGCTTAATGCCCAGTTTCTCTGACCAAATTGATGAGTTCCAGGCCAATAAGAGATCCTGTCTCAAAGAAAGGTGGACAGTGTTCTTGAGAATGACACTTGAGGGTGTCCTCTAGCTTCCACATGCACACATACCTGCACACACACAGATGGGGGGAGAGAGAGAGAGAGAGAGAGAGAGAGAGAGAGAGAGAGAGAGAGAGAGGTCTTAAGACCCAAGGAAATACAGAGAGTATGATAGTGGCTCAGATCCAGAGAGGCAGCAGAAGTTGGGGTCCAAGTAGAAGAGTCCCTCAAATCCAGGAGGATATCAACCATGAACCAGCCGCAAAGGTGGGAGGTGTTCCTACCCTTGGATAGACTCCCTTCCTCAGCTCTCTGGCAGCATTTTCAAGAGCTAAGCCTCTCTCTTCAAGAGAGCTGGGGCTGTGTGATGTGGAAATAGTAGAGCTGGCTGAAGCAAGAGGTCAGCCTGCGTCTTAGTAAAGTGTCCTGATCAAAGCCAGTGCTGACTTAATTGCCCAAATCAGTGTTTAATCTGTCATTCTGCTGCTGTCTTCTTAGAAGAGATATACATTAGTTTATCCTGTCTCTGAACCCTGGAGGAGTAGTGCTTATGTAAACATAGGGTTTAGATGCATGGGGAAGCCAGGCAACAGACACCAAAGGATCTCTTGGGACTTGGCGGTCTGAGCACTTGCAGTTTCTCTTTTACATTTAGCTTGTCAAATTCCTCTCCATCAACTGAGGTGTCTGACAAGCTTAATTGTTTCCTCGGGGCTTTGCCTTTCCTTCAGTGCACAAAGGCAACTGGGAAGGATTTGCTAATAAAAGCCTTCTTACACAAATAGATGTATATGTGCATGGGCCTACACACATGTGGACTTGTATACCTATGTACACACACACACACACACACACACACACACACACAATCCTATTAGTTGGACAGCTGCTCCAAGTATAGCATGTAATGAACCTGTAGTTTCCTTCAGCATTCAGGACCATCTTCAAAGATTAATTATGTGCAAATAGACAACGAACTGATGTACAGATAGATTATAACTATCAGGGCTGACATCCTGAGGGTCTTCTCACTCATTTTCTTCACACACAAAAAAATTGTTTATTAAGGCCATTAAGAATAAAGTGAACACACTTCCCAGATTCTATGATTTCAGTCTCCCACCTGAAAGTTAGAAATTATCAGTGAAAACCTCAACAGATAGAACAAGAGATGAAGTTAATGTCTAGGACAACATACACAAAAAACAACGCAGCCCTTCAGGCAAAGTGCTAACTGCAGAGCCGTGGCCGAGGACAGGGCTAGCTTCTTTCATCAGTTGAGGAAAAGAGGGTGGGCATTTTCAAAGGCGACATGGCTGGTGGTTAATCCTACAGCATTAAGAGGTACTAGGCTCTCTCTGAGCAAAGATAAACAAGATCATTTGACTTCTTGTTTCTCAATGTTCCCAACTGTAACACTTTAAAATTTGAATTTAGTTATTTTTATGTGTATTAGTGTTCTGCCTACATGTATGGTAAGTGTACCATATGTGTTCAATGCCCACAGAGGCCAGAAGAGGAGGAAATGAGATTCCCTGGAACTGGAGTTTCAGATAGTTGTTAGCTGCCATGTGGGTACTACTATTGAACTTGGGTCCTCTGTAAGAGCAGCCAGTGCTCTTAACTGCTAAGCCATCTATCTCTCCAACCCCTGCAATGTTCTTAAAAGAGTTCTTGCCAGCTACTTATTTTCTGTTAGGACTTCCATTCTGATGGTCTAACAGAAGTGTTGCTTTGCTATGCTCTCCAAACACTTTCACACAGGATCACATTCGTTGTTCAGCAAATGTTTCTGTAGACTGGTGAGTCAGTTCAAAGTCTACAGAATGAGGATTGCCACTTCCAGAGAATTTTGCAAAGCTTTAAGTAGAAATCAACTAAATTGAACATATATGCACTGAGTACTATTATGTGCAAGACAGTGGTCAAGGAGTTTCAACGAGCATTAATATCGTTACTGTTGTGTGTGTGATGTGTGTATGTGTGCCACAGTACCTCTGTGGAGATCAGAGACCAATTTTGTGGACTTGGTTCACTCCTACTACCTTTACAAGGGTTCTGGGGATTGAACTCAGGTTTGTCAGGCTTACATACTAACTGAATCATCTCATTGGCCCTTAAAATAGTTCCTAATAAAATGCAAGGTCAAATAAACAACTATTAATGAAGAGATGATCTTAAAGGCTATACAAACTCATAGTCCAAAGGAAAAACAGATCACACATTGTGGAACACACTTGTAATCCCAGTACTCGGGAGGCTGAGGCAGGAGCACTGTTGTGAATTTGAGCCAGCCTGGGCTATATAACAAGCAAGAAGCAAGCTAGAACTACATAGCAAGACCCTGTCTCAAAAAACACAAAGAAAAGAAAAAAAATTAAAGTTATATTTCCACTCTAAAACTAGGGATGAAATCAGGAATTCCCATTGAGTGTGATATTTAAAATAAACCTTGAAAGATGACTAAGAATTTGACAGGCAGAAATGTTAAGCCAAACACAGAGAATACTTAATTAACCACAGTTTGATCTTAACTGCTGTCAGCAACTGGGAAAATCTGCAGCTCCTTAAAAACCCGCATCCCCAAGTCTCTTGATAAAGAGCACAGGCTCTGCAGACAGGCCAGTTCTTTTATCCATCACCCCCATCCTTCATCCCCACCATCCCATCCCCATTCTTCATCCCAATCTAATTATTCCATTCCCTCCCATCCTCTATCCCACCCCACTCCCCAATCCCACCATATTCCACCCTCCCCCATCCCATCCCCTTCCCATTCTTCTTGAATTCTATGTATAACCCCTTTAGTTTTAAAGGCTACCAGAAAGGAAGCCCAGGCAAATCTAGCTATTTTTCCAACTGTGCTAAGATTTGAGAAAGAGTCCACAGAGGGCTAGACACTGCAACACAGTATCCAGACTGGTGTCCAGTACAAGGTGTCTTAGTGGCCATTGTGGGATAAGCAGTGGCACTGCCTATTGCCACCCTTGAAGTTATCTGTTAATATTAAAAGCCTGTCAGCTAGAGACTACACAAGAGCAACCTTTATTTGCCTTTAAGGTTGGCCACACAGTGGCCCCTGCCTGAATCATTACTTCATCTTTGGAATGCAGTTATTCTCATCACTGTATCACTAATGCATCATCTGGGTTTTGGTAATGAAATCCAGACCTCATGCTGACTTTCTGATAATCCAAAAGATTCCAAGGATACTGAGGACGCCATAAAGGCTGCTCCTACGCAAATCCTCTCCCATTTGAAACTCATCAGCACAAGATTGGTTTGTTTTGAATAAGACTCCTCTAATGAGATACAAATGTCTCCCACGTTGGTAAAGTAAAATCCATCATCATTCAAACATCAAATTGTTAAGAACACTGGATAGCTTTGATTTTTATTTTTGTTTTCCAGTTCCTACTCAGCCAGAGTAGGAGAGCCAATGACAAATGTTCCTGGCTTTAAATGTAAATCTTTAATGATGGTCCACAACACTTGCTGGCACGAAGGCGTCTTCCTTGGTGTTCATGGACCTTCAGGACAATGAGGGTCACAAATTCTCCTAAAATACAAAATTATGACCTGGGCACAGTAATTCACACCTGTAATCTCAGCGGTTGGGAGGCTGAGGCAAGAGGATCGCTGGGAATTCAAAGTCAGCCTGAGATATATAGTGGATTCTAGGTCACTCTGGGCTAAATGAGACCTTGACTCAAAACAAACCAACAGTATGTACAAGACTATATCTTACCCCAGTTTTCAATGGATTTTCAAAGCTACTTATATCCTCTCAAACGTCAAGACCACCCAACGGACACTCAATTTGGTAGCCGGAATGGAAATGGTTCGCACATACTTTCCTACCGGAGATTCTTCAATGCCTTGTACAGCCTCTAAATCAATTCTTTACATATTTAAGAAGGAGAAAATGAAGCACAGAATAAAGAAATTAGAAAACATCTACTCATTTCATAGCAGAACCGGAACAGCCTGGTTTCCCAGTTCCCCTGCTATTTTCTCTACAGAGAAATCCTCCCCATGGAAGACAGTATTTAGTTAATGAAGTTTCCTGAAGTTGGCCTAATTGGATTTTCCATCATTAGTTTAAAAGATGCCCTACAAGGCCAGGTCCAGAGAGGCTGATCTGAAGGTCTAACTTTGATTGGTGCTTCTGCTACTTCAGTTTTCCTCCATGCAGATTTATGCTCTTAGTGGGCTTTGTGCCACTCTTGATCTGTGCTTTAGGCCACCAAGAAGGATAAAGGACAAAGCCACTGAGAGGATAAGTAGGCTTAATAGCCTTTGTGAAATGAACATTTTAAAGATTTTATTTATTTTTATGGTGCTAGGGATCCACCATAGGACCTTGTGCATGCTAGGAAAGCACTCTATTTCTAAGCTATGGTCTCAGCCCTGCAATGCATGTTTTAGCACAGCAAAGAAGCAGATCTTGCCTTCCTTCCCTTTGTCACGCATTATTTATTGAATACCCATCATACATTAAGTATCCTCCTAAGCACCAGAGATGCAAAAGTAGAAACAGCAAAGAATGGCTCCTGCCTTCATAGGAAGGAAGAAACAGGAAAAGAAAAGATAGTCACGTGTGTCATAAGTGCATGTGACTTAGAGCCAGAGGGCCTCAAATGATTAGTCAGCAATCCCTTGCTGGGGGTTTATTGAGACTCAGTAAGCACCAGAGAAATACCATGAAGAGGACTAAGGACTAAATGCAGAGCTTGACCTTCAGGGAAGATAGAGAATGCCTGCATCTATGTAGGACTGAGAACAAAAGAGGGAGAAACAAAATAAACAGAAATAAAGGAGAAGCAACAAAGTGTATGGATTGGGGAAAGCTGCAGAAGAATCCAGGAGAAATGATGGTGTGTTTGGACATGTAAACACACATGAACACCGAGGGAGCTGTTTCTGGGAAAGAAATCAAAGCCAGACAATGTAGGCTCTGACAAAGGCAGGACCATGACCTTGGGAAAGAAGGAGCATTGACAGCAGACATACATTTGCGTGGGATCAGCAGGAGAGAGTAGAACATATCTGAAGAGAGGTAGGGGTCCACGGAGACAGAGTGAAGCGGGGTAGATAGAGCTGAAGCTGGTGACACAAGTGAATGTGGGTCCAGAGCAGACATAGTTGGCAGTGCCATAAAGATGCTCTGGGAGACAAGAGGAAAGTTAAGGAAGTTCACACAGGAAAGTGTAGAGCTGACCAGTGGAAGGTGAAAAAGGGTTGGGATATTAGTGAGGAGAATTTCTACCAGAGTGAACAAGGAACCAGAGGGCTGCCCTGGGAGGTAATGGGAGCCAGGCAGAATGAATGCCCTTTCCTTCCCCTTCTCAGTTCTTTTCATAATGTTCTCCATGCAGAAAATTGGGTGAGTTATTTTCACTCATGCGTATGTATGAGGAGACACTGTCAAGGAAAGGTTTCAAAGCTGGAAGAAATAAAAACATCAACTCTACATGAAGCATTACTCATGGCTAGAGTGATGGGACAATTATACTGTCAGATGGGCTGCCCAGAAATGATATAGGAGAGAGCTCTCTGCTGGGTTGCTTTCCGGCTCCTGCTTATCAGTTTTCCCAGTTTAGCAGAAGCCCCTCAAGAACCTCAGATAATGGGAGGCAGGAGTGGAAGATGCTTAGCCTTTCAGAAGGATGCAAGAAGGTGCAGACAGTCACCCTGTCACTTGTGAGTGAGAAGTCAAAGCAAAGGATTGGCTCTAATTCTGGGTCTATACCTCCTTTCTTGACCTTTTAGGGTCCTCTATTGCTTGGGTCCCTTCCAGACTCCAACAGGAATGGAGAGTGGGGACTGTATGCCAGGCTTTGTGTTGGGGGCTTGTGGCAGGGTAGAGAAATTTTATGGTTTGGATGTGTCCCCCAAAGGTTCATATGTAAAGGCATGGTCCCCCAAGGTGATGTGAATTAGAGGTGATGGAATCTTTGGGAGGAGGAGTCTTATAGGAGGTTCTTAGGTCATACAGGGTTTGTTCCCTAAGAGGAATGTAGAAGCTCCATCAATGCTCCCTTCTTCTGCTTCCTGGCTCAAGATGTGACCACTGATTCCAATGGGTACTCAAATTATATGCCACCCTCACTAGAGGTCCAAACCAATGAGGCCATCTGAACCATGAGCCAAATTACTTCATAAGTAGCCTAGGTTGAGTATTTTAATAAAGCAGTGGAAAACTAACAAATATAGAAAGGATGTTTTAGAGCAGAATCATCTCTACCTGAATCTAGGAGGACAGCATTAATTCTGGAGGTTTTAAAAGTCCTGAGAGCATTTTTCTTTGGCTCCATAAAACAACAGAGTGACTAATGATTAGAGCATCTACCATCTCTCATAATTATATGATCCTACCTAAATATCTGAGGTCAGAGTTGTATGTAATTACATATCTAAAAAACAGTAATACTTCAAAGTTGTATATACTTTACAAACCATCAATCTTTATATGCTAGGAACCTTTCTTCCTCCCTTTGTAGGGGTATTACTATCTCTTCTTCTTAAAACAGATTTCTGCTTTACCTCATCATTAAGTTACAATCCATCACACCACAGTTCTTTCTTCCACTGCCAAACGACTGAAAGGTTCTGTTCACACCCCTCACTGAAACAGTTCCTGTCATCACCCATTTAGATACCCCAGCATCTTCCCTTCTTCTGTCCTGACTCTCTTTGATCCAAACTCCTCACCCTTCTTTAAGGATGGATGTGCTTTTATTTCTAAGCCTCTCTACAAATGCTACCCAGGATTTCTTCTGCTTGACTTTCATAATAAAAAAGGTTTTAAGGATTTTTTTTCTAAGCTTCAGTACTTGACAGGAACTTAGCGTCCAGATTCTTAGATAATTCACTGCTTTCTGTCTTCTGCTCTTTTAAAAATTATGTTTCTTTGCAGGTGTTCCAGTTTCACTGCTGCTGTAGTGAGATACTGTAATCAAAAGTGGCTGAGGGGAGAAAGGGTTTATTTGGTTTCCAGATCCAAGTTATAGTCCATTACTGCAGGAAGTCAAAACAGCAAGAGCTTGAGACAACAGGTCACATTACAAGCAACAGTCAAGAACAGAGAAATGAATGTACTTGTGCTGCTTGTTTACTATTCAGCTGGCATGTTCTATTCTTGGACAGTTCAGGACCCTCTGTCTAGGGAGTGGTGTTGCCCACAACAGGCCAGGAGTGGGCTTCCCACACCAATTAACAATAAAGACGATCCCCCATAGACTTGTTCACAAGCCAATCTGATCTGGTAAATCTGTCAACGCACTTGAGACTCCCTTCTCAGATGACTCTAGTCGACATCAAGTTGACAGCAAAGTTAACTAGGATACCTCCATAACAGACTATCACCAGTGAGCTCACCTTGCCTGGCAGTCAGCATTGTACATGGGATCCACAGCTGAGTAAGACTGTTGATGACAATTCTCCCGGCGAAGCCTGCTTAGCACTTTCTGGTAATATTGGTACTAGGCAGGAAGCTTCCAGCCCAGTTCCAACTAGATTTCTCTATGTCCCATGTCCAAGGTGTATGGTGTCTTCAGCAATAGGGTCTTACCAATAAGTTCTAGTGGGAAAGTAATAACAGTGGCAATTGTCTATATTATTTTGGGGAACCTCAGAAACCTCCCTAAGTCAAGAACACTTAGGGAACTTGCCAATTTGTGACATTGGCATTTTCATTTAATAACCTGTGGCTCCTTGGAGCAGCTTTATAGTTTAATAATTACAAAAAAATTCTGATTAAATCACTATAGTTTCTGTCTCCTGACTGGCTCCAGAATGACATACCTCTGTTCCCCCAGGGCCAGTAGCTCTCCATGCACCACTTCCTCCCTCTCCAGGTAGCCCTGAGTAAATGATCTCTCATTAGCTCAAAAATCAAAGCATGGGGCTGGAGAGATGGCTCAGCGGTTAAGAGCACTGACTGTTCTTGAAGAGGACCTGGGTTCAATTCCCAGCACCCACATGGCAGCTATGAACCATCCTTAACTCCAGTTCCAGGGGAATCTGAAGCCCTCTTCTGACGTCCGGAGCATTGCATGACACGGGTGCACTCACATACATGCAGGCAATACACTCGTACACATAAAAAAAAAAATCAAAATCAAAGCATGGATCACGTGCACTCACATACATGCAGGCAATACACTCGTACACATAAAAAAAAAAAAAATCAAAATCAAAGCATGGATCATCACATCAACTGTTTGGATGTTAACTGATGCCATTTCTGGACTGTCTGGAATCCCTTTGGGTACAACTCTACCTGGTTTGATCATTATTTAAAGAACTGGAGAACTATTTCCAGTCAAATTAATTTTTACTTCCCCTAGCATTATAAAAGGGAGGATGATATGTAGTCTAGTCTCTACTAGCAAGGAATTAGCAGGGACTGATTTAGACAAACATGCTACTTTTGTCAGTGCCTAATAAGGATAGGAAAAGTGACATCCAGGCAGTGATAGTTAAATGTAAAGGCCGTGACTTCCACAATGTGAACTAAGTAAATATTCTATTTATTTTTATCCTAGGAAGTATGTCCTTGAAACCAGAAAAGGTAGAATAGGTATCTTCCTGAAAGAAGTAGAATCCAAAGTTAGTGAAAGGAGGGTTAAAAAACAACAACAAAACTCTCCAACTCTTCATTTTCCAGGCCTGTCCCTATTTTAGCCAATGTTTTATGTATGAGTTGGAGGAGGGAATTCCCATTAAAGCTGCCCTTAACAGGAAAGTAGGAGGGCGAGTTAGCCTGTTATTAGGATCTGGTGTAGTTTGTTTACTCAATCAACTCAGCCAAGCTACAACTGTACATCCCAGGATCTTCTCTAGAATCACCTACTGTGGGCTGTCCACTGGAGAACTTCATGGGAATTTTGGCAGGAGGGAACGAAGCAGCAGCTGCTCTCCTCTAGAGACCATCAGCAGTTACGGGCAGGAATTTTTTAAGTTAATTTTTTATTGAAATTTGCAATTTTAATACAATATGTTTTAATCCTATTTAGATCCCCTTCTGTATCTACACCCTTTTACTAACCTCCTACCAAATTTCTGTATGCTAATATATATGTACGCCTACAGAGTCAGGTTTGTGTCCCCAAATGCCCTTTGGTGTGGGTTCATCCACTTAACGTTTGCCCTCATTTTTTTATTCCCAGCATCCAATTCTCCTTCACAGCTGTGAGCCCTGCTGAACAGCAGAGAACCCAGGTCCAACATCAGAAGCTTTACTGCAAACTCAAAGGTGTAATATAAGTCTAAATCCCATAGTAAAGTCCTAACCACATATACTTAAGAGTTGTCCTACCACTCAAACAGAACCTTGATTCTGTTTAGGCTCAAATGGGTTGTATTTAACATTGATATGTAGGTATTGATACATTTGTTCCTGTATTTAGGCAATTTTAAGTTATAAAATGAATTTTTCTGTGCCCTCCAAATTTTCTTAGCAGATTCTTAGGTTGTAGATATTTTCCTAATGTACAAAAAGTTAGCAAGCAGGGCTAGAGAGATGGCTTAGTGGTTAAGAGTACTGGCTACTCTTGCAGGGGACCCAGGTTTGAGATGGAAATAGAAAATATTTTTTTAAATCTTTGAGTTAGGTCAAGATTTTATGCATAAGACGCCTCCACATAGATAAATTAGATTTTATCAAAATTTGAAACTTTTAGCAAGACATGGTTGTACCTGCTTATAACTCCTTTACTTGACAGCATGAGGAAGGAGGAGTTCAAGTTTGAGACCAGCCTGGACTACATAGTGAGACTCTATCTCAAAAGAACAAAACAACCCAACAAACGCATTAAAAAAAAAACAAAAAAAACCCAAACAATCCCCGCTTCTGCTCTTTAAAGGACAGTACTGAAGGAAAAGACCAGATCAACCAGACTTAAAGAAAATATTTCTAAATCATAAATATGATAAAGGACTTATGATCAGAATTTAGAAAGAACTCTCAAAATTCAATAGTGGAATGTGGGGGTTAGCAGAAGTTAATGGAGAAGAAAGACAACAGAAAAGTATAAAGCCACTTTGAAGGGTGACAACAATATTTACTATCTTGACTAAGGTCACAGCTTTACAAGTGTACATATGCATATAACTTTTCCAGGTTACTCACTTTAAAATGTTCTCTTTTTTTATGCCAATATACTCAGTAAAGATATTTTGAAAATCAACAGTTGGAGTACATGAAAACTTCTGTGAAAGTCCTTTCAACCATGAAAAAGAAAAATTCAAAATAATTAACAGTATCTGAGAATAGGTCACTTGGTTTTATTAGTGTAGTGCTGACATTTTAAAAATTTCTTCTTTATTAAAATGCACACACATAATAGTGGTTTGTCTATGTATGTTCGCCAGGCCTGGCTCTGATGCAATCTATTTCTTAAAGCCTTTTCACATCGCTGAAGTAGAACGTAATTGTTCTCTTTTGTGAATTGCTATAACTTATGCTAATTTGCAGATATTAAGTCAACACATTTATCTACCCACCTATTGCACATTTATTAAGTGCCTCATATGGGCTGGGCACAAGCTTGACATTAGATGTACAAAGGTGAGTAGGGAATAGTTCTTCCCTTCAGGAGCCTCAGAGTCTAATGACAAGAGTGATGAATTAATTAATTAGCTAAAGAGCAAACAAGTTACAGTAACACTAAAACAACCATTTCAAGAAACATTCAAAAAGCAGAGTGGGAATGGAGGGAGAAATTGAGTTTGTCAGACATGCTGTCTTGAACCCCAGTGGTTTGTTCAGGCTCTATCCGGTTAAGCTCCCGGAGAATCACAGCCCATGCTCACTCCAGTCATTACTAGATCACCTGAAAAGCACCTGGTGCATTTTACATGAGTACTTGTTTGAATGAATGGAAACAATTTCACAGGCATCTTTATCTAGAAGGTGGGACTATCATGCTGCCAATTCCATGGCTGAATTTCCACCCTTATCTACTTTGTCACCAAACACATGGCAATAATTTGAGAGACAAAAGTAAAATGTAAATCAAGTCTCCAAATTCTCACAGGGATGGCCATTCTCCCAGTGAAGCAAACAGGAAGAAGGGTGAGGTGGATCTCAGTCTTCAGAATCCAGAACAGAGGAATGACACCCAAAACTCAAAAGCCATGCCATGGCTCCCGGGAGAACCCTAGATTTTGTGCATTGTTGCTATCTGGTTTTCTCTTGGTGAGAGGAAAACGTGAGTGGCAGCCATTTGACTTCTGTAGGATCATACTTGTCTAATTCTGAAAGCACCTTTTGAGGATGTTAGTTCAGTTTGTTATAATAACATATCATAGCTGGGTGACTCATAACATTAAAATTTTACTTCTCATCATTCCAGAGGTTAGGAAGTTCAAGATCAAGAGAATGGCAGATTCGGTATTTGATGAAGGTTCACTTTTTGGCTCACAGACATGGGGCTTCTTTTATCAGGGTCCTAATCCCAAACATCTACCTCCACGATCCACCCCCTAATGCCATGATCTGGAGGGTTAGGATTTCCAGAGATGAATTTTGGAAGAACATAGACATTCAGACCATACATAGCACTGAAGTTACATTTTGGATCCTTTGCTTTTCTTCATGATCAAAACCTCCTCTCTATGCTTAGTTTCTAAAGATGAAGGAAAGTGGGAGAGACAGCAACTGGGAAATTGTAAGCATGGGGGATGAGATAACTCAGTTATATAACTTCTCATGATCAATATATATGCAATTACAGAATTCAAGTAGGACAAAAATCAGCACAAATTGAAGTCTCCAATGACAACAGGGAGATTTGGATTAAGTGCCAAGGAGAAATCCTTTATATCTCCCTCAGGGCAATTCATGACCAGAAAGACTGCTTTCGATCTTAAACATATCTACAAATCTACAGAAGCAATAGTCTACAGAAGGAACAGTCTCAGGAAAGGAAAGTTTATCTCAGTCCGTCTGTACCACCAGTCCAAGAGATGGCTCCAGGAGAAAGCAAGGATCCCTGGTGCTCAGCATCCTCCTGAGCACTGGGCTGGGCTCTTACCTGTAGATGGGGTCCTGCATCACCAGCATCTTGCTCTCATCCCACGTCCACTCCTTTTTCTGCAATAAAAGAAGCTGTAAATGAATAAGTTAGGCTTGTCCTTGGTGACAGAATCAGGGCACACATTGATTGCTACTAGTGCTTATGCAAACATATGCATTTTGCTCCTGGCTTTTCCCCTCCAAGATGCTCAGAGTTGATTGCCACAAAAGGGCAAGTGGAAAATGTCATGTGTCTGGTCTGATCAGTTTCCTCCAAGGAGAGTGTCTCTCCAGGCACAGATAGGCAAAAGCCAATAAACCCTCATGGGACCACAGGCAGACTCTAAATCAAAATTTCTTAGAGAAATTGCAAGGAAAAGAAGACCATATATCAATTCAGAGGAGTGCGAGGGGCGGAGTACAATAGAGAAGGGGGCACAGACAAGCCTTCAAGCTGTGGGGGATGCTGCCAAATGCACAGAAAATACAGCCCCATTGTCCCTTGGAAGGGGATGGGAACTTTTGCACTTACTCATAAAAGGATATTCAAGTTAGCTGTGTTCCTCATTTACTGTAAACACAGAGACACCCTCAGCAGCCACAGATGAGGGTAGGAATGGGGGTGAGAAAATTCAAACCACACGGACTGAAGTGAGCAGCCCTCCCAATACAGGGAGGAAAGTGCTCAGCAGCCAACAATATCCCCTCAGGCCTAACTCCCCCAGATGCAGGGACAGAGAATTCTGCTCCACCTTTCCTGTCTTTGTCATAGATACATAGAGAGTGCTGTCCAGAGAAACTGGGGAGGAATGCATTCACCTATAAAAGAGACTCAAAAGAGCTCGGAATGATGTATTATTGAACGACGACATTTATCGAGGTAGATTTCTCAAATAGGCACAGGGTGACTGGCCACTCTCAAAACATACCAGGGTTTTGGAAACTGTCCAGTGAAGGTCATGTCTAGACCCTTAAGAGTAACATGAGAAAGAAGCAACATTACCCAAACATTGCAACACACACACACACACACACACACACACACACACACACACACACACACACACACACACACACACACACACACACACACACACACACACTTTTAATTTTAAAACTTCTCTGTTTGAAGATTTCAAACTTGCATATAATGCATTTTGATCAAATCCATGCTCCCTTTCTCTCCCTTCTAATTCCTCCCCTAGTCTTCCCATCCCTTTCCCTCCTAACTTCATGTGCGCTTTTGTTCACTTAGTGCTGCCTGAATGCATGGGTGTAGGACCATCTACTGGAGCATGGGTAGCCTCTCAGGGCCTCTCAGGGGCCACATCTCTGAAGAAAACCGACATTCCTTCTGGTAACAACCACTGATTGCCCAGCACCTCAGCTAGGGTTGGAACTTTCATGAGCTCTTCCTGCTAACATGCTGGGATTTTGGCTGGCTTGACCTAATGCAGGTCTTATGCATGCAATCACATCTGCTGACACACACACTCTTGATTCTGGAAAATCTAAAATCAGTCTATCATATTAGGTGGATTTAGACTGGTTTATAAGTACACAATATTAATCAATTTAAGCACCATTTTACAGACAACAAAATTTTAGTTATAACTAAAATGTAATTACTTTTTGTTGCTGTTGTTTTTGGTCTTTTTGAGACAAAATCTCCCTCCAGCCCCAGCTGGCCCAGAAATCCCTATGTAGATGAAGCTGGCCTTGATCTCACAGAGATTTGCCTGCTTCCGCCTTCTGAGTGCTGGGATTAAAGGCATGTGCCACTATGCCTGATCATAATTATTTTTAAAAGAGTCTTTTCTATGGGCCATTCTTTTGAATGGCCCATTTTGAACAGCATAGAACAAGGAGACTAACTCACTCTCTAAGTAAGAACTCCTTCAGATAATACATAAATACGCCAGGTCCAGACCTTCTTTTCATTGCTGTTTCTTGTTTTGAGACAGGTTATCTCTTGTAGCCCCAGCTGACCTGGAACTTGCTCTGCAGCCCAGGCTGGTCTCAATCTCACACAGATTCACCTGCCTCTGTCTCCCAAGAGAGCTGGGATGAAAAACTGGTGTTTTATAACACCACCATGCCAGGCTCAGACCTCTTTATACTAAATGATCCCAGGCCCTGCCAATACCCCTCACTTGATACACTTTCCAAACTTCTTGCTACCACAGTTGACATTTTTGGTACACATGACACTTGCCAGTATGCCCTTCAAAACTTCTGAACTTCATCCCTGACTCTGATTAACTTGTAGTCTGATCAGCATGGCATAGAGACATGTTCCTTTCTGTGTTCCTGTCTTGACAGTACCCTTAATCTAGCAATGGTGGGTTTATTCCTTAGCTGCCTCATAATCCTACTGGCATCCATTTGGAACTGGTTTCCAACTGAGCAGAAATGTTTTAAGAGTTTAAAGTTCAAATGCTTGGATGCTTATTTCAATACATAAATGTTTACTCTATTTAAATAGAAACATATTATACATTTATGTTCTATTTAAATAGAAACATATTATACATTTAAAATATGATTTGGAAGTGAATTTTTGTGATATGAACATTAAGTCATGCCCAAAGTCATGACAATAAGTTCTGCCTGTCCTTTCAATTCAGTTCAGCAATGTTTACAGAACACCTGCTATCTCCTTGTGAGTCCTGTTGAGTTAATTTCAATTGTCTTATTTTTCAGTCTTAATATTTCTATTTGATTCATTCTAATTCCTTCTGAGTCTATCCTGAGACTTTCTACTTTTTTGTTAGCTTCAGGACAGACGCCGGTTGTGGTGACATGTGCCTATAGTCTGAGCACTTAAGGAAGCTGAGGCAGGAGAATCATTTTGATCTCAGGAGTTCAAGACCAACCTGGGTAATAAACTAAGATACTATCTCAAAATGTAAATAAAAACAAGAGTATTTGTAATTATTCATGAAAGTGTTTCTGTGAGTTCCTCCTTAAGATCTTTGTCAGATAATTTAAAATAGCGGGCATCCTGATGTTAACTTCTATTGATTACCTTTTTTCACTAAAAGTGACATTTTGTCCTTCTTTATATGGTCAGTGACTTTCAAATGAAATCCAAGATCTTTGAACTGGAACTGTTATAAAACTTGATAATTTAATATCAGTAGTTCTGGATCAGGGGAAAGAGAGAGACACCAACTTTCCAGCTGTGGCTTTCCCACTGGTCTCTACTAACATCCAACAGGAAAAAGTGTTTGTTGTTACTCCTGTAATGGGTGCAGTCCCAGCTCATCAGTTGGCATTCGTGCCACAGTGGTTTACGGGGCAAGAGTGCCTAGCGCGTGCTTTCCAAGTGTCCTCCACTGAAAACATGCATTATTGCACTATGACTCAGCCTCACTACTACTGGGCAATAACGGAAGTCTAGTCTCTACACAGCCTCCACTGATGGAAACCCTGCTCTCTTAACACTACCTGATGGGGTTGTTTGGGTACCTCATAAGAGCTAAGCAGTGGGGGAGGTCAGGGCTCTACTTAGTCAGGCTCGCCTCAGTGTCAGGAGCTTGGAGAAGAGTGTTTTCTGTGCATTTGCCTGAAAGAGTGGTTATTATCTGACAGTTTTCTACCTTGCAAGGCTGACCCCTTTGCCCCTTCCTCCTCCTTCGGCCGGAGAGTAGGCTTTCATGTGTTCCCACTGCATAATTGCATTGCCAGTTTTTTTAGCTTTGAGTCTCCGATATATGAGGTGAAAAGAAACCTCAGGTCACAATCATATCATTCCTAAGTCTCCAGGGCAGTCTTCTCTCCACCTTTCAGAATCATATATCTGTTTTATTAATTTATTGTTATTATTATTTTGGTCTTTTCTGAGACAGGGTCTCCCTGTAGCCTCAGCTGGCCTGGAACTTACTACGCAGACCAGGCTGACCTTGAAGAGATCAGCTTGTCTCTGCCTCCTGAGTGCTGGGATTAAAGGAATGTGCCACCACGCCTGGCCTCATATATTTGTTTTATATATAATATCCAGAGTTTAGAGTTGAATTTAGCAGGAGGGATAGGGGAAAATGTTAAGCATACTCCTCTGAAGTCTCAGTCAGGCCTGGCATGGACAGTCCTCTGATTTCAGAGATCATGAACTGAGCGTGATTGTGTCAGTCCCTATGCCTGCACAGAGCTCAGCCCCATGCTACTCAGTACACAGCGGTGGTGAGGTAAACACCTGGTAGGGGCAATGATGGCAGACTGTGCTGCTCTGAGGCATGGATCCTCACTGCCTTCAGAGTCATATCAGAAGAGTCTGTAACTCAGATTACTTGCTATTCTGCTGCAGTTTTCAAAGTTGGCAGAATAACTGACCCAATGTGCCAAAGAGACCATGAAATTCCGAGACTCTGCCACCGCCCCAGCCCTGAAGAGGATATTTTGTTAAGGGGACAATGTGGTTTACATTCTGTATAGCTGATGAGACCAACCTGCCAATCTTGCCAGAGGTGACTGCACTCAGGATGTGAGCCCTGCAGCCTATACAGGTGGAAGGGCAGGTGCCACTGAGGGACTGGGACAAATTTACCAATTCCTAAGCATCAAATGCCAACTATGGCCAACCAAAGCTTCTCCTTAGGGAATATCAAATCCTAGACTGCTATCCCCAATAACAACAGATGGTTTCTGTGACTTGCTGCGTTTATTTCTACTCAAGCTGGATGTGAAGCTAAGAAACAGAAAGAACCAAGTACCAGCTTATGTTTCTTCCCACCCCGGAATGCACCTCCGTCATCAGAGATAACTCAGAGAAGACTTCTTTGCAATTCTAAAGACTGTAATGAATATATCAGTTCATTAAAAAGAAAGAACAAAGAAGAAAAACAATATGAAGCAACCATTTTCCTTTGTTGGCATTCCCGAGTTGGAATACAGAGAGACCAGGTTTCAGCCTCTAAGTTAACTTCACAGGAATCAACAGTGGCAGAGTCTACATAAGTCAGGAAACTTTAATTTTAGTAGATATATCATTATTCATATAGCATATCCTGAGATGGAAGGAAACCCATAACGCTATGTCCACCTATTTTCCTTTCCTGAAAAAAATCCCATTAAATCCAGCGTTCTTTAAGGTCTTGCAGTAAGCCTTGAATATGTCTAATAAATTTATAAAGAGACCAAAAAATCGTCAAGATAACTCAAAGAGTTTAAGGGAGTATAGCCTCACCAATGTTTTGATTACCCAAGAACCTAAGATAAACATGAAGGTTTTTTGTTTTTAAATCCAGTATCATCAATGTGTCAGTGATAACTCAAGAGCATCAGAGGTGAAGGGTCTGCACCCCTCATACTCATCACCTCAGGACTCTTCCTACTTAACTCTTCCAGATGATGCTCTGTGGTTAGTCTTTGTCAACTTGACACAAACTAGAGTCACCTGGGAAGAAGGGTCCCAATTGAAGAATTTGCTCCATCAGATTGGCCTATGGGCATGTCTTTCAGGCATTTTCTTAATTTCTGATTGATGCAGAAGGGTCTAGCCCTAGGCAGGTGGGCCTGGGCTGTATAAAAAAGCGAGCTGAGCAAGCCAGGGAAAGTAAGCCAGTAAGCAGCCTTCTCCACTGTCTCTTCTTCAGTTTCTGCTTCCAGATTCTGCCTTCCTTCAATGATAGACTATAACCTTCAATGATAGACTATAACCTACAAGATAAAATAAACCCACTCCTCTCCACATTGCTTTTGGTCATGGTGTGTAGCACAGCAACAGAAATCAAACTAGAACATGCTCCAAGGTGTGCAATCACCAGCTGGTGATTTTACAATACTAGGGACTGAACTAGGACTGAAAGCTTATGCTTTACCACTGAGCTATTATATCCCCAGCGTAACTGAAGAACTGTCCAATTCCTCTCTCTAGGTCTGAAACAATTTCTCTTCCTTTATTCCTTATTTTTCTAAATGGAAATACTCTTTTTCTCAGGGAAAAAATTAGCCAAATAAATAGAGAATGAAAATAAGAATAAAACAAATGATTGGGCTTTATAAGATTAGAAATCAAAGTTGGCTTCAACTGTAGGCTAGAGAGGTATTACTAACCAGTAACTACAGCCAAACTCAGTTTAATTTTCTTCAGAAAGCTCACATAGCTCCAAGCTATACCTGAAACCAGTATCTCCCTCCTTCCCTCCCTCCTTCTCTTCCTCCTTCCTTCCCCAATTCCCTCCCCTTCCCTTCTCTAGCTCCCTCCCTTCATCCTTACATAAATGCCTGAAGATAGGACTTCAGTTCTTGGTAGCTGTGAGGAAATTTTCAGTTTTACTACTTGCCATGCTGACTCAACTGTGGTCTCTGGGACAGGCAGGAAATGAAGATGTTCACAGTCCAGGTGGGAGTGGAAGGATGGCTGAGGGGGCAGGAACCTCTAACACTGCAGCACCACTGTGCGTGCCCTCTGGGGAAAGGGTACCATTCACGGCACAGGAGAAGCAGCAGGGCTGCCTTCACCCCCTTTCCACCCCAGACATGCCCCCACATGGCCCCATTGGGAGAACAAGCACTAACAACAGCAGGGGTGGAGAGGACAATTAGCTAAGCACCCAGCAAGTTAATACTCACCTTGCATTAGCTCTGCAAATATAAAGAAATGGGGAAAAATCAAGAGCGCAGAGCGAGTACCTGATAGAGTGCACTGATGCCCTAGGGTCGAGTACCTGGCATTCCCACATGGAATTCTGCAGTCCTGTGTGTATGGCTCCTCCCTCTTATTCCTTGTTCCCTGCATGTCTGCTAAGGACTTCCAGAGCACTGGTGAGTCTTTTGTGGATGCTCTGAACCCAAGGTCATTAATTTAACCATCTCTCTGCCTCTCCCCACATCTTTCTTTATGAATTCCTTATTTTACAGTAATTTTTCTTCTACCTATCTACCTGCTTGTTCATCCATCCATCCATCCATCCATCCATCCATCCATCCATCCATCCATCTATCCATCCATCCATCTCACTAGGTTGCCTTGGCTCACCTGGAACTCACTATGTAGTTCAGGGTGACCTCAAACTCACAGAGATCAGCCTGTTTCTGCTTCTGGAATGCTGGGATTAAAGGCCTGCACCATCACACCTGGCCTCTACTATAATTTTTTTAAGTAGTGTAACTTGAAGGTTCTACTTCATACACTAAAGGATGTGGACACAAGAGCATACTCTAGCAAGCTCTGGTTCTAGGGAGTGTCTCTAACCTAGGGCCAGGCTGCTGTACCCTGAAACCCATCATCACAATCTTGCAGGGATCATGCTTTTCTGGGTTGCTTCCGGTCCAGGACTGAGTGAGGAGGAAGGCCAAGACAGCCTCTTCTGGTAACGGGGAGAATCCTGAGGGATGGCCTTGCCAGTCCTTCCCAAGGCTGCACTGCAGTCTGACTTTCACCAGCCAGCCCTGCAGTCTGCCAGTTATCCCAGCCTTTTCCAGGTCCCTCCTCATTTTCTCCTACAGGCATTCAGTACTGCCTTGGCAACTGCTTCTCAGACAGACTTGGAATGTGAGAAAGGGCAGATATAGGAGAATCATTTTTACCTGTTTCAATTTGTATTCTCATATGTTCCATAGTTGTTAAGGGAATAAAACCCTTTGGTGTCTGTTGTCATTATTGTTGTTGTTTTGTAGCCCAGGCTGGCCTTGAACTTAATATGTAGCTGAGGATAACTTTGAACTTCTGGTCTTTCTACCTCCACCTCCTGAGTGGTGGGATTATAGATATGTATCACCACAACTAGCATATGTATACAATGCCGGGGATCAAGCCCAGGGACTCTACTGACTGAGGTACATTCCCAGCCTCCACTGATCTATTTAAGGAAGGAACTTCTGCACAATACTTCTATCTAAATTGTTAAAATTAACCACTTTAAAGATGCCCACTGAGGCTCAGAGGGCAACTTATTTCCCTCCAATGCCACTCATTCAGTGGTAAGTAAAACCCATGTCTTTTACCTCTAAACCTCTAATTCTCTTTACTATGTCAAGAGGAGAAATCAAAATCTTTCATCCTGATAGGAAGGTCTCTGCTTTCAACAGAGGATGGAGAGAAAGGGCTTGCATGTGCTAGTATAAGACTACTGACTGGGGTAAGTGCATCCTTGATATAAAACTTTCTATTTCCTTTATCTACAGAGTGCAAATATCAAGTCCTCCATGAAAAGTCATGGCCATTCTGTCATTCCAAAAGCTCTTGGCTGGGAAGTTCAAAGGTAGGACTGATTGGAAAAAAGCCAAGAAAAGAGTCAAGAATAATTATCCTGGGGTTGGAGAGCTGGCTCAGCAGTTAAGAGCACTGCTGCTCTTACAGAGAACCTAGCTTCCCAGTACCCACATGGCAGCTAAAATCCATCCATCTGTAACTTCAGTTCCAGAGGATCTTATGCCCTCTTCTGGCCTTCACAGGCATTGCATACACAGATACACTTACATACATGCACTTATATACGCTCATAAACATAAAATAAAAATGAATTTTAAAAAAATTTTAAAAGAATAATCTCCCAGCAGTCCTCCCTCCTTTGGGATGTTCAGCCTGTGTGTGGCATCTTTGAAGTCTTCCCCTGGGAACCTAGGAGCAGAGGAAGAGTGAATACTGACATTTAGTTGTTATTCCTATTGGAAGTCATCGGTGAGCATGTCCTAAAGTATGAAACATTTGGCATTGTTCGACACAGTGTCATTCACTCACTTGACAGCAATGATGACTTCTTTAAAGGGTATTGTAATAAAAATAAAAAGCCCAGCAAGGCTACAGAAGCTCTGCTTGACAAGTTTTCCGTGCTCCTAAGTGAAAAAAAAGTTGTCTCCCTCATTTAGGTCCAATCTTTGGATATAGGAAAGTGCATTTCAAAACTAGTGTGCTAATAAACCTTCACAGAGCACATGCTATTCCTAATATGCCCATTTAAAAGTAGCAGAAAATAAAGGTCAAGAAATACAGCTCAGTAGAAAGATGGCTGCACTGAATTTAGGTTGTGGATTCACAATTTGGCCGTCACTAGCTACCTAGGTGACCTCTTACCCTCTCATCCTCTGTTACCAAATCTAACCAATTTGGAGGCAGAGCAGATCATTTTTGAAGTCCTTTCTTCTAAATTCTGAGTCTGTAATTCTGAGTACCTCCTTTTTGTACCCTGTTGGATCAGAATTCCTTGTTTCTATAGCAACTAACATACTTGTTGGGCCAGAAAAATAATTTCCTTGTGAGGTGATGGCCCTATGACAGAATATAAGTTAGAAGTTAAAGACTAGATTTTGCTGAGGATGTAGCTTAGTGGTAGAATGCTTGCCTAGCATATGTGAGGTCCTGAGTTCAATTCTCAACACCAGAAAAACAGAGAGAGAGAGAGAGAGAGAGAGAGAGAGAGAGAGAGAGAGAGAGAGAGGAGGAAGGGAGGGAGGGAGGGAGGGAACCCAAATCTATTAATTAGGCCATTTCCTGCAGGGTAGCATTTGTGTTAAGGAATCTGATATGTACGTGCCCATATGCATGTGCATATACGTGTGAACATGTGCACACACAGACTGGCATGGTAGTTAAAAGAGTCTGCTTAGGATCTAAGCAAAACTGAGCTGGTTTGAACCCTGATTGGACCACTGATGGGACTTGAAATCTTGCTGCATCTTCTGTAGCAAGATGAGCATCAGAATGGTTTGTACACATCAATTTGCGGGAATTTACTAAGTATGAGTGCATCAATACTAGAAGAGCATAGGTGCTCAATGTCACCACGTACTATTATTAGCAGCTGGTCTCATTATCAGCTTGATGTGTAATTACTGCCGTCACTTTACTCCCTTTCTCCTTCGACCTTCCAAAGCAGATAAAATATCACTTTAAAGAAGACATGTTCCGGGGCTGGAGAGTTGGCCCAGCAGTTAAGAACACTGGCTGCTCTTGCAGAAGACGCGGGGTTCAAATCCCAACACCCACATGATGGCTAAACAACCATCTGTAACTCCAGTTCCAGGGTAGGGTATCTGATGCCCTCTTCTGTCCTCCTTGGGCATTGCACAACATGGGTGCACTTACACATATGTAGGCATAACACTCATACACATAAAACTACAAAAATTTTAAAAAATTTTAAAAAGGAAGACATGTTCCCTTCCCCCTAAAGGTTCACATATGGGTGGGGAAAGAGATGAATTAATGTGGGGCTGCGGGCATAGTTCAATAGTACAGTATATGCTTAACATGAATGAGGCCCCAGGCTCAACCTCTAGCACCCAAAACTAAAACAAAGCAACTCAATGCAATTTTTCAAGAGCTGTAATAGACTCTGTGTATACGTAGTGCCATTATTAGTTAATTTGGGGCCAGCAAGATGGCTTAACAGGTAACAGCACTTGTTGCCAAGTCTAAAGGCCCAAGTTTGATTCCCAGGACCCTCACAGTGGAGGGAGAGAGCTGACTCTTACAAGTTGTTCTCTGACCTCCACACATCCATGTGTACACACACATACACACATACACACACAAACACAAATAAATAAAATAAATAAATAGATGCAATTTTAAAAAATGAATAGTTAATACTGGGCTGGGGAGATGGCTGTCAGGAAAGTGCTTGCTCCATAAGAATGAGAACCTGAGTGTGGATTTCCAGACTCACACACACACAAATGCAATAAATTATTATTATTATTATTATTATTATTATTATATTATTGTTGTTGTTTGAGGCAGAGTTTCACTGTATCCCCAGTTGGCCTAGAACTTACTACGTAGATCAGGCTGGCCTCAATCTCAAGGGGACCCACCTGCCTCTGCCTCCTGAGTGCTGAAATTGAAGGTGTGGCACCACTACACCTGGCTTATAAATTAATTTTTTAAAGAAATAATTAATTTGGGGTAAGGGAGATAGCTTAGCCAGGAAGTACCTGCCACACAAGTATGAGAACCTGAATTTGGATTCCCAGCACTCTAGATGGGGAAGCACAGTTCTGTAACATCAACACTGGGAGGTCAGACGCAGGCTTGCCAGCCTAGCAGAACTGGTGAATTGCAAGTTCACTGAAAGACCCTGTCTCAAAAAATAAGGTGGAGACTGATGGAGGAAGACACCCGATGTCAACCTCTGTCCTCCACACACACGTGCACAAACCCATAGGAACATTAAATTATAACACATACAGAAAGAGTTAATTTTGCCAGAAAGAATCCATATCTAAAACCCAATGTATCTTACAAAATTCCTAGAAATGGTAAACACAGGTCATAAGAATGTTGAAGTCTTTCTAACCTGTCACCTTAGAGGATTCCCAACAAAGCTAGTGTCTTACAAGAGAAATCATATAAAATTGAGCTGTTTAGTAGAAAGATCCCTTGGATGAAGTTCAAGATTAATCTTAGTCAGGATTCTACTCCTTAGTAAATAGTGCTGTGTAATTCCAGAATTATAACAATAATCATTATTAGATCCACAGACAAGATAACTACTTGTGCCTCTTTTATACTGAAGAGAATGCCCTGATTGAGACACATCAAAGCAAGGCCAATTATCTTAGCAACTGGGCTTGTACTTCAAATTCAACCCAAGACTCAGAAGGAATTTGTGATTCATGATCTGCTGGCATCAGTTCAAGAAGAGAGAATTTTTAGACAGTTGTTAACATCACCAAAAAGATGGATTTTACATCTCAATGAGAGGATTGTAGCATATTTGGCTACTGCCTGGATACTGCACCTGGAGATCAGTCACCCACTACGAAATATGCTAGTGACTTCTATTGAAGCCTTTTTACAGAAGTGCTTGAGAAAGGCTCTGATGCCTGGTGTGTGTGTGTGTATTTGCACATGGAGGTCAGAGGTCAGCCTCAGGAGCTGTTCCTCAGGAGCTGTCCACCTTGTTTTTTTGAGACAGGATCTCTCTCTGACATGGTGCTTATCAGGTAGGCCATGCTGGCTAGCCAGCAAGCACTAGAGATCCAGCTGTCTCCATCCATTGTTGGGATTACACATGTACCACCACACTGGCTTTTTTTGCATATATATAAGTGTAATGTGTATATGCTTGTTTTGCATCTGTGCACAGATGTATATGTGCATGTGGAGGCCCAAAGTTGGTGTCTTCCTCAGTCACTCTCTACTTAATTTATTGAGGCAGAGTCTCTTGCTGAACCCCAAAGCTTGCTGATTCCAGTTAGTCTAGTTTGCCAGTTTGCCCTCCTCCCCTGTTTCCACCTCCCTAGTGCTGGGATTACAGGCAGCCAACATACCTTCTTGACTTTACATGGGTGCTGGGAATATGAACTCCAGTGGTCACACTTACACAGTAAGTGCTTTATCCACTGAGCCCTTGCTCCAGCCCCCGTGCTCAGCTGTTTTTACATTGGTTCTGGGGATTTAACTCAGGTCCTCATGCTTAAAAGCAAAGTACATTACCAACCAAACTATCTCCCCAGCTTCCTGCTCCCACTTTTTAAGCTGATATTTTGACAGAGGAGAAAAGGAGAATAATGTGATAACCTAAAGTAACAAACTAAGACTTCATTACGTATAGCTGCTAATTTCTTCTAGATTTAATGACACTATCACACACAAATAACATTCATTCATCCAAGTAGTCAAAAGCCAGTTGTTGAAAACAGGCTGTATCAGGCCAACCAAGGATAATGTTGATCTTACAAAGATGGTCCTGCCTTATAAAGTTCATTAGGAGGCAGGAGCCCCTTGTAAACATCCCCTCCACTGAGAAGCACTCCACAACTGGTCAGTTATGGGTGGTCTAGGACACAGAGGAGGCCTCAGTGCTGCTCTAGGAGGTGTGTGACCTCAGAGAGTTCCCAGATGGCCAGAAGATTGGAAGATAACAAGGCCCATTGGCCTCTGAGGTCTGCTTTCTCTGCAGCCCAGAAGGTCCTCAGAGGTCTGAAGACTAACAGGCATTAAGAAGCAGAGATCCAAAGCTTGTGCAAAGATCTAACCTGAAAAAATCATAGTGATTTCCGAACCCAGATCTTCATTTCATAGTTAAAGCTCAAAACAAATTGCTTAGCACACGCCAGGAAGGGTGGTGCCAGGACCAGAACCCAGGTCTTCTTGCCTCTGCTGAGGGCTCGTTCCAACATGTCACACCGACCCAGTAAAAATCAAGACATTGTTTGCAGGAGGAGAAGACTACTCAAGATCTCACCAGATAATTACCAAGTAGTCAGCAGAAATGCCAGGCTACACATAGTGGTGCTGCTGACAGCTGAACATAAGCCGTGCTGCTCTCTGCCTAAGGCTAGCTGGCAGGAGGATTAGGCCTTCATTCAATTACAGTGGCCATTACTGGCACTAGCTGACTGCTCCATTCTCTTGGAAGAAACTAAACATTTACAGTGTGGGACAGCTACTCCTGCCTTTCCCAACTCTACAACAGAAAGAAAGTGTGGCTGAGCTTGGTGGCAGCACACTCAGCTACCAGGGCTGTCACATGGGAACCAGATGACAAAAAGGCTGATTACTGCTAATGTGCATTCATCTGCCAGAGGCAGGAGAATATGCACACTGTGATTAAAGACATTATCCATATCACAACCCAGCCCTGAAACGGACACCAGGCAGGCGTGGGTGGAGGAAACAAGATGGGAGGCTCCTCTTTCCCAAGCTGGCATGGGAGGAATCAGATCTAGGACCGACCTGCCACATCACCTCTTTCCCAGGACAGGAGGGAAAACACTGGAGATTACCAAGCATGCAGTTTCAGAGTAAGTCCCAGGGCTCCCTTGGGGACATGCTGCTCTCACCTTGCTTTCATGTACTTAGGGAAAGAGGGGGTGGGGTGGCTTATCTCTCAGGTAACACCCCAGCATCCTGCTGCCCTTATCGATATGCAATCGACCCTGCCTTCCAATACAGGATGGAGATGGTACCACACATGGTAACTGATACAAGGAAGAGCCAGGGGTGAGATGGGAAATTAGATTGTTCTCTAGGGACAAAAGCTGAAGTTGCTCCATTGTGGAGCACATCAAAGGTACACCAAGTTATCCAAAAGGAACATAATAGCTCCCAGGAACCTAAGTGAAAGTAATATGTGCATTGAGGTGGTGCAGAGATTCAGAGAACAGAAGTTACAATGTCATGTGGGGAAACGTTGGCCAGGCCTGTCAAACAGACCCAGGGAATTGTATCTCCCAATAAAGTCACTATAAACATCTAATAGTTTCAACATTCCTATCATAAAATAGGCCAACTTCTCTACCTAGTAACCCTACCCTGATTCCCCCTCCTCATGTGGTTTATTTCCAACAGACAGAAAATATGTATTTTTCAAGATAATGTCTGGTCCAGGAAATAATTCTGTTTCAGTGAGAATTAAGAATCTATTTGTCCAATTTGTACATCTACCTCCTTTGAGCTAGTCAGTGTGACTCAGACTAGGCATCCTGAGGTTCAAAACCTCAAAACCGATGAGTCTGGACTTTTTTTTTAAGATAGGAGTAATAAGTTTGTCTTTTTTCCTTTTTTGATTTTTCAGAGTTTCATGGATGTATACAATGGAATTGTGATCATATGTACCCCATTGCCCTCTCTCACCCCCTTCCCATTCCTGCAGAACCCCTCTTCTCCCTAACCGTGCTTCCTCCTACTTTACCATCTCTTTTCTGTGCAGATCTTGTGCAGGCTGCCATAGCTGCTATGTGTTCAGATTGGAACAGCCATGTCATATCCAGAAGACAGCATTCCATACTCTTGTGCACATCCTCAGTCTCTTATAATCTCTCTGCCCCCTCTTCTGCAATGCTGCCTGGGTTTTGTGATTTGACAGGCGGACAGCTTAGCAAATATCAAGGGAAGAGAAAGGTCTGTGAGACAATCACCAGCTAAGAGGAACACAGTACCTGATGGAGGGCTGGATGACAATGGATGTGAAAACATCTTATCACCTAGAAAATGTTCGTAAATGGCAATTATGTTATCAGTTGGTTACATAAGCCAGTCTCCTTGAACCAGGAATATGGGTTGTACCACCTCCCCTCAAATATCTGTCACTCAAGTTAACATTGCCCTCACTGATGATTCCAAGCCCAGGACCTTAACAGGCATCAGCTTGTTCATTAACTCTCTTACTCCAGAACTCCCCAGAGAAGATACTCTCAGGACTATGAAACATGCACATAGGTGAGGGTGGAGAGAAGGCAGGAAGGATGTCCCTGACTGTAGCAATTGTGACAGGAGGCCACAGGAAGCATACTAGGGCTTCAGGGAACACCTGGGGTGGGGACTGAGGGTTGCTCCAGGTGGCTGTCTCCTCTTATGCACTCTCCCTCTGAAACCTGCTATTAATTGCAGGTTAATCACCTCTATCTAAAACACAACACTACCAAGCTTCAAATTTTAGAGGTTTTTGTTGTTCATGGTGGTGGTGTTTTAAAAATTCTTTTTTATGTATATTTTTATTGAATTTTTGTGCATTTAAAACAAAACATCTTAATCATCTTTATACCCCCCTCCCCCATCCAAATCCCTCATATCTCCCCCACCAAATTTCATGCATTCTGTCATATATGTTAAGGCCTATTGAGTCAAGTAACTGTACCCAGACATCCCTCAGTGCAAATTTATCCACTGGGGTCTGGTCAACCCATCTAGAGTCAGTCCCTTCAAGACCAACTCTCCCTCACCTGGCAGTGCTGCTGTTGTTTTTGTTTGGGATGGGGGGTGGATCAGGGAATATTTACATAAAGCAGTTGACCCATCTCTACATCTGAAAAATCTGAAATCCATAAGGCCCCAACATCAGAAAATTTTAGAGTATTGAAATGATATCTAAAGTCTTTCAGAATTTGAAGCATTTGAGTTTCAGCTGCAAATTCAAGTCCAGCCTGGGATATATAGTACACCCAGTCCCCAAACCCCAAAACACACACACACACGCACACACACGCACACACACACACACACACATACACACATACACACACACACACACCTCAAAAGTAAAGTTATCCAAACAGAACCAAGGCTTTGAATATGAGGAGGGGGCTGCTGGGAGATGGCCTATTGCCTATGGGCCATCAAGACTGACTGGGCAATGTCTCACCAGGCCATTGACCTCTGTCTCATACTCCACCCCAGCTGTGGTTTAGCAGCATTATTGCTAGTCAAAACAGAGACCACTAGATAAAGGGGTAATTCTGTACAGAGTGTTCTAGAGGAAAAATTATCCTATGCCTACCTTCCCAAGCTTCCCTCTTGACCAAATTCTGGTTTAGTCACTTACCTTTTTCTTTTTCTTCAGAATCACTTTCACACCATCCACTGAAACCATGATGCTCACTTTCTTCTTCTTGATGTTCTTGGCTTTAAACTCATACTACAAAGGAGAAGAGAACAAAGAAATGGATTCTAGTTAGACCAGTGCATCTGCAGGGCCACAGCTGACCTGACAAGGGTCACAGTCAGGGCAGGGGAGCTGGTGCATTCTGTGGCATAGGAAGCTCCTCTGGGAAACACAAACAAGTGGACTACTGCAGGCAGGGCAATGGGGGACAACAGGGACTCTGAATAACTATCAATTTCTCCACTTGGCCATCAGCTAGGACCCTGGAAATGAACCTAAGCCATCCTAATGAAATGAAAATACAGCCTGCTTTGAAAGTCTCTTCAATGTATCAGAACCTTCCCTCAATAGCTCATCTTGCCATTAAAGACTCATTGTCAGGCAAGTACTCCCTATGTCTCACCAAATGCTGCTAGAACACCATTCCACTCCCAGCAAAGATTAAGGACTGGAACCAGGCTTCACATCAGAGCTTCTTACATATGAAAAAATAATTATGAATTCCAAGTTACTCCCCACAAGTTTCATCCCCAAATTCCTTTATCTGTGGGCCCGTCTCCAAATCTACCCACAGACTCATCATTCTGAAGATTTTGGGGCTAGAAAGACATTCTGGAAAAGATCTGGCCAATGATAACCATACAGCATTGCCTTGTACCTCCATGTTTTAAACTCACATTTGCAGTCCTGGACAGGCAGCTCCAACCACTGCTTCAGAACCTTAGTCAGCCTCCACCCCAAGTCTTTCTGTTGCACTGTGACCATGCATAGCCATTTCTTATGCCTGTACAGATGTTCAGATGGGAAGTTGGACTCATTTCCCTCAGTGAGTTTCATTCTCAATGCTCCTCAAGTGTATCAAAACCATTTTCTCCAGGCATGATGACTCAGCATTTCTCTGACAGGCTGATACAGGAGGACTGCTACCAGTTTGAGGACAGCTTGGTTACATAGTGAGTTCTAGGCTAGCCTGGGCTACAGAGTGAGACCATGTCCCCTAAAACCAAAACCAAAACAAAACAACAATGAAACACACAAAAATGTATTCCATTTGATTTCTATCTTAGTATCATTGACTAGAAAATGTACCTGGACAGTTCTCCAATCAAACATCTGGGATACAGACTAATGTAATAAGTAACTCAATACTCAGAACAAAGACCTCCAACTATCCAGCTCCTTACCTGTGCTCCTGAAACCTAATTATTTCTATAGTCAATATGTTGATAGGAATTAATGTAATCCATCCCAATGGGTTAAAGACATAATCCTCATTGAAAACCCATCAGAATCCAGACCCTTCCTCCACCAGATATGCCTTTTAATAATCTGATTTCAAGAGTTTCCGAGCTGGAGATATAGCTCAGTACCTGCCTAACATGGAGGAGGCCTGGGCCCAAACCTAGCACCATATAAACCAGATATAGTTCTGCATACCTGTAATTCTATCACTCAGGAGGTAGAGGCAGGAGGATCAGAGGTTGAAAGTTATGCTTGGCTCCATAACAAGTTGAAGCCAGCCTGGGCTCCAGGGGACCCTGTCTCAAAAAGTGAATAAAGAAGAGAACATCAAGACGGCTCAGTGGGTAAAAGTGCTTGCTAAGCAAGCCCGATGACCTCAGTTTGATTCCCAGAATCCACATAAACATGAAGGGAGAGAACCCAACTCCACAAAGTTATCCTCTGACCTATACACACAGACACACAGGGACACACACACACAAATAATAAATTTAAATGAACAAATAAATAAGAAGTTCCCCATTGCCCGTAGTCTGTCCCTTCCACTAAGATCTTAGTGCTCTTCCTGTTGTTTAATCCTCCTTCTCTTCCTCCTCCTAATCATCATCATCATCATCATCATCATCATCATCATCATCATATCTCAGTATATAGCCCTGGCTGGCTTAAAACTCACCTGTCTCTGCCTCCTGAGTGCTAGGATTGAAGGTGTGTTCTACCACACCAGACAAGGGCAAGTCCCCTCTAACTGAGGTAAAATATTCTGTCTATTATCAGCACAGGCACTGGGCTACAGCTGACTAATCTCTAGGTGTTGATAACGTACATCTCTCCCCAGTCTAATGGCCACCTCCCCTCAGCCTTAATCACTGTGCCCTATATAAACTGCCTTTTATTACTAGGGCCTGGAAGAAGGGCAAATCAGCAATCACACAGGAAATAGCAAAAGTCTGTTTCGCCAGAACTCGAAGCCAAAGAACACTGAAGAGTAAAAATGAAAGAGGTTGTGTGTCTGTCTATCTGTGGCAGGATGGGGAGGAGGGCTCTTTGTCACTGAATCTGCTTGGGACAGGACCTGAGCCTCATAACACAATGCCCTCTAACTCTGCAGCATGAGCCCAGGTGGTAGCTAGAGTTACCTGGGAACCTGCTCCAACTCAGGTTTGTCCCTGGACTGCAGCATTCTGCTCAGCTGCAAGTCTACATGAAATGAAATGACCTGTGGGTGGGAGAACCCAGCGACGCAATTCTTGAATTGGTTGACTTTGGCCTCATGCCAACCAAGAAAGGCAAACCAGCCATAGTTCCTGACCACACCTGCATTTATCCCTGCTCATTTGAACTTTAACAAACACACCTTCCAGCTGTACCCTCTTCTGAACAAGTCCTGAAAATCGGGGCTGCTCCTTCACACACATGCAAAGGAGGCATTCCAATAAACTCTGGCAGAAGTGAAAAGGACAGCAATCTGGAAGTATCCAGTGGAGACAAATTCTGCCCTAGACAGGTCAATCTCAGCTACTCTACTGTTGTTCTCTTCAAGTACATCACTTTCACATTCTCTACACACTCCTTTCTCTCATAGAGCAACAAAAGTAAAATAAGAAATAGCAAGTACCGACCTCTGCTGGGTTCTAGGTTCTCTCTAGCCTCAATTTCATTTTATTTTATTTGGGTGTGTATGTGTGAGTGTATGTTACTTTTATTACTTTTATTTTATGTGTATGAGTATACTCATATACATGCCTGCATGTACGTAAGTGTACCAGTGTCATGCAATGCTCATGGAAGTCAGAAGAGGGTGTCAGATCTCCTAAAACTGGAGTTATGGATGGTTATTGACTGCCATGTGGGTGCTGGGAACCAAATCTGGGTCCTCTGCAAGAACAGCCAGTGCTCTTAACCACTGAACCATCTCTCCAGTCCCTGTGAGTATATGTTCATGTGGGTACATGTGTGTGTGGGTATGGATATGTATGTACGCATGCATGTGGAGACTAGAGGTCAACATCAGGTGTGTTCCTGAGGAGTTATTCACTTTGTTTTATGAAACAAGGTTTTTCAGTTGACCTGGAGCCTGCGTATGGGCTAGGCTGGTGC
>NW_008352264.1:737753-804021 GCF_000622305.1 Nannospalax galili | reverse complement strand
ACACACACACACACACACACACACACACACACACACACGGCATGTGCACATAAACAAAACTCCAAAAAAAATGTAATTAAATGCTCTTTGCAACTGGAAAACCATCCAAGCCCATCACCGTGCACATATTCCCAGATGGCTCTTATAGGGTCTGTGGGCACCATGGCTACACAGAAAAGCGAAACCAATTTCCTCCTTGAATTCCAACAACACTGTCAACATAGGTACTTCTCACAACAGCTGGTAGAATGCTCTGGAGTGTTTCAAAATGAAAAGGGACCAGAGAGGCAGGATATAGGCTGCCAGGTCCCACCATAGCTGCCAGTACTACCTGCAAGCTGCCTGCAAGGACTCTGAGGTTGGTCACATTCTGCGTTGACTGCACCTGCCTCCTGGTGTCCCAGATGCTTTCCACCTGCAGAATCAGAATGAAACTGCACTTCTGCTGGAAATTCAGGACATGAAAGAAAGCCAAGTGCCTGAAAAGGCTTAAATATTTATCATTAAGCCACTTGTTTATACGGCAATTACACTTTACTGAGAAAACTGTGTTATCATGCTTATTAAGGGGAGAACGAATGGATTTGGAGATGGGGATAACAGAGGAACCACGGGAAGAAAGAAGAGATGGAGCTCTCAGAAACAAGTCCTCATTTTTCCCCCAGACTGCACTGCTCTGAGGTGGAGTGTGCCTGGACAGTCTTGCCCAGGAGGAAGCATCTGTGTTCCTCAGGATAGGAATCCAATCTGCTCAGGGTTTGCCAGGGGCTGAAGAACAAACAAAACTGCTGGTGCCACCAGCTGTGGCCCAGGCCAGCCTCTAGTAGGCCCATGCCAGCACCAGAGGGCATGCCAATAGGACTGGCCCTCCACCCATTGTGGCCAGACTGTTCTGATACATTTACTTTGCTGGCCAAATTAAATCCAACAGGATCCAACCACTGAGGGAACAAAACAATACACATCCTGGAACACCAACCACACACTGGGAAGTCCTAGGAAAGTGTCTAAGGTTCATAAACAGCCTTGAGGCCTTGTATTAGGATAAAGGCCCTGGAACCTGGTTTGCTGTGCCAATCAGTGAGGCCCAGGAAGGGAGATTGTGTAGGAAATGTCAAAGGAGTCAGGAGTAAACACTCAAGAAGTGACAGGAACAAGAACACTGGCTAAAAGCCAGGGCTGCTTCCAGGCCAGCAGCCTGATTCCTGAGCATCTCTCAATTCCCAGCCTTGCCTCCTAAATCTCTGTATCTTAGTCTCAGTTCAGGAATCTGAGGAAGCATGAGGCTTTCAGCAGGGGCAGGGCTGTGAAGCATCCACTGAAAGGACAACCCAACCCTAAGAAGAAATAGAGGTTAGAGAGTGACTTTCTTAGAGCCAGGGACAAGGGTTGCAGCTGTTAGAAACTTCCCACACATTTATCAGTCTTCCTTCACAGCAATGTTGTATCTCCCTGAAGAATCCTTTGATATTTGATAATTCTGATTTTTAACAGACTATATATATAATTTCCCTAGTCAAATTAACTAACAAATACTTTGGCTAGTGATATATTCTCACATGCTTCACAGGAAGCTGGTCCCCTTATTTTTACCTCTGAAGTTCACTGAGCTTCTCTCCTTATTGCCCTCACAATACTCACAGGTGACTTCACAAGAAGAAAGGAATCACTTTGTGAAAACAAACAGTGATGGACTTGCTCAGCAAGCCCTGGGTTTGCTACCTTTCTGGAGCAGCCCTGTGGCTTTGCTCTCTGTGTGTACTGTATGTGTGTACATATCTGTGTGTGTTCATGTGCAAGTGTGCACATGTGGAGGCCAGAAGTCTAGTCAGGTATCTTCCTCAGTCACTCTCCACCCTATTTTTCAAGACAGGGTTTTTCACTGAACCTGGAGCTCACTGATTCAGTGAAACGGCTGGCTAGCAAGTCCCAGGGGTCCTCTATGCTCCACCTACCCAACCAACGCTAGAATTATAGCGTGCACTGTCAGGCCTGGCTATTTCTTTTTAACCTAGGTGCTTGAGATCTTGGGTCCTTATGTTTACATGACAAGTACACCTCCTACTAAGCCATCTCCCTGACCCTAGTCACAGAAAATTTTCAAGAGAATTCTGACAATGCCACTAGGCAGTTTAGTTTATTTGAGAGTGAGCCCTTCTCTACAACAAAACTGCAGCAACTCAGCTGAAAGGACTGTCATATAAAGAATTTTTATAAAGGCCATTTGTACTTGCTGAAAGTTGGATAACTTGCATAGTAAGAGCAAAATAATGAGTTTGTATCATCATTATTCCCAATAGTCAAAAGTTGGAAGCAACCTGGGTTCATCTACAGATAGACTTTTATATATATATATGATGAAATAGTATTCAATCTTAGAAGGAAAACAATTTTGATGCATGCTAAATGAAATAAGACAGGCACAAAAGCACGAATATATTATGACTCCACTTTTATGAGGTACCTAGAATTGTCAAATTCCCAGAGACAGGTGGGTGGATTCATGGGGCTGGGGTGGGGACATTAGGGAGCTAGTGTTTTATGGGTATACAGTTTTGGGGATTTTTGTTTCTTTGAGTATTTTTTTTTGTTTTGTTTTAAATTAGCTATATACAGGCCAAGTCAGTCACAAACTCAAAATTCCCCTGCTACAGCTTCCTGAGTACCAGAACTACAGTTTTCAAAACCTTCTGGAACTGGATGGTAGTGGTGACTAGTGTATGATAATACTTAATGCCACACAATTTTATATTTAAAAATGGTTGAGATGGTAGTTTTTATTACATATATTTTAGCACAAGTCAAAGACACCATATAACATATACATTTCTGCTCCCAGTTAGTCTACTTTAACTTGGCTTGCAAACATGCCACATTCTTCAACATCATTACATCTGCTAATCCCTATGCCCAGAATGCCCTCCCTACACCATCTGCTGGCAAACTCCTACTAACTCCTGAAGTATCTGTTCAGCTTCTCCATAGTAAGGCCTCTCAGGTCCGTGTCCTTTATTACAAACCCCCACAGTTTCTCCAACAACTTGGTTATTATAGCTAAATGCAAGCATCTATTAATCACCCATGGTGGGTTTCTTGTTTACTCATTTCTCCAAAAGGTCATGCCTTCCTTAAAAGTATGAAATATGATTTACATATATATGTACCCAAGAAAACAGCACAAGGCTATAGGAAGGTAATAAACAGAGGTCAAATAAGCAAACATACATAATGGAAAGTGGTTATTCACAGAACATAAGACAAGATGACACTGTATAGAAAGTTATGTAGGCCTTCTAGAAGCTAGCTGAAAATTACGAACTAAAATATGAACTCTAAACCATGCAACAAGGCCTTTCTAGCTGGGCCCAATCTAGCTGGGCCATAATCCCAACATTCTGGAAGCTGAGGAAGGAGGATTGTGAGTGTGAGGTCAGCCTGGGCTACGTGAGGAATTCCAAGCTAGCCAGTGCTATACAGTGTGACCTAGTGTGGAAAAGCAAGCAACCAACCAAAGAAACAAACCATCCAACAAGATGCAATCTTCTTTTAATGCTCCAGAGCACCTTTCCTATGCCTGTTACACACTTCTTTAATGAAAAAAAGTAGAACTGCCATTATTGGCCAAGACATTCACAACCATGTTATTGTGTAGTTGGAACTAATAAGGAGGGCAATGGTCTTCAGATGGATTTCTGGTCTCTAGGTCCCCCAGCTTCTCTAAATTCTAGCTCCAGTACATATGGAATGAGAACCTGAAGAACAGGGGCCCAAGAGCCAGGGCATTCATCACGCTGTTATGCAGCTCAGAAATCTCAGTAACAGCAGAAAGACCAAGACCAAAGTTAATGCTGAATATCTCTGAGGATTCTTGGAGAGGCTGGATAGAGGAATTTATTTTTTAACCATCAGCTTTAACCCAGCACAATCGACTTCATCAATAGGCATATAATGAAAATGAGATATTCCCTGGGCTTAAACTTGAGATTTAGTCCTTCATTTTACAAGTTCAGGGATTGATTAGCCTTGATGTGACATGAGATTTAAGTCTGATTAAAAGTTACAGATTTTCATTGTTTACAAAAAGAAAAGAAAATTGGCTACAAATAATAATCTCTATAATCTACAAAAACCCTTAAGGTAGCAGAGAGGCTACTTTTTAAAGGGATATTCATTGGGGCTGGAGAAATGGCTCAGTGGTTAAGACCGTTTGCTGTATTTACAGAGGACTTGAGCACAGTTTCCAGCACCCATGTCAGATGGCTCACAATCACCTGTAACTCCAGCCAGGGGCATCGGATGCCTCTGGCCTTTATGGGCACTGCACTCATGAGCACAAACCTACACCTAGATGCACACATACACAAAATGAAAAATAAATCTTTGAAGAAGTATTTATTATCTTCATATCATATGAAATTATAGTATCACCCACCTCTGTAAACCAGAGATCTAAAAGTTAAGTTCTAAATTCCACACTGAAAAAAACTCCCCCAAAACAGCAAATAACAGGCAACTTCCAGTCCCATTCTCCGAGATACTCATTGAGTAGATCCGGAGGGGGGTCCAATGTTGCCTTTTCTTTGTGTCCTTTCTTCCCCCCTAATGTGAGTGGTAATAAAACAGGAGGATCAAATCATCCCTGAGGAAAAGGCATTTCCTCTATAAGAATATTTGACTGGTATTACATATTGGGTGAAAGTTCACTTCTTCTTATGAATTGATAGTTGTTAGACTGTTCTGCCATGCTCTGTTAGTTGGTAGCAGAACCAAGCAAATGCCTCAGGGCCAGTAATGAACACAACTTTAGCGCCATCTTTATCACATGATCAAAGATGTTTAAGAAACCTTCTGGCTGCCAAGTGTAGCAGCACATACCTGTAATTGCAGTTCTTAGTAGGCTGACGTAGGAGGGTCACAAGCTTAAAGTCATCTTGGGCTATACAGCAAGTTTAGGAAGACCTGAGTTACATAGTAACACCCTGTCTCAAAAAAATAAGATTCAAAAAGCTGGATGTGGTAGTGCATTCCTGTAATTCCAGCATTTGGGAAGCAGAGGCAGGAGAATTGCTGCAACCTCAAATCAAGCCTGGACAGACCCTGTCTCAAAAAGAAAAGAAAACAAACAACAAATAAGAGCTAGAGAGGTAGCTCAGTGGTAGACTACCGTATAGAAGACCTTTGGTTTACTCCTCAGCAGAAAAAAAAAAAAAAGAAGAGAAAAAAAGAAATGAAAACAAAAATCTTGGCTACTTAGGGAGACACAATCAAGCTGCCAACATCAGGAGGCTTTCAACCAGTCACAGACATCCCAAAGAGAATTGTTCCAGTGATAGAAACACCGCGACATGCCACTGCTCCAGACTTCACTTAGGCCATGATAGGGCTGGTGAGATGGCTGGTTTTTAGCATCTTCAGATGATCCTACCCATAGTCACTCAAGATCTGTCTACAGCTGTCCTCCATTTGGTCCACAAAGAGCTCTCCCACCCTCTACCCCCTGGCCCCTGCCCAAGACATCTAGTGAGCATGTATGACTTGCTCTATACGCAAACCTCTCACTCTGGCCCCTATTAGGAGAGCAACTGACTCGCTGCATGATGGTCAGCTTTACTTCAGCCCCATAGCAAGGGACCCACTTATTAATGGACTGAAATCTCTAAAACCATGAGTCAAAATAAGCCTTTCCTCCTTTAAGTTGTTTACAATAGGTTTGTTCATAGTGATGAGAAACTCATATACCTAAGCATGAGCAAAGCCTTAAGATAAAAAGGGAAAAGAATGGCCTTAGACTAAACCGATGTGCTGGATCATATACACCATTTAAGTATATCTGTTATTAAAACCATTCAAATACAGAGTCTTAAGAAAGGACCATTGCTATTTGCTGTCATCCTTATTTCTAAACTAAGGGCTGCAATAATCATGACTACCATGTTGGAAGAGAATTCTGCTAGATGGTAGGTATCAGGCATCACACCTTGCTTCAAATATTTTGCATGTCTATAATAATTCATTTCATATGTCTGTAATAACGCAAACATTTTTAGAGGAAACTCATGTTTAAACATTTGGAATCACAAATGTTGACCAAGCTTTTCAACACACAGATGAAGCAGCCAGGTCCCAAGGAACTGAACAAGCAACCCAAATGATAGCAGGCCTGAAGTAGTAATTCAGCAAGTAAGTTCCACTGGTCAAAGATTTCCCCAGGTCCATTGGCAGAAAACCCAAGCCTGGAACTCACATCTGATTCTTAGCGTTGTGCCTTTTATGTTTCTCAACATCTGTCTTTTTTTCACTGGCCCCAGATCCTGGCTCCAGGATATAAAATTATTCATTAACTTCTCCATTCATTCAGCATATGTTTAATGAGTTCTTTGATGTGTATGCAACCTCATCTTATACCAGGAAACAAGAAGAGGAAGAGGAACTTACTGGAAATTAACTATAGATCAGGGATATATCCAGGCTTCTCAATGGGAAACTGTAACAACTTCCTCACCAGTTCCTTCCCACACTAAATCATACCTGCCCTCATTTGCCGCTTCCTACCTTGTTTGACAACATCAATAACCTGGGAAAAAGTACAAAATACTAACAAGGTTGGGAAAACGCGGTAAAAGGACCTTCTGAATGGAAAGATGGCTTCCAGGCAGGAAGTAGCCAAGTTCATTGCTGTTCAGAACAGGAGAAGGTAGGGGAGAGGTTCATCCACACAGAGCTGTTCTGTGGGTAGGAGGTGTTTTCACAGCATCCAGAGACCGGAATGATGGAAGAGGGCAAACCAAGCAGATCTCAGATGGAAGGCAGTGATGCACTGGAGCACAGGCAATTTCGGGTTGTGTACTCAGGAGAGTCCAGAGTGGTGGCTGCTCCCTGTATACAAGAAGTAAGACATGCCCTGGAATACAGCCATTGCTTTCTTTCCTGGCCAGGAGCATGTTGACAGGTCCCGAGGAACTGAACAAGCAACCCAAGTGATTGCAGACTTGAAGTAGCAATTTATGAAGCAAGATCAGTTCCACTGTTAAAAATAATCCATTGCTTCCAGATTTCCTTTCCCTCTAGCAACTCCTACAGCCCATTAAAAACAGGGACAAGCATCCTTCTCTCTCTATCTCTAAGGAATTATTCCATGACCTTCTGCAGATACCCAAAACCACAGAGGCTCAAGTCTCTTATATAAAATAGTGTAATATTTGCATATAACCTATACCTACCCTCTTCATTTTAAATCATCTCTAGAAGACATACAAAGCATTATACAATGTAGATGCTATGAAAGTAGTCGGTACATTCCCTTGTTTAGGGACCAAAGATGAGAAAAGGGCTGTACATGTTCAGTATACAAGCTGCTTTTTTTCCCCAAGTATTTTCTATTCATGTTTGTATGGCACAGTGGTGGGGAGGGCCCACTGCACTAGAACCCTTTTCTTTAAGTAAAATCAGAGGTAGAGGTGGAAGACAAGCTAAAAATGTAACAAAATTAACTCAACTTGAGCCAATTCTATCATTGTCCTGTAATTTTTAGTCCAGACTCTCCTCTAAACGATTAATATCTCATGCAAACAGGAAGACAAGGTATCAAACTTATCTTTCAAAAGTGGGAAAGGCACAACACTGTTCATACAGAATGATTCATATCCATATACACTCATAACAGTAGAATAAAAGTTTCTGAGTATTTAGTAGAGTCACAATTTAAGGTTTTCTTCCTCAGATTAAAAAAAAATGGTTTCCCTTTATCCCCTAGGTTCCTTGTATACCCTTCCCTCCCCCTCCTCCCTTAAACTAACCCAATTTTTATTCATATCTCCCTTATTAAAGATGATGAATCCTTCTGTCTGTAAAGCTTGATTTCCCGCTTATAAAAAGCAGTCAGTGATGTTTCATAGCCTACAGCACCTCTTGACATCCACACACATCACACGCTCACCTTGTGAAGTTAAATGGAACAATTATCATGAAGCTCTTTGACAAAGGCACAGTGAACCCTAATGTGATTTCATGACAAGCATTTGTACTCTGCCCTGTGGAATCTGACAAGCTCTCTGACCTCTCTGGGTATCATAAATTACTTCTGTAAATGAGAATATCAGTTTAGATTATAGCTGAGAATCTTCCTGGAAAATACAAACATCCGAGCCATTTAGGAAGGGTTAGATGGGCAGGCCTATTTGAGGAGAAGGAAAAAGGTACAGCGACAAAGCAATTAAGGAGCTTGGTAATGGCAGGGGGATCTCAGAAGACAGGAACAAGCATGAAAGAAAAAGGATGTAGGTGTAGGGGGGATCTGAAATGGAAAAGAAACGACTAGAGTTTTGCACTGAAAGTGGAGGGAGTTACATGTGTAGGGTTTTTTAAAGAGTGAAAAATAGAGAGGCAGATGTTAAACATGATCTTGGCATCAGCACTGAGGATTCAGAAAGGAAAGACATCAGAAATAAGAAATCTAGGAAAGAACAGGAACATGCATCAAACACTAAGTTATGAAAACAAAAAAATAATCTGGATGAAATCAAGGTCCTGAGAAGCAGGAAAGGGAAAGGTCTCAAAATCCCTTGTCCAGAAAAAGTAGCAATGCTTTCAACCAAAACAGCTCACGAGAGCACAACGAATGGGTTCCACATCTTGCACCAGAGAATCAGGAAACAAGAATTAGAAGGGAATTTATAGGGGCAAAGAAACAAGAGTTAGCAAGGGGCAAGTCGTTCATGCGAGAATCCTTTCAAAGCCTCTCAAGTCCCTGAACCACTGAATTTCCGCTACAACTGAAGCTGAGAAAGAGATAAGAGAGTAGATTGTGTTCATCTCTTAGGTCGCAAGAGCTCCAGGCTTGAGGTGAGTGGGGATGAAAAGGACATGGAAAGCACAGGAGGCAGAACTGAGGCCTCAGTGGGTGTCCAGCGTAGGATGGAAGGAAAGAAGGGTGAAGAAGCAGCTCTTAGGAGACACTGAGGAAACTTCGAGAAGGACAATAATTGCATGAGAATTGGGAGGGATCTTAGTTGTCAAACAGTCAAAACCATTCAGCCTCTAAGAACAAAGACTGGAAAGTAGTTTTTGACAATGCAGTTAAAATCTGATCCCCAAAGCAACCATTCACACTACTCTCTAAAGCTGAACTTCACAAATTTTAAGGTCCATAACTCACTAGGGGGCTTGTTAAATTACAGATTCTGCAGGTCTGATAAAAGCCAAAGACTTCATTCCTAACAAGGTCTCTGATGATGCTGACATTACTTATCCATGGACCACACTTTGAATAGCAAGGCTCTTGAGCTATTTATTAGCTGTTTGAACTCAAACTCTAAGTTTTTCCTTTAAATATTTAATTATTATTATTTTGGTTTTGGTTTTGTCTTTTTGAAACAGAGTCTCCCTGTAGTAGCCCCAGCTTGCCTGTAGCTCACTATGTAGACCTTGAACTCACAGAGATCTGCCTGCCTCTGGCCCCTAAGTGCTAGGACTGTAGGGGTGTGCCACCACGCCCAACTTAAATATTTAATTATTTTTATTTATTGTGTATATGTGTGTGCTTGCATATATATATATGTATGTATGTATGTATGTATGTATGTATGTATAATACCACATGTATGCAGGTGTCTGCACAGCCAGAATAGGGTATTAGGTCCCCTGGAACTAGAGTTAAAGGTAGTTGTGAACTGCCCAATATGGGTACTAGAAACTGAACCCAGGTCTTCTGCAAGAGTAGTATGCACACTTAACTGCTGAGCCATCTGTCCAGCCACTCTAAGTTCTTCTTAAGGGATAACGTTCTATGATTCCTACAAATTATCAGAATATGTCAATATTCTGAGTCATAAAAATTACAACATAAGATATATCTCAGGAACAATCACCTTGGGGTAGCCAAAACCCGAATTCTAACACACCAGTGATAAAACTCATGTAGCTCTAATACACACGTGATAAAGATATAGTATCCACAACAGACATTCCCAGAGTGGAGGCTTCTGTCAAGGCCTAACATTTACTTATTGTCAATAGATGGTAATACCTCCTTGGGGTCTAAGGGATGCTAAAGTGAGACAGTTCTCAGTGTGGGCTGAGCACTAAGCCATGTGGTAAACTTAAAACACTGGTTTCTAGATCTCACTCCCACATATTTTGGTTGAATTGGTCTATACAACATAGGTCAGGTGCTGAGATTTATATTTAATCCCAAGGTGATTTCCGTATAGCCAAATCTGAGGACCACCAGGGATGAAAAATGCATATCAGAACTCAGAAACCAAGAAGTTACCTCAATACCCCTTAGCCCCTGTCTCTTCCTCCTTCACAGCTGACTCCCATGTACCACATATCGCCTCCATTCCATTTTTCCCTCAGTCCATCACTTGGGTGGCTCCAAGGGTGCAACAGATTTTACTTCCTCCAAATTCCTAGGACAACACGTGGTCCTGGGTGAAAAGATGCCTGAAAGTTGTTTAGGCAGGAAAAGCACTGGTGTCCTTGTTTCCTCAGGACTCGGCTTTGTATGTGTGTGTTTGGGGGGACGGAAGAATACTGTACATGCTTGTGTGGGTATGTGTATATAATCATGCAAGTGTGCATGCATCTGTATGCACGTGCATGTGGAGGCCAGAGGTCGATGTCAGATGTCTTCTTCAATCACTCTCTACCTTATTTTCTTTTTAAAACGGATTTCTCAGGGCTGAAGAAATGGCTCAGAAGTTGAGAGCATTTGCTGTTCTTGGAGATGGCCTACTTTCAGATCCCAGTACCCAACATGGTGGCTAACAACCATCCATAACTCCAGTTCCAGGGGATTTGACACCCTCTTCTGGCCTCTGCAGGTGCTGCATACATGTGGTACACTTACATGAAGGCAAAACATTCATATATGTGGCCATAAAACTTATTAATAAATGTGGGCAGAGGATCAGATTTGACCCATGAGTCATAGTTTGCCCACTCCTAGTTTACCTCATCTGAACTTCTTTTGAATTTTGTCTCTTCCATGTGACATCATGTACAGTTGCCAAGCAACCATCAGAATGCTATGGATACAGTGAAGCAATGAGACCACCACATAGGGCCTAGGGTGCATAGGGAGTGACCGTGGGAGGTAGATGAGACTTGAAGATGGACATAAAGCAGGGTAAAGCAACTGTTCAGACATGAGAATGAAAAGAGTGAAAGCTCTACTATGACCTCCCTGTCAGATTCCCCACATGAGGCCCAACACTGGGGTCCTCTTCCCACAAGGCTAAAGCCTATGACCCAAGGAAGACTTTCTCTGACTTTGGTGGAAATCTAAAGGCAAGCTTGCCAAGGAAAGGCAATAAACTAAGAATGAGATGTGACAGGACTAGGCAAACAAATGAACATTGACATGAACTTCACACCTGATGAAAAAAGTAATTCAAAATGCATCACAAGCTTAAAGGTGAAACTATAAAACTCCTAGAAGAAAACAAGAGAAAACCTTCGTAATCTGGAATTACATAGAAATTTCAACCATGGCACCCAAGGCATAACCCATAAAAGATGATCAAAAATTAAAACTTTTGCACGATGGAAGACTTTTTTTGAAACAGGATCCCCCTACTGGCCTAGAACTCTCTTTGTAGATTCAGTTGGCCTTAAACTCACAGAGATCTGCCTGCTTCTGCCTCCGATGTACTGGGATTAAGGGTGTCTGCCACCACACCCAGCCTACTTTGGCTTTGTTGTTGTTGTTGTTAGTTGGTTGGATGGCTGTATAGTTTTTTAAAGATAGGATTTCACTATATAACTTGGGAAGGCATATAACTTGTCATCCTCCTGCCTTAGACCCCTTCTTATAGGATGGAAGCCGGTTTTAAGTCAAAGAAAAGACCAACTACAGACTGGAGAAAATATTTGCAAGTTATCCATCTGACAAAAGATTTACATTCATAATATGTTAAGAATTCCACCAAACAGTAAGACAACCACACAAGTGAAAAAAAGGCAAAAGACTTCTATAGACACTTAATCACAGAGGACAGATAGTAAATAAACACCTGGAAAGAAACGAAAGTTTGGAAAAAGGTTCAGTGTTGCTGGGTATCAGAACTGAAACAAGGATGGGGCCTACTTAGGAAATCACTGAAAAATTATTTCTGCCCAGTCTTGAATCTCAGAGCCCATGGAAACATGTTCAGACCTGATTATAGCTCCCTAAGACAACAGGCTAGGCCCTCCCTAGCCTGGAATAATGCCTAGTCCTGAAAAGATGTTCTCCATCCCTAGCTCTTGGGGAAATGAAAATTAAAATTACAATGTGTTTACACTGCACACAGTAGAATATTAAATTTTTAAAAATACCAATGCCAAGCACTGGCAGGGTGCAGAGCCAACTAACCACCTCTCGGATGCTGAAGGAAGACAAAGGTAGCATATAAGAAATGCCTCTGGCTGTTTCTTAAAAAGTTGTACATTCAAGGCTGGAGAGATGGCTCAGTGGTTAAGAGCATTGGCTGCTCTTTCAGAGGACCCAGGCTCGATTTCCAGCACCAACATGGTGGCTAACAACTGTCCATAACTCCAGTTCCAGGGGATCCTACGCCCTCTTCTGACCTCCGTAGGCATTACAAGACACGGGTGCACTTACACACATGCAGGCAATACACTCATATACATAAAATAAAATCAATAAAAAAGTTACACATTCACCAACTATATAACCCAGCAATAGCTCAGTTACAGATTTATCATTGAGAAATGAAAACCTATGTTTACACAAAATTTGTTCAGAAGTGTTCAGTAGCTCTGCCTCTCAACACTAAAATTAGAAACCACCCAAATATCCTTCCACAAGGCTCATCCATAGGTCAGAACTCCACTCAAACCTAAAATGGAAGCCTGGTGCGGTGGCAGACACCTGTGAATAAGCTCAGCATTCAGGAAGCGGAGGCAGAAGGATCACAAGTTTGAGGCCAAACTGGGTTATATAACAAAACTGTCTCCAAAAAGGATGTTTTAAATGTTTAATACTGAATGAAATGGAAACTATGTAACTAATACACGATATAGTATTACTACGGAAAATTACAAGTAAACTGGTTAACACATAAAAATTTTACTAAAAAAGACTTAACTATTGATACAAATATCAGAAAGCACAGTGTACCTCAAAAACATCATGCTCACCAGTAGAAGCCAGTCTCAAGAGTACATATTACAGGATTCTGGTTGTATGACATTCTCCAAAAGACAAAACTACAGAGAAAGAACAGATTGGCATTTGCTAAGGATTAGGGATGGGAAAAGGAAGTAACTACAAAGTGACAGCATCAAGGACATTTTAGGAGTGATGAAAATATTCTGTATTCTGATTGGGGGGGTGGATTATGTGAATCTATAGATTAAAATTCATAAATCTACAGCCATAAAATCAGCTTTACTGTGTTAATTTCAAAACTAAAATTAAAAGCAGGCTGCAAAACATCAGAATAGGGGACTTGCCAAGGCCTCCTTCTTCAGAAAGCTCCCAAACTGCCCAGGCTAACAGACTGAAGAGTGCCCTCCCTACAACAACAGCAGAAACTAGAGTGACAAGTCTGGACTTGCTGCCTCCCAGGCCAAAGTCAAGGGCCTGCAGAGTTTCCCTACCATACAAACCAAGAGAACATCACAGGGACTGAAGAAGATGGAGGTCCCCTCCAGCTTATAGGCAGTCAGTCCAAGTACTAGAAAGATCACAGAGAAGGGAGTGCCCACAGGATCTTGAAGCTCTGCTACCAAGCTGTGATTAAGTCATTCCCTATAGAAAGTCATTGTGCCACTATAGGAGGTATGACACCCTATTATTATAAGGAGTTCACTCAGGTCTGGACATGTCTCTGTAGACCCTGGGACTCCAGATACAGAATTCTGACATCCCAACAGGCATAGATAATTTTCTAGTCTAGTTTGCCTAGGCAGGTGCCTCACCCATCTCAGCTCTGTTCACAGCAACATTGTACTGACTTCCTTGGTTTCTGAACATCTCTGCCTCCTCACTGAATGTACACAAAGGCCTACAGGTGTACAACTCGGACAAAAGGGCACAATTAAATGGGTGTCTCAGCAGCCAGTGGAAGGAAGGTCCTCAGGGCTGCAGCTGATAAAGTAAGTCATCAGGTGATCACGAGTGTGAAAGGAAGGGGAAAATCTGGTGTGTTCGGTCCTTCCTCATGCCATCACTATCCAAGGTCTCTCCTAGTAGTTGCCCCTGCATGTTTCTCCTCACTAGAGCATGAGGGATCTGTGCTTCATTCTTTGCAGCTGCAACTCAAGAGGACACAGGATCTATATACACTTGGGAGCATTCGTACCCCAGCCAGTGTCCTGGAACACACAGTGAAGAACTGTCTTCCTGCTCTGTGCACAGGAAACAAGTGGAAAGCAGCTTGTCAAGGGCTGGATGTTTGTGCTCCCTCAAATTCCTCTGTTGAAGGACTAGTTTCAAGGAGGTGGGAAGTTTGAAATGTAACTGGGTTTAGACTAGATTGTGGCTGTTGGCATCTAAGGTTAGGACTTGTGTCCCTGTAAGAACTTGAGAAGCTGGGCACGGTTGCATATTTCTGTAATCCTAGTATTTGGTAGGCAAAGACAGGAGGATTGAGAGTTTAAGGCTAACCACACTTGTCTCAATGAGTGGGGAGGGGAGAGGGAGGGGGAGAGGAAGGGACACGGGGAGGGAGATGGGGAGGGAGAGGCAGAGGGAGAGAGAAACTAAGGAAAAGCCTAGTGAAGATACTCTGCAAGAAGGTAGCCACCAGCAAGAGAACCCTCACCAGAACCAGCAGAGTTGGCTCCTGGATAGACTTCTTGCCCCCAGGCTGGGATACAAACAATTGCTATTTGAGCCACCCCACCTATGGTGCTCTTGTATCAGAGCCCAACCTAATTAAGACAAAGTTGGTGAAGGAAATCATGGAATTTATCAGTATAAGAGGCAAGATGGCTGGTCATGATAACTGATCTAGAGCTGAGCTCATACCCTTGGAACCAGCACACGCAGGGCTGAACCAGTCTCTCTCATTCAAAGGGCACTGATTCTCCCACACTCTACCATAATATAATAATAATGCTCACATATGTCAGCATTTGATAGTATGATCTTCTATAACTATCAAAGCACTTTCATATCTATTTTCTTATTTAATATCAACTAGTGCTGACCAACTTTGTCCCCATAATAAGTTCTTTCAAATACACATACTTGCTTTTCAGTGTGAAGGATGGTGAGAAGAAAGGGCAGAAACTGTACCATCTCTTATCTTAATCTTCCTAAAACACTGTATCGTAGGTTCCTGATTGGAAGCTTTCCAAATAAGATCAAAACAAAATTCAACACAACCACCTGACCCAAAATAGTTTTTCTTCTCTCATCAAGCAGTTCCCCACAATGTATGCCTTCTAGACTGTTCTTCAGTATCTTGTGTGTGGTAAGAGGACTCAAAGACCCTTCCAGGGCTAAGGGACTTCAGGAGAGAACCTTTCACCCCATCCTGCTTCATCCACAGAAGCAGTCCTAGGGTTTATAGGTAGGCATTCCATGTAATATTTTGTTGGACAAAATCTTCACTTTAAAAAATCAAAGTTTAAAAATCACTGTTTTGTTACATTGGTTCAAATTCACTGTCTGTCCTGAGGATACTTAATGTTATTCATGTGTATACTTAGCAATTACTACCCTGGAATTTCTACTCAATTCCCAATCCATCTGCAACATCCTCAGAGCTCTATTCCAAATAAAACCTCCTCTGACTATCATAGCCTTCAGGAAACTGTAGCAATTAGTACTCGAGGGACTATTTCATAATACTACATAAAAATGTGTTTCCTACTGTGACCAACACACTTAACTTGGAGCTCAGTTCCTTCTCTTCACAACCAGAATGTAAGTTCTTTGAAGGTGGGCGCTATGGAAGTTCAGCTTCCTATCCTCTTTAGTGACTAATCACAGAATTTTCAGCCAACTACAAGACTTCATTTGACAATGTTGAAAGATGACTCTGGCTGCTATGTGCAGAATGTAAAGGGTAAAGACAGGAAGCTTCAAGGAGGTCAACTGTTCCCAGTGGAGTGAGTGGGAAAGGCTCACAAGAAGACTTGGTTAGCCCTTCCCATACTGAAAGAAAGGAAGCCCCCACAGGCAGGAGGAATGCCCCTGGAGGCAGCCCCTTGGCTAGCTGCCATTTAATTTTGAAGGAAAACAGCTTTACAAAAGCAACACTGAAGTTCCCTTCTGTTTATTTTTAATCTAGCTGGCTATTCTAATGACTCTTCTAAAGAATACAATGTTGAATCTCAGTATTTGATCAATGGTGGTTGTGCAATGCCCCTCAGACTCTGTTTAGGCCATGGACTCAGCCTGTTTAACCTAGTTCTTCTCTAAGAGCTTAATGACTTTAGAAAATGGGGTTACTGAGTGAGTGGACCACAGGTAAATGGTTCCTTCTCCTCCTTTTTTTTTGGGGGGGGGGTCTTTTTGAAGCAGGGTCTCCCTATAGCCCCAGCTGGCCTGGAACTCATTATGTAGACCAGGCTGGCCTTGAACTCACAGACATCCGCCTGCGTCTGCCTCCTAAGTGCTGGGACCACAGGCATGTGCCACCATACCCGGCTCTTCTACTTTTTTGAAAGAAAACTGAAAAAGGAAAAAGAACAATAGCTCTCAACAGCTCTCTGAAAATGATCTCTAATGGTCAGCTAGTTTTGCAGCAATCATCACACTGAGCCCAAATCAAAAGATCTTCTGTGGCTAAGTTCCATAATAATACGCCACGTTAACAATTTATTGGTGTGGAATAATTATGTCAAAAAGAAAACAATTTTTCTCTAGGCTAAAAGGAACTCGGTTTCATGTATTTTTTTCCTCAGCCCCCTCCCTTTTTAAATTAGGAAGATAGTTGCAGTCAGTTACATTTAGATTGCTGTTAAAAATAAGCACCAATTTAAAAAAATCTCAATGTGTTTGTCCATTCAAACTGCAAAAACTTCACTCATTACCTTTTTCTTAAAATTCTGAAAATCACCTCTTAAAAGGCCCATTTCATATCTCCTTATCTCTTAACTCCCTCTCTAGTCACTACAAAGAATAAAAGCCAATCCAATTTAAACACAGGGATTTTATATCTGATAATGAACAACACAGCAAGGGCTCCAGGGGTACTGACCTTGAGAAACTGGCTACAAGGTGGTTCACATTTTCCAAACTCAATGAGTTTAACAGGCAAGAGTACACCACCCTATTCTGGATGTACTGTAGCCCCCTCTAAGCCAGGAAGGGAGCAGATAACAAGAAACACTGTAGCACAGCAGTGTGGAAAGGAACCCCATTTTCACATGCCTTGGTTTGCCTGCAAGAGCCTGGGTTAGCCATTGGACCCTCTCTATCCAGAAATATACATCCTTTAAGATGAATCTTTTTTCTTATGTTCCTTCTTTGGACAATTTCTTCCCTTTTGTTTTCTTGTTCTGCTTTAGAACTCAGTCAGCTACTGGACTTCTTAGACAGATTCCTTAATTGGTAATCCTTGCTCTCCTAGCTTATATTTCTAGTCTACGTTTTGGCTGACTTCTCCTTTTTAAAAAATTCATCCATCCTACTGACTTCATTTTTAGTTTGGCTCTCCTGCTGTTTTGAGCTTATTCTCTTTGTTTACTTATTTCTATATATATATGAAGGTTTCCTCAAATGTTTTTGCTAATTATGGCTGCCTGTGCACATTTACAAAGGAGGAAGGTGACAGATGAATGGAAACACTATCTGTGGGGTCGGGGGGACTTGTTACCTAGAAGACTCCTCTGACTACTGAACATCTCTGTAAAGTAACCATGAGACAAACTAGGCTTTTATTTGCAGAAATCTTTACAGATAAAGATCTGGAGAGATCATTCTTCTAGGACTATTCAGTTTCTTCAGAAGGAAAAAAAAAAAAAAAAAAAAACCCAGAGTCAATATGCTAGAAATGGAAGGGAACTTGAAAATAACACCAGTTCAGTGTGGATATTCTTCCTTAGAATTGTTTTGGTTCGGGCAGCTCAGCCCTGTCTTCTACATCAGCAGGCACCCTCCAAGCCCTGAGTCTTACCAGATCTTTCTAGCATCATTCACCTTTCTTGCAATCTGCACTTATTCCTACAGACTTTGGACTGAAGAAGTCCCTGTTCCAATGAGGCCATCAATATCATCTACCCCTGCTTTCTGTCTTTTAAACAGTCATGGAAATCTCTCTTTATTGACTACTTCTCCTCCCATTTTCTTTGTCCTACTAGTTATTTCAGTGATGCTTCTGAAACAGAGAAGACAAATATGTAGTTAATCCACTGGGTTTTGTGATCATTCCCTAATACTGGTGAGGCCCTCTGGGAAAATACTGCTATAATGCTCTGTATCAACTTTAGAGATGCTAAAACTCTGACAAAGGCAGTCTCTTCTCACCTCGTCTCACCTCGAACATTAAGTGGGCAAGAGTGGTGGGGATGTAGGGAGACTAGTCTGAAGCTATTCAGCAGTCTAGTTAATCAAAGGACTAGGTGGGTGGAGACAGACAGATGCAGCTAGATTTAAGAGCTACTTCAGAAGTAAAGAACACATATAAATCCGGGTTCTGGATTTAGTACACACAGAAAGGAGGAGGAAGAACCAAGAAGGAGGCCTTAGGGTTGTGGAACTGCATAGGAGCGTCACCAGTCATTGGATCAAGACAACTGGAGTAGAACAAGGTTTATGGAAGAAGGCAACGAGCTTAATTTTGAACCAGGCCTGGTGGTGCTTGTTTGTCATCCAGTACTTGAGAGACTGACGTAGGAAGATCTTGAGTTCAAGGCAAACCTGGGATATGGGGTGAGATCCAATTTCAAAAAGCAAAACAGTTTGATTTTGGCACAATTCTGAGATGCCTTTGAGAAATCCTAGAGGAGATGTTACAGGCAGTGGGTATATACTTAGAATTTGGAGTCAGAAAAGAGAGTTAAGCCAGAAAAACAAATTCGGGAAGTCTGTGGATAATTGCAAATGTATCTGAGATTGGGTAGAGTGATAAAAAAAAGAGGGGAAAGGCCATTAAATAATGTATAGATGCCAATAGGATGGTGTGCTCTTCTGTGAAACTACAGGAAAATGCTGTTTTGTAGACCTTCACAGTTCATTATATGTATTCTGGTTTGAGTATGTCTCCTAAAAATTCACATATTAGATGTTGGACCTGCCTGCCTCCAGAACTATAAGAAAAAATTTCTTTATTGGGGGCTGGAGAGATGGCTTACTAGTTAAGAGCACTGGCTGCTCTCGCAGAGGACCCATACGGCAGTTAACAACCATCTGTAACTCCAGTTACGGGGGATCTGATGCCCTCTTCTGGCCTCTAAGGGCACTACACAACATGGATGCACTTACATACATGCAAAGCACTCATACATACAAAACAACTAATTTCTTAATTGCCTGATATTTAGCATTCTGAAATAGCATCACAGCACATTCCAAGGCAACCTGAAATTTTTAAAGTTCAGTGTAATGGAAGGGATGGCAGAGGAGGTAAAATCAAGAGGCTATGATAGACAAAGGAAGTAAAAACCAATTAAAGAGGTGATTACAATCAATGTTAACAAATAATCCTGAGAAATCAAGAAAAAGCTGAAAAACATGCAGTGGGTTTGGAGAGAGCAGAGCAGGCACCAGCCACTTTAACAGAAACTTCTGTGGCAGAAGGATGTGGCTGGAAGTCCATTTAAGACAAGGTAAGAAATGGAGTATGGACATGCAGGCAAAACTTCAGCAAACAAGATAGTATAGTTAAGGAGTTTAGTAGTGTCTGGCTAATTTTAAAGGCTCAATAAATCATTAAATATAATTTTTGTGTTATTATTAAGATTACTTAAAGCTGTAAGCCTCATAGCACCACAATGGTTTGTACTTAACTAGTACCCAATAAATATTTTGGATGTGATAACAACTGTTAAGTAGGAACAAAGGCATTCTAAAGCATTCTACATAGTTTGCAATTAAAAGGAGCTATGAATTCTTCATGAATCAGATGGCCTAGTAACCCTTCATAAAAATATGTTAATCTAAATATGATTCTCTGTTCTTCATTCTCTCTTGCTGTGAATTAATGAAAACTCCCTCATTAGAATGTTACCGGAATGTTAACAGATTATTGCCATGATGAAGTGATTCTCCTCAAAAAAAAAAAAAAAAAAAAGTCTGCCAGTTTTGACGAACAGAGATGCTGGTTTGTGATACAATGTACTATTGTAAGAGATAATGAGGAAAACTATGAGGGCCTCCAGCATTCAAGAATGGAGCCAATCTCGGGATCTACCCCCTGTGTGGTCAATCAAAGAAGTCTTCTGGGGTAATAGGGAAATTCACTGGCCACATATTTAGTGTTTCTCTAGTTGATATTCATCATGGATGCCTCTCTTACCCACAAGTGAAATTTTGCTTTGAAGGACAAAGAAGAAAGAGGACTTCAGGAACCAAAGCAGGTGTTACAGGCCTAAGAGGAACTCTCAACTAGTTTCTTCAAACAAAAGCCAACCTATAGGAGTTTACAGGCAGATCTCTGTGAAATCAAGGCCAGCCTGGTCTACATAGTGATTGCCAGGCTAGCTGGGGCTACAGGGAGATCCTGTCTCAAAAAGACTGGAAAAAAAAAGGTACTTTTAAACCAATATGTAAACAATCAACATCAATCCCATTATTTTGTAACCACATCTTGTTTTTTTTTAGTTGGAATAGCAAGAAATAAATGGATCAAGACAGGCAATTACAACAGTTTGGTTCAAAACTACTTTCGTCCACTCATAAGAAAAGCAAATATCTGAATAATCAAAAAAAGTAAGCTATAAGATCTAGGCACTAAAAACAGCGGGATCTAGTTCTAAAGGAGGTGTGTCAAACGAGGAGGCGTAACCACTCATAAGAGCTGAGCATTCCCAACAACCTCCTCCCCTGAGCAGGACCACACTCCTTGTATATATGTGATGGGGTGCTACTTAATATGACCGTGGCTTTGACCAACTGGTCTCAACTCATTTCACAAGGCATTTATATCTAGAGAAATAAAAATGCAGGCAAGTTAAATTCAATGGTTTCTACATATATTAATATCTATAGATTACCTGCATTTACAAAGTTCCTATATATACTAATGCTGATGTTATAAGCTAGATATGAATACTGTGCAATGCAGGCATAAATTTGTCCACCATTCCTTCCACAGATGCTAGGGACTTGACTTCATAGGCTTCAGATTCCCACCCTACAGATCTGGGAACCCAGATGATCTACTGTGATGCAGGGATGTGTTTCTCAATCACATACACATGGTTTCACAAATATACGTGTCACACAAGCTGCCCAGAGTCACTGCACAAATCTCCCAGTTGTATATATTTCCAAGTTTCTGACAGCAGACCCCCATTAGCAACTTCATAGGTAAAGCTGGGCTCTATCACTGGCCTTGATATATGGCACTCTTGGTGGTCACTAAAGCTCATTCATAGGCATGACATCATCGTTACCATAGAAACAACATCACTACATTTTCAAAGGAGGAGAAATGAGAAGGGATTCTCAGAGAGACAAAATCCAAACAATTGAACTGGAATAAGTAAGCTGTTGGCTAATGTGCTTTTTTGAGGGTGTCTTAGTTTCTTGGGAAGAAAACTGTTGATTTTAAAACATTATAAATATCAAATATAATTGATAATTTCTTTCTGTAATAGAATATACTCTACCCAAGTAAGACAGATTACATTAAAAAATTTATTCTTCTTAAAATAGAATCTACAATTCTATAATGCTCATAAATGTTTTAATATTCTTTAAACCATTTAAAACTCTTAATGTTATGTCCCTTTTTCACTTTGTGCATTCATGTGCTATGAACTTAATGTAATTTAATGAGTTTTTTGGCATTTCAACTAAAACCTGATCTCATATACAGTTAAATTCCATAAGGAAATGTAAAAACAAAATCACAATTGTAAATACTGAATGATATAATTCTATTTCTGAACTTCCAGACATAGAACGGCAAAATTAAACTATGACATAAACTTTGAACAAAGCATTTTCTAAAGTAATCGCACACACACAAAAAAAAAATGAAAAACTCATGGAAAAGAAAGACACTAGCAGCATCCTAAGACTGTCTATTCAAATGGAAGAGAGCCTATCTATATTGTTAAAAACAGACTGCTGAGCTTACTGAAACCAGCACATTCTTTCAAGTGTTTATAATTGATAGTCTGATTTACAACTCCAGAAGCATCTTAGGAATGCCTTTCTAAATGTGGGATAGTCTTTCAAAGAAGTGGAAATATTCCTCAGATCAGTCACCCAAAAGCAATTGAACTCAGAAAAGACAAGAGCACAATTGAGGTGTGGTCACAGGGAAAACTGTCTGTACAAACACACAACTCCCTGTCCCAGATGACCAGACTCACAACCAGACAATCTATCCACTTAACATAGATCTCCTTTCCTTCTTGGTCTCAGCAGTGGTGATCCTAAACCTTACCATGAAAACTACAAGGAAAGGGTTCTGTACTAGGCAGAATTTTCAAGTGCATATATGAGATTAACCATCACATGTCTTTATAGAAACAGAAAGACATCATCCCACACACCATGAACCTTCATGACATCTTCTGCCAGGCCCAAGATTATTCCTTTGTTATTGACTTTATATCAAATTCACTAGGTTGACAGAGGCATTTACACCCAGTATTTAATGATAAATCCTCAGGAGACCCATTTACTTAATGTGGGGGACTGTTTTGTGAGTACTCTCACTTCTCCTGAAAACTTTCATGTAGTGGGGAAGCAACATAAACATGAAGTTCAGAACATCACCTAATCCCACAACAGGTCAGACAGGCAATGGTTCTAAGGTATACATGTCAAGGACCTGACCATGGGGAGACACAAATACCTGTAACTTGAAGGTTGGCTAGAGGAGATTAAGATACATGGGACTACAAGAGACCACCGTGTGTCACCATGATAAATAGGCCAAGATAAGAGAGAAAAACTGAGAGAAGTAGTGGCATATTCCATGGAAGACAAAGAATATATAAAAAGGGCAGTTGGAGCTCTGCATACACCTCCAACCCAGATGGGCTGTTCAGAAGTTAACTGTCCAATCACCATCACCACTACCTATATCCTATTCATATTCCTTGTGTGGGATTTAAGGGGAAGGAGACACAGTGCTTATTAAACAAACACACAAAAAATTACGAAGGTATGGTTCCTGCTATCACAAGACTCAAAAGCATTCCATTGCTATAAATACCATGTGATGACACAGAAGGATGACTAGGGGTTTGCCAGAAAGAGAAGACTATGAAGACTAGGAAAGGCCGGGCAGTAGGAACATGTGTGGAAAGCTCTAGATATACAAACAATAGCAAAGAAATACAAATTACCTTGTGCAAGAAGAAATCAATAGCGGGAGTGGCTTGCAATAAGGTTCAAAATTTAGGCACTGAACAGTTCACAGACAAATCTTTAAAAAATTAAAACAGGACAATAAATCTGATATACTTAGTTAAAAGGAGAAACATACTCTTGGAAATCTGGATTTAACAAAGAGAAATAGCTATGGTTAATAGAGGAAAATCAGGGATGAAGGCTGTCAGGTCCAGCAACTTCATCTGTTCCTAAGCCGCAAGAAGCCACCCATGAGGTAAATGGTTACTACCACCATAGGTGGTATTGCCTGGGGTGGGGGCTAGATTGAGCCTGGCTTTCTACTTCCAGCAGCTCTTAGAAAAATGACATGCAGTATCAGAGAATCCCACTAGCTTCTACTGTTTCCCAGTATGCCAACTCCCTCATTTTAGCATGTCTGGCCAGAACCCCCTCTCTAAATATTCCTCCAGGCATGCTGGGGGGCTGGGGGGAGAGACACACATCTGTAATTGTAGCATTTGGGAGGCTGAGGCAGGAGGCTCTCAGGTTTAAAGTCAACCCGGGCTACATGGGTAGCCTGGGCTATCCTGGGCCACACAGAGAGACCCTGTCTTAGTTAATTATCAATCCACTCTCCAACCAGAAGGTCATGTTGTACTTGTCATGAGTCTATGAGTGATTTGTTGTGTAACAGGCTGAATTTTTAATGGTCTTGGCTGCCTGTCCATCTTTTTATACTTTTATTTCACCTCTAGGTGACCCTTTCATTTGTAACACCTTAATTCTCTGACTTATTCTTGAGAAAGGGCTGAGAAAAAGCCAGTTTTGACCAGAAATAATTTCTAGCAAGAAAATTCCTTTCAGCACTCAGGAGACAGAAGCAGGAAGATATAGAGACTATCTCCAACAGGGAGGGGCAGAAGAGGATGATTGTTCTAAAAGTGAGCAGTGCTTTAGAAAGTGTTAAATGACTGAAGGATTTCAGTTCATCTAAAAGAAGTGATTCTCAAGCAGCTCTGGATATCTGGGTCAAGATGACAGGGCCAGGGGCTGGCAAGATGGCTCAATGGATAAAGGCACTTGCTGCCAAGCCTGCAGACCTGAGTTTGATCCCTGGGACACTCATGGTGGAAGGAGGAAAACAACTCCTACAAGTTGTCCTCTAACTTCTATATGCACACTATGGCACGTGAGCACATATATACACACTAAATAAATAAATGAATATAATTTTTAAAAAAGATTACAGAGTGAAAAAAAAGTCCGTATTCCAAGTTTGAGACCAAATTCACAAGAGACCCTTAGAATTTATGAAAAATGACTCTGTATCATCAGGCATTCCATTGCTAAGAGAGAAGAGACCCCGATACCCCACAAAGTCAACCTGGGCTACAAAGAAGCCATGCATTTGTATGTGCATGTGCACACTTGTGGGTGTGTTTGTGTTGTGAGGGGGCAGGGATAACAATGTATCTGTGTCTAAAAGAGGAAGAAGGAAAGCAAACAGGCAGAAAAAAGAAGAGCAGATGTGGCCACGGAGGTAACGCTGGGGCTCAAGGACTGTCAACTTACACAGGCGGGTTGGAAAGGAAACAGTAAATTAAATAGAGTTCACAACCAGTGTAGTTGAAATCTCAAGAACCCACAAGCAATTAGAATGCTATAAAGGACTTTGAAAGGGGAGTAAAACCAATTAGATTAAGTTCAACTCAGAAGTCAAAATAAGGAAAAGAGCTGTAGCAAAGCTCACCCACATACCAGATGACAGGAGAGCAAAATATCACTCAGATGCCCTGCCACATGCCACTGCATCCTCATGGGCTGGACCGTGTATAGTAGACACTTTGTTCCCTGTTTCCTCATATCTCCTCCCATTACTTTTCTTATTCCCTCCCATAATACCTGGGCTTACTTGCTCAAAGAAAAATAATCACAGGCATGTCTGTTTGTTTCCCCTCTGCTCCCCCAGCATATCTCATGTGTACAATGACTTCACAATATGACAGAAGTCATTCTACAGAGGATTCATTTGACCTTTCTCGTTCTAGGCCACTGATTTGGTGCTCACCTTGTTGGGACTCCTGACCCTATCAACACCTTATACACAACAGCAGAAGTTTAGGAGAGAAGAAATCAGAGAATGTGGCTTCCACAGAGCAATCCCTTACCTGTTCTGTAAGAAAATCCTCTCCATTAGCAAATAACCCACATCTGAACCACATTTCCCCTGCCCCCACTCCAGCCCACCACACAGGTCTCTTGGCATAAAACAGTAGAAGAAACTATCAGATGAAAACTGTTATAGAAGGGTCTGGGACACTGCCTCTGTTTGGCCAGAACCAGATGGAACAGGAAAGTAGAGAAAGATGCAGACCCTGACTTCCTGTGAAAGATCTATTGTCATTAAATAAAATTCCAAGAAGGGCTGGGGAGATAGCACAGTCTATAAAGAGCTTGCCACACAAGCATGAGGCCCTGAGTATGATCAAACACCCATGTAAAAAGCTGGGTGTGGTGGCATGTGATTGTAATAGAAGGGCCAAGGAGGCTGAGATAGGAGTTACCTGTGACCTTCATTTACAGTAGAGACCAGGCCCATCCCCCCACCACCACTGAATCCCACATTCCAGCACTTTGTGGTTTCTCAAATTAAAGTGTTAAATAATTAAGCAGATGAGCTCATGTATGCAAAAATGATCTGTAAAATATAAAGCATATACATCAAGCCAGTGATAGAGCTCAGCTTTACCTATGCAGCCTAGCTGTATAAGCAAACCGCAGGTTCCAGAGAGAGACCCCGCCTCAAAAAAACAAGGTGATTGGCTTCTGAGGAACAGGGTTGACCTGTGGCCTCTGCATGCACCTATGTACGTGTGTGTGTGTGTGTGTGTGTGTGTGTGTGGTGTGTGAGAGAGAGAGAGAGAGAGAGAGAGAGAGAGAGAGAGGCTCCTAGAGCTAGTGTTGTGGGATATGCCTATAATTCCAGTACTATGGAGGCTGAGGCAAAAGGATTACAAGTTCTAGACCAGTCTACATGGAAAGACGCTGCCTCAAATGGGAAAAGAAATTCTTACAGAGCTGGGGTGTGGAGGATGGAAAGGGTGACCAATCTATAATATAAACGGTGTCCTAGTTTCATTTCTGTTGCTGTGATAAAACACTCTGAATGAAAGCAACTTGGGTAATGACAGGTTTAACTTATAACTCCAAGTCATAGCCCATCATTGAGGGAAGTCAAGGCAGGATGTGGGGACAGGCCGCTGGCTATTCCACACAGCCTTACTTCTAACCAAAGAACCCATTTCACAGCCAAAGAAGCACAGCAGGGACCATGGAGGATGCTGCTTGCTGGCTGGCTGACTGGTAGCTAGCTTCCTTAGAGTGTTCATGACCACCTGCTTAGGGGTAGTTCTGCCCATGGTGGACTGGGCCTTCCTACATCAATTAACAATCAAGGCAATTCCCCCTAGACAGGCCCACAGGCCAATGTGATCTAGGTAATTCCTCAGTTGAGGCTCTCCTCCCAGATGACTCTAGGCTGTGTCAAGGTGACAGTAAAGCTAACCTGGACACTGGAATCCCTCTCAAAATAAGATGCTCCTCAAGGTGATCTCTGAAGCCTTGTACTTTAGATCTGTCTGATGAATGCCAATTAACTGTCCTGATTCCATGGCCCCAAGGGAGATGTAAATGTGCTAACTGATAAGCACAATTTTCATTAGTCCTGGAGCTCTAACAGTTTTTTTTTTTAATTTATTATTTTTATTTTGTGTGTATGAGTGCTATGCCTGCATGTAGGTAAATGCACCCATGTTGTGCAAAGCCCGCAGAGGACAGAAGAGGCTGTCAGATCCCCTAGAACTGGAGTTAAGGACAGTTAGCTTCCATGTGGATGTGGGATTCAAACACGGGTCTTCTGCAAGAACAGTGTTCTTAACCGCTGAGCCATCTCTCCAGCCCCAGAGTTCTAACAGTTCTTAAAGGGCCTTTTGAAGGACAACATTTGACAGCATCATAAAGTACCCAAATGAAATGAACCATCAAATGCCTCTTCAGAAAAAAGTAGGTATAATGGGAAGAGTGTGGGCTTAGAGAAAGATCTGGATCCAAAGACCAGACCGAACATCTACCGTGTGTGAGCTCCAGGAAGTCAGTTAAACCAACGAAGGCCATCTATCTATAAGAAGGCACTACCCACATCACAGTCTATCTTATTTCTGATTTAAAGTGATCTACAATTACAGCATTAACAATGTTCAATAAAATATGATGTATTATAAAATCCTATATTTTATCATTTAGAGTTGTCTATGCTCACATTCCTTCTTTATATCCACTCGCTAGTCTCATCCTCTTGTGATATCCTAGCCACTAAGCATGTCTATGGATCTATAAAGCCTCATATTTCTTATCATGCCCAGCAGTATGGTAGTGGAGTCCACTTGCCAGCTCCATCTCTGAAGCCCAAGTTTTCCACACTCTATCTAAAAGCCCTACTATTTTTCCTTTGAGGAAACATCATTTCTGCCCAGCAGGCACCTCAGCTCCACCATCAATTGCTCTCTCTAAGCATCTCCTTTAGGCCCTCTTCAAGGCCATCAGCCCCCTGCTGGGAAGGTTAGCTCCATGGGGCACTGGTAACATTAACATCCCTTCATTCACATACACAACCAGCAGATCCTCCCAAGCTGCTTGTGGAAATTCCAGCCCTCTGACCTGTGTTCTAGGAACAAATTTTAGCCTCCAATTACTAAGTGCATATTTAATAGGGACTTAATCTACAGACATTACCAAGAACGTACTAAGGCCAAAATTTTAGAAATAACACAAATATTTCATCCCTCATCAGAATAGCAAGAAGGTGGTGCTCAATTTTATAGATGGGAAGACCCGGTTGCTCCAGTCATTAGCTCCAGAATCCAGTAATCCTGTCAGCCTATGTCTTCTTCAACCACTTTGCAGCTCCACAGGAGCTGACCTTGTCTCTCCAGAAAAGTAGTCATTGTTTCTTTGCTACAGGATACATCTGCTTATTTTCCAGATTCATGTGTTAAAAGAGATAAATTTTTAACTCAACTGCTATTCTGTCAGCAAACACACGAAAGAACCAGAGTGGCTTGAAAATAAACGTCAACAAATATTTCAGAGTCAAACCCCCAAAAGAGCTACGATAGAAAAACTGCAACTTTCTCACAAGATGTGCAAAAGTGGTGAGATTTCCTCAGATCTCAGTATCATGGAAGGGCATGATGGCTGTGGCTGGGGAATGCAGGGTTATGGGAAATGATTAACCGGTAATTGATGTAGTCTGCCAGAACTAGACAGGATTAATACTGATAATTTTGGTTTTCTAAGTGCTTCTTCTCTTTGAAAGCACTTTCTCTCTGACAATTCATAAAGTTAATAAGGCAAAGTATCAGTTTTCACCCCTGTGTTCCAATCATCAGTATCAGCTTCCTCAGCCTGAGGAGAAAAAGGCCTTGTTCATTAGCGGGCTTGAATAGTAAATACTTATTGGGAACCAGTTGAGTATCAGGTGTCCAGAGCTACAGCACAGCACTGTCTGATTACAATTTTCTGAAATAAAGGAAATGATCTGCATCTGTGACATCCATTACAGCTACTGGACACACTGGCTACTGAGCTCTCAAGATGTGGCCAGGACAGTCAAGGACCAGAACGTGGTTTATTTAAATTAATTTAAACTTAGTCACATATGACTAGAGACTACTATATATGGGATGCCACATTATGTGAAAACATGGTCTCAGCACATGGGGTCTCTATAGTCAATTTGGAGGAGGAAGACAAGAACATGCGAGGTGATTTGTAATGATGAGATTGAGTTGGTAAGCTATCAAAGTGGATGGCGTGGGCAGCAAGGGCTGTGGGAACGAAAGAACCAAAGAAAGAGGCTGCAGATACAGCAGGACATGAGCTGACAGGGCCTAGAAGAAAAACAATGGTCTAGGCCAAAGATGGTATAGCACGAGCTCATCTAACTCAGACTATCAGTGGTCACAGGCTCCTCAGACACACGCATTAACTGAATTCGTTCTAATGGGCTTATAAGCATGTTATTTTTGTAGCATGTTATTTCCCCCAGAAAGGCCAAAGAACAAGGCACTGTAGGTAATACCTACAGTCCCTCCCACTGGCAGTGTGACAGGCAGGTCAGTCCCTGTGGGACTACCATACAGTTTCCCTGAAGCAGCAAATGATCTCAAGAAGAGAGTAGGCCAAGCTCCAAGACAATCAGAAAGTCAACATAGGAAACAAGAAGACAATTCAGACTTGGGGTCACAAGAACTAAGGAAAAGAGATCTATGACTGATAAACTATCTGTTGAGACAAGAGAGAATTCAAGTTATAGGAAGGAAAGTGGTTCTGGTTTGGGCAAGGCTGCTCAAGACTGGCTTTACAGTTGTCATAGTCAAGGAATTAGCTGTTTTAATTCTTGGTTTTTTAAAACTACAAGCAGAGAGAAGCCTAAATACTAGCATCGTTTGGATTACCATCAGGACTATGCACATAGAAGCCACCTTGCCTCCTGTACAGAGTGACACCACTTCACCCAATTCTATATAAGCCTGCCTAACTCCCTCATTCCCAGTGACTGTGGTGGGACCTCTCTCCACATCTGAGGAAACAGCACAGTTCTCTTGGACCTTCCACCATGAGATAATCATTGCAGTTAGAAGGGCCCAGAGTGTGGACACAATGGATCTGTCCAATACAAGCTGTTGCTGATATTATTCCTCAGTGTTGCCTGAAAACACCTCACCTTAAGGCCTATGGCCAGTGGATTTTTTTTTTTAAATATTAAACCTATCTCCATGGTTTTTGGAGGGATAAGATAGTCTTCAAAATATTTAGTTATTTAGAGTCCTGTATTTAATAATCAACTCACAGACTGGGGAATGGCTCAGTCAAGGACCTGAGTTTGATCATCAGAACCCATAGAAAAATGTTAGACATGATGGCACACACTTATAATCCCAGCATTGAGGAGGTGGAGATAGGCATATTCTTGGGGTTCACTGGCCAGTCACTCTCTCCAGGCCAGTGAAAGATCTTATCTCAATAAAAGGTGAATGGTACTCAGGGAACAACACCTAAGATCATCCTCTGGCCTCCACACATATGTGCCTCCATATATATGTACACATATGTGTCTATACACATGTATACACATACACACATGTAAAAGTCATTCCTAGGAAGGCTAATTTTAATGATGAGTTAATATCTTGGAGGAGAATGTCCATGGTAAACATAAATTTCCAAGAATTGTCTCCCTGGGGAAATGGACAAAAGGCCTGGTCCTAAAAGCTGGGCAGAAGCTCTCTGGTGGACATTAGCAGTAAAGGGAGGAAACAAAAGAATATCCCCCTCAGGTACCTGGCCCAAGACTGACTCTAGGCCATCCGTGCCATGAGCACCAGCAGAATATAAGAGACAGGGGCTGGGGTTTGACTATATGAGTGCTGGGGTCATAGCCCATGACTGTCAGCAGTGTGTGTGAATCTGGGGAAATCTCTTCAAATTCCAAGTCCTCACTTCATATAGAAAAAGCTTCATTGACTGCTACTTATCCTGTACTCTGAGGAAGATGTCCCCAGTGGTCAAATAACCCTATCACATATACTAATACAACAGTCTCTTCTATAGAGCAAATCTGGGTTGACTTTATACTTATCTGCAATTATCTAATTAGCACTCACTTTTCTTACCTGTGACCTTCATTTAAGGTAGAGAGTAGGCCCACCCTACCCCCGCCACTATTGAATCCCACATTCCAACACAGTGTGTCTTCAAATTAAAATGTCGAATAATTGAACAGATGAGCTCATGCATGTGAAAATTATCTGTAAAATATAAAGCACAATGGAAATGTTCATGATTCTTATTTCTTGTGGGCGTTGAGAAGTAATCCTCTTAGCTGCTGGAAACCATTCTGTTTTCAATAAAATAACAAACTCCTCCATTTGAAAGACACCATAAGGAAAGGGACTCTGACAAGCTGTCCCACGGTGCCCTATTTTAGGATTCTCTTCATGACCATGCCAAAATAGCCAGCTCATCTGTGTTCAGATGGAGTATTGCTTTATTCCAATTCATAGATGATCACTGTGGGAGTCTCAGTTGAGTCACACGAGCCTCTAAAAGAGTGAGATATCTATTGGCTAAATCTGCAGGGTATCTGGTGCTGGACCAGGGAAAATACATTCTGACCATGAGCAAGTTCAAGAAAAGCACTCCAGGTCCCTCCATCCCCCATCTCTGCCTGAATTCAACTCTATATCCAAAATGCCACGCACATCAGGAGCCAAAGGAAACTGTAGTAGCCAAAGCCCGGGAGAGCTTGCTCCCCCATGCTGATCCATTCAAGGGAACAAAGCCCTTCCAAGTTGCACAGAGCTGGTCTGGAGATGGAAGGCCTTTATGCAGGTTTCCAAGGAGATGACTCAGATGCTGTTACCATAGAAACTATTGCTACCATTTATTGTTCATCACCCCTTGACAGTAAAGGAAAGGAGGGCACTGTGTTTGGATGAGAAGGAAACAAGAAGAGCTGGATTTAAGTCAAGACGAAATGAAGGGGCTCCTGAAGCCTTCAATGGCGTATATAACAAAATATCTAATTCCCAAAGCAAATGAATTAGGGACATGAGTGTTTACGTTTGTTGTTATTTGTTTTGGTGGAGCTGAGGTGAATAAAGTGGAACATAAAAATGACCTCTGCCCCTCTGCTGCCCTATCACTAAGTTCCTCTGGAGAGAAAGTTCAGGTGTAAGGGGCATGAGTGTGGTCTACACCATATCCCACAAAGCTTCAGGGCCATGAGGAACCTGAGGTTAGCTATCTGCCCCATCCAGCTTCTTTGCTAGAAACTTTTCAGATCAAAGAGAAGCACTTTAAAAGTCCCTTTTATTTTTGCTACTAACATATAACACTGATTACCTGTAAGGTGTTGTACTCTTTAATCCTTAAAAGTTGTATTATCTATGAGATGGTGATCATGTTTATAAGAGTATGGGCACATGAATAACATGGCACATGTGAAGGTTCAATGACAGTTTTCTCCTTCCACTCTAGGATCCAAGGATCAAACTTGGGCAGTCAGGACTGCACAGCAAATGCTTTTACCTGCTGTGAGCCATCTCTAGGACCCTGAAATTTTTTGGACTTGTGAAAGATGGTGATAGATAACTTAGAAAAGTTACAGGAAAGCATATGAATAATGAAAAACATACCAGACTTGGCACCAAGTCAGAAGATTGGAATTTGAAGGCCAGTCTCATCGTTGCTTTGGATACCGTGGGGGCTTTATCTGCCTAAGCTGCAATGATTACTTCTATTCTATGGAGACAGTTACTGCAGTCTCCTTAATACAGTATAACGTCATCTCATGGAACTCTACTATCACTTGTCAAACACAAAAACATGAGTTACCTAAAATGCTACATCCATAACAACAAAAGGCTTTCCACTTCTATAACTCTAGGCAAAACCCTAATAAATCTGTTGGTGACATTGGCTTTCTATTTGAAAAGTATCTGATACTCAACCAATTACTATGGCATTAGAATTGTTGAGAATATGGACTGTGTTCACAGTCATCTTTTCAATGTCATTGGATTGTGTGTAGGCACCAAGTCCTTGTTAGATCATGTGTAGGCACCCACTCCATGCAGTAGCTCATATGGAGGTGCTCTGGATTAATGGGAATGGAAGGAGAATGCTTCAGACAAGGAAAGAAAAAATGAATCTGACTGCTCTATTTTTCAATCTGGTAGGAAAAGGGAGTTGTGGAAATTCTGGAGTCTGGGAATACAATAGAAACTATACTACCGCTACCCAAGTCTAAACTTTCTTCCAGAACTGAGGAGATGGCTCAGTGGGTAAGAACACTTACTGTGCAAGCATGAGGACCCGAGTTTGAATGCCCAATGCCAAAGTAAAAAGCCAGAAATTGCTACATGTGCTTGTAACCCCAACATTGAGGGGTAGAAACAGTTGGGACCCTGAGAGCTTGCTGGTCAATCAGCATAGAGGAAACAGAAAGCTTCTGGTTCAGGTAATAAGTGGAGAGCAACAGATGAACATACCAAATATCCTGCTTTGGCATCTGCATGCTGAAGCATGGATTTTCACAGAAACAAACACACACACACACACACACACACACACACACACACACTATTAAATAAACTTTCTTCCAGGTCTTTCTCATACTTTGTAAAGAAAACATCAACCTTGAAATAGACCTCATGGCAGAAGCACTCACAGAGCTGTGGGAGTGACCAGCAGCACTCCAGGTTTGCTCCAGGAAAGGTTACTCAACCCTGGGCACTCCAGGAGCCAGACAAAGAAAGCATTCAGGTGCCATTGAATGGGGGCAGAGAAAAGAAAATGCAGTTCAGTTCCTCTGGTTCTGCAAAAGTTCCTTATTTATGTTTTTTTTTTTTTAAATAACACTGCTGGGCATTGTTGGGATACTCTCAGATCAGAAGGATCTGCCTTGAGGGATCAGATCGGAGGGATTATGAAAGAGAGACAAGGAGAGCTGGTGCCCTTCCAATCTTGGGATTGGTGGCATTGACTAATCCTAGATGCCGGGAAGGCAGAAACCAGGACAACTGAGAACATGCAAAGAGTTCTAGCCTTCCTGCATAGGAAAAGCTTTGTGTCATCTTTATCTGTGATGTTTACAACCTAGTGGACTTAAACCCTTCCAGGTCTCATAGAGCTGTTTTCTAACTTGAAAGTGAGATTGTGCCAGTGATGCTGTGTCCTAAAAGCCTGGTAGAGAGCTCTGAGAAAAGTTGCCTCATAGCAGGACCCTGGGACACTCCCCAGTCAACCAACAGTCCTCGCTGAAGATCAAGGCAATGCAAGTCCTGAATCCTAATCAAGTTTCTGTCACTCATGCCCCCTTTAGGGAGCAGAAGATCCTTCAACAATTCTTACAACAGCTGTTTCACAGGTTAAATGAGGTAGAAAATTGCTCCTGTGGGTCCCTGCAAGAAGGAACAGTCAGCTAACATCTTGGACAGCCCACGGGTAAGGTTCTTTCATTTCAAATAATCAAAAATTAGAAACATTAATTCAAAAGCAGTTACTAGGAATGTCCTGTCTCTGAGAAATGATTCCCTGAGCTGCCCATGGACTATTCCTGCTGACAGCCTCATGTCTTCTGCCGGATCAGATAGGCAAGAGAAGGAGAAGGCTAGCCCATGGCAAGGTTGAAAGAGCAGACTGATCTGAAAGGAAGTCCCACTTCTTTCCAACCAGGTGAGGGCACATCATCACCTGCCCCATCTCTCTTCCGTTTCTCTCCTGTGGAGAAAGAAGGAAAGCTAACGAGTCACAGGCTGTAGAAGTGAATACCCTGGTCTCTGAGGAGAAATGGCCTTTGTGTGGGTGCCCATGCCGGTTGCCCCTCACCTGCCCACCTCACTTGCCTTTCTGGAGGAGACAGCTTTTACCCTCCAGCAGTAGACCCTTCACTCCTCTTACCTGCTTAGCCCCTTGCTTGCCACAGTCACCTGCATGGGGCTTGAAGCAAAGCTGACTATAGACTTTAGAAACAGTTGAACCCATTAAGGTGTCACGCCTAAAGCTTTTAGACTGAGCGCAGAGGGTCCTAAGAAAGAAATGAAAACTTCTTGTTCAACCAGGCCCCTGTTTTGCCCACTCTGTGTGTGTGTGTGTGTGTGCGCACGCGCGTGCTGCTGGTATACCCAGGAGGAAGGGTACCAAGTTCAGAACAGCACACAAAAATCAATAAAATCAATTTCTCTCCTTTAGAGAATGCTCATTTGACTTTTACTTTGCTGCTTTTGCCTGCCCCTTTCATCTTTCCAAGACTAGTTAAAATAAAAGCTAGGAAGTAGCTGAGGGTTTTCCACTACACAGCTCACAATTGCACTGGTAGATTCAAGTCATTTCTTCTCTCAAAATTTGAGTCATTGAATCATTTCTTTACTGGGTCTCCTGCTCCCTTTAAATTGTGGAGCTGACAGGCACTGTGTGTGCATGTGTATGTCTGTATGTGTACACATTACTACGGATAGAGCCTGGAGCCATGCACATGCTAAGCAAGTTTTCTACCACTGAGTTCTAACCATTGCCCATTTTAAAAGCTTTTTTTTTTACACCTTTAATCCCAGCACTCAGGAGTCAGAGTAGGAGAATCTCTGTGAGTTCCAGGCTAGCTGGGGTTACAGGGAGACCCTGTCTCAAAAAAAAAAAAAAAAAAAGCAAAACGCTTTTTAAGACCCCAGTTTTCCAACTATTATTTCTATGTACTACATGCTATCTGTAATCTAAGCACCATTTTATTTTGTTCATGCTTTTGTGGGCTTGGAACATGGAGAGATTTGGCTATGCAGTTCACACTTGGTGCCGCCACGCAATCACAGTATGTTGCTGGCTGTGGCTGGACCATTTGAGAGTTCCACTCAGCTGGACATCCAGGATGGCTCACTCACTCACTGGCAGATGATGCTGGCTGTCAACCGAGAGCTCAGCTGGAGCTGCCGCCGGCATGCTCACACATGACCTCTTCAGCATGGCTAGATCTGGCCAATTTCTTAGTGGGCAGCTAATGTCCCTCAGAGTGAACAGTTTTGGCCTGGGGTTTTTTTGTTTGTTTGTTTGTTTTTAAGGTAGCCTCAGAAATCACATACTTCTACTACACTTAGTTGGTTGCGAGAAAGTTGATAAGGTCAGCCCAGATTTAAGGGGAACAGTCAGAGACCTCATCTCTCAATAAGAGCGTCAAATAACTTACAGACATATTTGAAAAAAAACTTTCACACTGACCTGTTTTGGATGTTTTAAAAATCCTCATCCAGAGGGCTGGATTGTTCAGCAGTTAAGAATACTTGCTGTTCTTGCTAAGGTCCTGAGTTCAGCTCCTAGTGCCCATGTTAGGTGGCTCACAACTAACTGTAATTCTAGCTCCAGGGGATCTGACTCCCTCTTTGGGCTTCCATGGGCACTGCACTCACATGCACATACACATACACAGACACACACACATACACATACACATAAATAAAAAAATCTTTTTTTAAAAATCCCCATCCACTTTAAGTCAGAAAATGTGTTCATTAATGCTAAAGCTGGCAGTGCTTGATACATAATAGATACTCAGTGAACAGACTGAAGGTTTTTTGTTTTGTTTTTGTTGTTGTTTCAGACAGGACTCAGCCCAGGCTGGTCTCAAATTCTCTATGTAGCCAAGGGTAACCTTGAACTCCCAATATTCCTGCCTTCACTTCCCGAGTATTTCTAGTCATTGTCCAAAGAGTCAAAAGGCAAGAATCCCAGGCCCCTTACCAGGTGAGCACTATGTTTCAACATGTATCCACTATCCACTAGCTACACAATGCTACAGAAAGGAGATCTAGGTTGACCACAAAAGTCAGTGTAGCCCTGCACTTAGCTGTAGCTTAAGGAGCGACAATAGGCAGTCAGGTAGACTCACCTGGACAGCTAAGGCACAAGTTTCAATTAGTGTGTCAGGAGCAGTGGGTGGGTAGATGTGGCAGGAAGGTGCAAAGCTGTCTAATAGTGGAGTGGCACCAACTGATGTACCAAGATGCCTGCTCAGAGCTCTGGCTCCACATGACTGGATATATCATGGCTATACATACATATCCTCAAGTATTAGCTAGCAATATAAAAGCCTTCCTACTTCCTAGAATTATTTCAAAAATAAAACAAGACAGACATAAGTGTAATTTGAGAATAAATTACTCCCCAAGTTATTATCCTCACGGAGTTGGAGAATTCCTCTCGATGACCATCCTACTTCTGGGCTGTTTTTCCTACTGGGATGCTCTCCTGCTGCCCTCACCCTTCACAATGGCCTCTACCATCCCATTTCTCTCAGTTAGGGATTGATGAGACCACAGCTGTATCCTCACGTTACCTGGGGTCAGTGATCACATCAAGAACTTTCTTGGGTCCTTATGACTCAGCACAGCCCTTGGACACTGCAGACTAATTGAAGATTTACATCATTGAATATAAGTATGTGTGTTAATCTGTGTACACACATACATGTTTACACTTACCATCTTCAGAGGATCAGATCACTGGAACAACAAACAAATCCCTTTGGTGACAGAGACTGAAGCATAGTTATTACATGTAGAATTTCATTATACTCCAAATAGGGCTGCAAAACCTTGGCTCATACAGTTCACTGAATTATAAGAATATATGATATGTTAAAATCCAGGCATTAAGCACCAACAGAAGCAGGAACTGTCTGGTGGCACACGACAAAAAGGCCGGTAGGCATCAGTACCACACCTTACATAGACTTGCACAAGGCATGGAGACAATAAGTTGCATGGAGTTGGTTTTAAGAGAGCTTCCCCTCTAGATTCTTCAGCTCTCCTACCCTACCTGGGTGAATTCCATTACCACCAGGGCTGATATGCAATGTAACATACACAGTAAAGGTGTAAGCTGGGCTGAAATATACCCTGCACTGCTCTCCTAATGAGACATCTTGGCATGGGGCTGTATCCACCAAAAAACCAGAAACTTCCTTCCCTAGCTCCTATATCCATCATCTCTCCTCCTCTCCCACCTTCTCTCACACCCTCTGTTCTCACCTAAGCCCTCACTCTACACAGAACACAGCTAAGCAGAGCTATTAGATGGATGCCTGCAGTATACTGTAAACAACACCTTCATTAAAAACAACAGCAGTTAAAGAGTTTGCAGTTGCATAGGAAACGTGATTCTTCTCTTGGGCCTGGCCCACTATACCCATGGTTCCATCACCACCATCAGCATCCCTGCTCTGTGCCTGGCTACACGCCATACCTGTGTTCTCTGCTCCTCTTATTTTAACCCCAGAAACGGATATGAAGACTGCAAAGGACTCATACCTCCCTTGTGCTCTCTAAAAAGAACTACCATTTCTAATGAAGACCAAAAATAACAGCAACAAAAATAGTCTATTTGTAGAGTGTACTTAATTTACATTTTCAGAATAAGTAATCAACAATTTCCTTTCAAAGTCTCCCTTTCAGTGATGAAGTGTTAGAATGGGTGGTCTATGTCCACTCAAGTTTTATCTATAAAAGACTCAAGTGTTTTAATTCTTTAGACCTTATCATCAGTCTTATCGATTGACAATTTCCTGTGTTCATTTCAGGTGCTGGTAATAAAGCTAATCCAAAATCATAGCAATGTTAAAACTGAGACTCACTGCTAACAGTGAGTGCTATGGTTTGAGATTTGGTCTGAGCCCCCAAGGCATATGTGCTGGAGGCTTGGTCCTCAGGGTGGCAGTATTTGAAGGTGATGCAACCATTAAGAGGATAAACCTAATGGAAGGTCACTGAGTCACTGGGGGCCCTGACCTTGGAAGAGGTCTGGGGTTGTAGAGTGACCTCTTGATACTTCTTGCAAGAGGGTTGTTATCAAAAGCCTGAGCCAGTTCCCACTCAGTTTCTCTGGCTTCCTGACTGGCAGTGTGACTGACTGTTCCTGTACACTCTCTTATGACTGCTGTCTGCCATGATGTGGTACAGCCAAGAGAGGGTCCCCACCAGAACTGAATTGATGCAGATACCATGCCTTTGAGCCTCAGAACTGTGAGCAACCCAAATCTTACTCTATAAATTTAGCCTGTCTCAGGATTTCATTACAGTAATGACAAAACTGCCCAATACTACCAGCATCTTCAACAAACCAGTCCTGGAGCTAAAAATAAGACCCAGCATGCCTTAATGCATAAATCCCTGTGCAAAATGGGGAAAGGGTGACACAAAGTGACTGGTCTATGCCCTGAGAGTGAATGAGTGATCAGCAGAGGGCTAGAGACCAAACCTAATTTTTTTGTTTAAATTATGTGTATCTTGTGTGTGTGTCTGTATGAGTATATGCCACGTGTGTGCAAGTACCCATGGAGGCCAGAAGAGGGCACCAAATCTCTTCGAGCTGGAGTTATAGGTGGTTGTAAGCCACCTAATATGGGTGCCAGGAACAGAATGTAGGTCCTCTGAAGAGCACAAAACATTGCTAACCCCTGAGCCATCTCTTCAGTTCCCCAAACCTAAATCTTCTAATGTCAGCAGCTATATTACCTTTCAAAACTCCAATTTTACAGTCAAACAGTTTAACAAGGGCTTTGTTAGTTGGAAGGCAATTTAGAAGATATCAGATTCCTCTAGTACATCTCCAGCCTTGGACTCTAATGAGAATTTACCCAATTAAAATTTCAACATCAATCTAACCTAAGGGATGTTGGCTTTCAGGTTAGATGGAAAACATTTGATTGACTCAGGAGTTCCTGTCACAAGGAATAAGAGTCCTCTATAGCACAGGTGAGCTGTCCTCAACAGTGAGTAGGGTGCCAACGGGATCAAATCACCACCCTCACCAGATTCCAAGTTGAACTTCTGTGAGAACTGGGATTCCCTAGGCACTGATGGGCAAGCTACCGCCAAGATGATGTCATCTTCATTCTTGAGTAACTAGCAATTTAGTTAGATGAGGCTTCTCTGACCCAGTGAAGGGCAAGAACAGGTCAGGTAGACAGCACAGCACAATCCGAATGCAGCTAATGGGAAGCTGAGACCAGCCAGGCTTTTCTGCCTTAGGACACTGGCCTTGAAGTTACAGGTTTTAATTAAGAAACTACTAAACAATGGAAACAGGAAGGAGAATGGAGGAACTAAACACCCGCCTCTTCCTAAAGGACTCAGAGTTCTCTTCTAAAAAACAAAGAAGCAAAGCAAGGTAGACTTATAACCCAGTACTTGGGAAGCTGAGACAGGGGGATTGCAGCTCGAGGCCAGTCTAGGCTCCATAGAGAGACTCTATATGAAAAAGATACGAAGATGGAGAGATGGTTTAGATATCCAAGCCTAGTGACCTGAGTTTAATCCCCAGAAACCCATGTAAAGACTGAAGGAGAGAACCAACTCCACAATATTGTTCTTTGACCTCCAAATGTGCACCCACGTGTGCCATCCCCATCCCCATCACCATGCACACACGCAAAAATAAAAACTTCAAAAGAAAGAGGTAAATAAGTGACTGGAAAAAAGAAGGCAAGGAATGAAAAGATGAAACCGAGGATCAGGGGGGTGACTTGCTCTGCATCCCAAGAGATTAACAAGGCAACAAACGAGTGTTTGCTTTAGTAGCAGGCAGACAGGAATAGAAAGCAAAGGTCCACTAGTAACTTCCTGGGTATCCTTGGGTACCTGCTCGAGCTGGAAGACCTTTGATTGTAAAAACATGAATGGTATGTTGTGAGGGGTAAGTCAGATAACAATGTTACCCTAGGAATTAAATAAGAAGGCATCCATAAAGCCTCTAATATAGATGCAGGCATTTATAAGGGGCCAATATTATGTCAGCTCCTAAACCAAGGAAAAGGTTCACACAGTGCCTGGAATGTGGCAAGTGTTCAAAACTGGAGGTTGGCAATAGAAAGCTAAGGGTTACTCACACAGGGAATGTGGAATTTGATTGGCCTAACACAGAGTTCCAAGGCAGAAAGGAACTCAATAAAACAGAAGTCAGTAATGAAATCAAAAACTTTGACAGTAGCTGATCAATAAACATCTGTAGACTGGATGGATGAGACTCTAAAGAACCAGCCTGTATCTGACAGTCACAGTGTGGCTCTAAGCTGGGACTGGAGAAGTGGCTGTGTGCTTCACCAGCTCTCATAGGGCATCTGTGGCCTCAGTTTCTCATCTCAAAGGGATGGGACTAGAAGATCTATATTTCTATGATTCATTCAACAAAGGTGACAGGTGTCAGCAACTGATCTGATCACATACATGGATGTCTGTGTGTGTGTGTAGAATGTGTGCACACAAATTCTCTTCCTGCACACAAGCCCCATGGGGACCAAGAGAGGGAATGCCAGGAATTATCATCACCCTTTTTCTGTAACTACCCTTTGCCTTTAGTCACACTGGCAGGCACACAAGCCTGATTTTAATTAAGCAAAGCAGTGATTGCATCTGTCTGCTACAAAGCTTTGATCTCCCCATGGGGCACATTTCTGCACTGCTGCCCATGTTCCAAAGAGCCTGAAACACAAACCAGCAAGAGTCTTTGACAGTTCAGCCTTGACGAAGCTCCCCAGGTATGTGCAACAGTGGGGGACCATGAAGGTGCAGAAGCCATGAGGAGTATGGCAGAGAAAGAGCAGTGAAGGCTTGTATTGCAAAGCACCAGACCCAGAGCCAGGGAAGGCTTCTTCAGTTTGGAGAAGTCTTAAACATTGGCCCAGCAAGAGTCATGTAAATTGCAACCTAGTGCAATGAAATCTTGACAGAGAGAAAAGTGCTCTGCAGTGGGGAAATGGCTAAGTTCAAATTCAGGATTACTGAATGAACCTTTCCATAAGAGGAAAGTCTCAAAATCATGTCAGCAGGAGCTAAACATCATATTGGTTGGCATTTTTTTTTTAAGTCAAAGGTTTAATAGGAAAAAACCCTCCCTCTCTACATCACATCTCTTCCCCCACCTACTAAGGGCTCACTGACAGAACCATCAGGCTCAGTAAAAAGTGACAGCCCAAACCTAAATGAACAGGATGAGAATGTTCTGAGTAGGCATGCTAGGTCCTCCAAGAACTGCACACAAGCAAAGCAAAATTGGGCTGGAATCAAAGCAGGGCTCTGCCTTGGCAGCCACTGGCAAAATACAGCTTGTGGGACCCCAGAAGTAACACAGCTATGGATGCACCACACAGCATGGTTGAGCACAGAGGGTGAGGGCTGGGGGTGTGAAGAGGTAGTCCTTCTGTAGAGCACTCAAAAACATACTCTGAGGTTTCTGGATTGGATGCGCACGGTAGCAGTGCCTACTCCTACTGAGACGGAAGGGCATCTTTGGGGCTGGACTAGAAATGTAATGGAGAACAGGTGAGTGACATTTCAAAGGAGGCAGTGAGCTGGATATGGTGGGGGCATAGAATGTATGGGATTCAGAGAGAGAGATGGCCAGGCCTCATTTGGGAGGGGTTTAGAAAGTGGAAGCCTTGGACTACTTAGAGAAGATTTCCAAACCATCTTGCTAAACTCACATGACAAAAACATTCTATCAGAGACATCCTAGAGTACAGCTTTCACACCACCATTTCTGGATCCAAAACATTGGACTGATCCAGATGTGGAGGCACAGGTCTGTGATTCTAGGAATTGGTATCCTGAAGGCAAGAGGATCATGAGTTTGAGGCCAGCCTGGACTATATAGCAAGACTCTGTCTCAAAAATAACTGACTTTTCTTACTGTTCTTAGGCTAGACTCAGTTTTTGCTCCCTACAACATAAACATATGATGGCTCTCTCCCCTCATTCCTTTAAATCCTTCTTATTCAAAGGACAGCTCATTGCTAGGATGCTGCACATGGCATTTCCCCACATCTGGATGTTGTTCCCTGGGCTTATAGTTTTTCTTCATCTTTATCTACTGAAAAAAACGTTCTTTCCCTGACCTGCATTGCAAGTCCCCTACTTTATGACCAAGTGAATTTCCTAGGCACTGTGTACCTCCTGGGCCCTGTCACATTCTACCTTGGGTTCCAGCTCTTGATGTCTCTTGGTCTTTCCGATAGACTTTACATGTGTTGAGGGTAGAGAACATCTCTTGTTCATCTGCATATATTTCCACCACCATACAGGATGCCTCCCCTTCAATGGACGTGATTAGTATATGTTGAACAGTTTAGTTCTTAAAGGCACAGACTCTGGAGCCAGACTGTACATTTGAATTGTGACTCACCTTCTCACAGGGCATGTGATCTTTAGCAAGCTACCACATATGCAATAGGAAAACTGCCATACCTATATATGATGGGTCATTATGATGATTAGATTACTTAATTCATGGCAAGCACTTAGCGCAGTATCTGCTACATAATGCTTTAAAAAAGATTTATAGTCAGATTCTGCATTAGCCTCATGTATTTTCAGCCTTTCCAGGACAAGTTACAAGAAGCCAAGATACAGACTCAAAACACAAGTGAAAATGCTAAAAATGAGCAAGCTGCCTTGCAGCTGTGTGCAGACACACCTCCCTCTCAATGCCCTGCCACAGACAATTATAACATTCCCATCTTCAGCTTCCCTGAGGAAAACAAGAAAAGAATCTTTACTTTATATGAAAGAGAGGATAAAATGTTCTATTATAAAAAAGGCCAAATAAATCAATTCCAATAATAGCCTTTTAATCCCCTGATACCCAAGGAAGAGACAGAATGAACAATGCCAAGCATTCCAAGCCCAGCCATTACCAAGCAGCTTTCAGCAGAGGCTGACTAAGCCACCATCTTTTACCCACTAAACTCAGAGATGAGGTTTCCTGCTACCTTAAGGACATCTACTCTTGACTTTGCAAGCTCGGAATAGCAAGAGCATTGCACCTTAAAAACCTGTCCTCTCAAACCATCACCAATGGAAGCCCAAGGACCTGGACTTCCAAAACGCTCCTCTGCTTGGTTACAAATGACCATTCCATGCTATAAGCATAGGCTTTATGTGTATTTAACTGTGGTCCCATTAGCATTTAAAAGCACATAAACACAGCAAGAAGAAACCAAAGCAACCCAGAGTGCTTCTGTTCATGTGTAAAGGCATTTCCTTTCCATCTTTTACCATACCTAAACTTCCATTTGGAGTTTCATGTTGTTATAATATTGATATTCAACTATTCATAATTCTGTTCGCTGCTATTTAACATAAGCCTTTGTGTTTGAGCATTTGTGTGGCTGAGCATTCATGTGGCGGCTGGAGGACAACTTTGGGTATTATTCCTCAGGCACTGTCCACCTCTTTTTGTTTGTTTATTATTTATTTTTGGTCTTGTTTTGGGTTATTTTTGACATGGTCCCTCTCACTTACCTGGAACTGGACAAGTAGGTTAAGATGGCTTGCCAGTGAGCTGCAGTGGTCCACCTGTCTCTGCCTCCCCAGTGCTGGAATTACAAAGGTGTACTACCCTTAATTATTATTTGCTGAGGCAGATAATAATTCTTGTCCTGATTTTTTTAATGTGGGTACCAGAGATAAAAACTCAGATCCTCATCAACTGAGCTATCTCCCTAGCCCAACATAAGGCCTTTATGAAAATCACTGTAACTTTTTAAAACATCACCATTAATTATATGCCATTTTCTATTACATGGTCATATTACTACTCTAATCCTGTGCCAATTTTCAATCACTGCCTCTCAGCTTCACATCTAGGCCTTGTACTGATTTCTAATACTGGAGCTGGGCACTGTAAACTGCCCTACTCAGTGCAGTAACCACAGGGAGAATCAAATCAAATCGACAATCGATGTTATTTGACATCGATTAGGACAGTTACTATCAAATAAATAAATAAAATCAATGGGCCTGTGGTGCATGCTTTTAATCTCAGCACTAAGGAGGCAGAGGCAGGTGGAGCTTTCCAATTTCGAAGTCAGCCTGCTCTACATAGCAAGTTCCAGGCCTGTCAGAGCTACAAAGTAAAACCCTGTCTCAAAAAACATAAATAAATAAATAGATATATAGAGAGATGATAAATAAATGAATAAATAAATATATTAGTTTGTGGAGAAATTGAGAGCCTTGTGTTCTGTTGATGGGAAAGGTAAAATGGTACATGGGCTATAGAAAACACAGTGACATCTCAAAAAAATCAGGACAAGAATTATTATCTGCCTCAGCAACTCCACTTCTGAGTGTACATGCAGAAGAGCTGGAAGCATGGTCTTCAGGGTACACTGTGCACCCACACTCACAGCGGCATTGTTCACAACAGGCAAATGTGGAAGTTGATAGAAGCTACACACAGAATGTAGTATATAGACATTGGAAAACATTCACCCTTTAAAAGAAGAAACTTCTGGCCTATGCCACAGGATGAACAGGGGACACTATGCTAAGTGCAATAAACCAGGAACAACAACAAAAATCAAAACTGTATGACCTACTTATAAGAGACACCTAGAGAATTCAAATTCATAAAAATGACAAGGCTGGTCAGTGCCAAGATCTGGGAGGAGGGGAAGGAAGTGTTGTTTAATGGGTATAGCATCATATCTACAAGATGAAAAAGTTCTAGAGGTTGGTTGCTTACCAGCTACTGAAATGTACGCTTAAAATGGGTTAAGAGAGTAAATTTTAAGTTGTTTAGAAACAATAATATAATTTGACTGTCTTTAGCTTTTCTACTAGAAGGTGAATTGAATACATGCTTACATGGTATCTGCAATGGATGCACTGTCCTAGACATTTCCCCACTGCCAGCTGGCATGGCCTCAGGTCTTGTCAGTAGAGGGTACTGGAAGGATGCTGTGGGAAGAAGAGCTTCTCTTCCTGGTCCCAGCACTTTTGTTCTGGCTTTTATGGCACAACAGGCGACTTCCTGGCTAATGGTACAGCAGAGACCCATGGTGCATACCCCTCCATCCAGTTCTGTTGGAACCTCAGGGGATAGCTTCCTGTTTACCAGCCCTATCCCATGGCACCCTGGTGACTTCTCTATCATTGATGGGGGCACAGCCACTCAGTCTGCAAGGGGCCCTGAATGTCAGTTTTAGAGGATCTTCCTCCTTTCATCCTTCCTAGGATACTGTCCTTCAGCACCAGAGATAGAGGGTGTTCCCCTTGTGTGTTAGTCACTTTTCCATTACTGTGACAAAATACCTGGGATAATGTCATGGCTGGCTTCAGTTTCAACCTGACACACTTGGGAAGAGGGGACCTTAACTGGGGGATTTCCTCTATGAGATTGGCCTGTGGCCATGTCAGTGAGGTATTTTCTTGATTGCTAAGTGATCTGGGAGGGCTCAGTCCACTGTGGGTGGTACCACCTCTAAAAGGTTGTCCTGGGTTATATTAGAGAGCAGGCTGAGCCCAGGCCAGAGGAAGAAGCTGGTAAGTAGCATTCTTTCACGGTCTGTGCTTCAGTTCCTGCCCCCAGGTTCCTGCCCTGAGTTCCTGCCTGATTTTGCTCACAAATAGACTGTCACTTGGAAGTGTAAGATACAATAAACTCTTTCCTTCTCCCAATTTGTTTTTTATCAGACTGTTTTATCACAGCAATAGAGAAGCAAACTAGGATAGATAATCAACAATAATTCTTTTTGAGACAGAATCTTGCTATGTAGCTTGGACTGGTTTGGTACTCATTATGTAACCCAGGCTACATAGTCAATAATAATTATTTTTTGGTTTCAGAGGTTTGTGTCCACAGTCATTTGGGTCTGTTTTTTGGGCCTCTGGTGGCACAGTCAATCACAGTGGGAACACATGATGGAGGCTATCTGTTTGTGGTGTGGTGGAGGAATACAAAACACAGAGGAAAGGGCCAGGTCCCAATATCCCCTTCAAGGGTATGCCATATGAACAAACCTCCCTCCATCAGGATCAACTCCTGAAGGTTGACCATATACCAACAGAGTCACAGGCTGGCAGGTTTTTAGGAAACACTTCTAGACTGCAGCATCTTGCATGCTTTAAAGTTCTCTTTCACCCTTCTAGGTAGATCATTCTCATTTACTGGTTAATAAATTTTTATAGTAAACGTTCCTTCAAAGATGTACCTGAGTACATATGTAGAACCCAACACTGAGGAGGCTGAGGCAGTATCACAAGTTCCAGGTTAGCCCAGGCTACACAATGAATACTAAATGCCCTGAGCTACTTCATAAGACCCTGTGAATGTAAGGAAAGACGGGAGGGAGGGAGAGAGGGCCAGTTAAGGTCTGGACTCTATCAGATACAATTAAAAATGAGGAGAAATAAATTGCTGAAGGAGTATGAAACTTCAACTTCACACAGCTGTGATGTAACTCTCCTTTCTTGTCATTCTTTCCTCTCAGTTATTATCACTTCTTCCCTAATTTCAATTCCTCCAAAGTGACTATTTCTTTCATGGCCCAAGTACCACCCAGGGATTAGCATTCAGAGAACACTTTACAAAGTCAAATTAATGAGTCAAACAAGAGCTCCTGCAATTCCTTCCACAGAATTTAGTTTAGCTCTTATGCGAGTTTTCTAGTGGAGTCTTTAGGATCGTATTTTCTGCAGAGATCGTTTGACTTCTTCTTTCCCTACTTGTATCTCTTTTATTTTATTTTATTTTTTCTCTTGTCTTATTGCTCTAGCTAAGAGTTCAGCAGGGGAAATGCCACTTACAATAGCTTGGAAAAAAATTAAAAGGAATAAACCTAATCAAGGAGGTGAAAGATCTCTACAGTGATTTTTGTTGTTGATTTTTGTTGATCTTTTTAGACTGGGTCTCCCTATAACCCCAGCTGGAACACCTCAATCTCACAGAGATCTGCCTGCCTCTGTCTCCCAAGTGCTGGGATTAAAGGTGTACGCCACCACGCCTGGCCTTTAACTTTTTTTTAAGTGCACCCATGTAGTGCAATGCCCATGGACAGAAGAGGCCATCGGATCCTCTGGAACTGGAGTTAGAGACAGTTGTTAGCTGCCATGTGGGCACACTATCTGTCTCACTCCAGGATTCCTTCTCTCCCCTCCAGGCATCTTTCTAACAATACCTTATACACCAAGCCTTCCTTGGACTCTCAATCAGCAATTCCAGTTCCAGATACAGTATATACACATGGCTGAGTCTGGTTCCTTATTCTCACGCATGTTTAGCGTCCTTCCTAAGTCAGCGGCCAGGCCAGCTGCACACTCCTAGGGACACTCCTGAATAAACAGTGCCACCATTTCATCAGTCAGGATCGCTGCCCAGACTCCAACTTCCGCATTTAATAAAGGATTGCCTCTCCTGGGAAAATTTTAGCTTCATAATTTCCATGATTCCTTTTAGTAGATTCCAGTTCTCTGCACAAACTCTTTGTCCCTATCATGTTTCCTCATCACGATTGTGTTAAAGTCAATGTGTAAGAACTGTGAAGTATGGGGCTCACCTACAGTTTTGCTTCTTTGACTTGTTTGTTCTCTCATTTTCCATTGTCTGGTTCTACCCAACTCATCTGCTAACTGATGATGATGGTTGACAAACAGCACATATGAAAACTAGTAGCACCAATCTGAGACTTCTGGGTGATGCCATCTTCCTCTAGGGTGAACTTCTGCTTGCTTTAGGTAGGCAAGCGGGACTGAATAAAGAGCCTCCATCTCTTTGAGCTAACTAGAAGCTGTGTGGGCCTTGACAAGGGAAGTTCTCTTTCCAGTTTGTCCTTACTCCCAAGATAGGACCTCGTGTGAGTCCAAACTGAAAGCTTGGGAAATTCACCAGGGTTCCCCCTCAATTTGCACTGCCGTGGTTCTGACACAGATGAAAGCTCTGAGTACCCATTTAGCCTCTTCACTACCACATACACACACTGGGAATTACCTGGAGGGAAAGGGCTCACTTGACTGCACTGTCCTCCTGTGCAGGGCCTCAGCCTTCCTAGGTAACATCGCTACAACATCCTCTGAACAGAGTAAAAGATTGCCAGACACATGATAGGCATACATACATTTCTAGTGTTCCATGTGGAAGAATTATGATGATGCAAACTAGTCTAACAGAATCGAGAGAAATCTAATTAGGAATGGTTATTCCTAATGATGTCAGAAACTCACCTACATCTGTGCTTTTTCTCTTTTGAACTTCAAAACTCTTTCTCTGTGCTGCCCCTGGCTGTTTTCCAATTCATGGTCTCCTCAGAGGTTCCACACCGCCAACTCTATACTTTGCATTTTGGAGATTTCCAGTTGATCTCCTTCACAGTGACCTACTCTTCTTCAGTAACCTATTTTCTTTTAAGAAATGTCCCTCATCATAGCTAAGATTCTAAATATGCGCAGTTTCCATATTTTTTCAGATTGAACTATTGTTTCTCTTCCTTGGCTTTCAATTCTCCTTTGAAGGGTCTTCTGTGGGCCTCTCTCAATGGCAGATTCCCTTTAGTGCTCCAGGAAGTCTGTTTACAAATCTATCTTGCCAAGACTTTTCCTCATTTTGCCACTCCCTAGTAGCTAATGTCATAGTTGGGCCTTGTACTATAGGATATGAAACTCGAACAAGGTTCTAAAGTAGACTTTTGGGATCTTCTAGAATATGAGACAGTGAAACGCTAGATACTTAACTGTGCTACACAGTTCTTGTTCTGACTCTGGGCCACAGGATCCATGCCTGTTATCAAGTTTGACCAAAAATGACCTGGCTCCAGTCTACACAATTCCAACCCCAGCTCTAGCCATGAGTCTGGCTCTGGTCTCCTGCAATGTGCAAGGTGCACTGGAACCATTTTCTAGGGCAGACTTTGAAGCCTGGGCCATCAACCCCGTCTCCTCACCATTCCGGTCTCTAAGCCCATTTGATGTTTAGTTTATTATGAGGTTTTGCTTTTGTTTTTTAATTGTTCTTGTGTGCTCAGAAGAGAAGAAGGATGGTCTAAATGTGCTGACTTGACCACATCCCCAAGAATACTGCCAGGAAAGAATAACATGGCCCTTTTAAATATGAAAAAATTTTCATACTCAAAGAAAGTTATTATATTTTTCTAGCGAGAGATTAATGTATTAGTAGGCCTCAACAGAGAAAATGAAGATTTTCTCCATGATGTTACATATATATTCTCTGTGATGCTAAAAGTGAGAACTCAGAATGTTGATATAAAGGGTGATATGTCATAGTTTATGTACATATATATGTGTGTATATATATATGTATGTATACCTACCTATATGTATGTACATATGATTTTAATGTTTTAAACGCAGTTTCTATAATCATATATTCATTATCATCATCATCCAGGATGTTTTTCTTCTTGAACAAACAACCAGAAAGAAACTGAATATTATATTTTCAGGCAACATGAAGGCCTAGATAGTCTTTCCTGTCCCTCCCCCCAGACAAATTAGCCTTTGGGGAGTGGCGGTATGGTGGGGCGGGGAGAGAGCTAAAGCATATAAGGCATACTGGAGGGAGAAGGTTTAAGAACAGTGTAAAAGGCCTGTCATCAAAGGGCTATTAAAGAGCAGAGAATTTAAGAGCTCTTAGAAAGACACAGAGTGGTAATGGGGTATTTATCACTTATTCTCTAACTAGCAGCAGAGCTTAGGAAAGAAATATTGCCCAAAACCAGGAAAGTGAGCTGAATCAGCCTATGGGGGAAAGTAAATACAAATTGAATGTCTCTTATCCAAAATGCTTGCTTACATCCAGAAATGTTTCGGATTTGGAGATATTTACATAGACTTTATGAGCTAAATATCTTTAATCCATAAATTTCAAATCCAAAGTACTCTGAAATCTGAAACTTTTCTGTGTCATAGCTTCAGATTTCGGAACGTTTCAGAGCATTGTAGCTTAGGGATATACAATCTGTATTTATGAAAACTGGTGTTTAAGGTTAGTTATGGCTTCACTAGAACCTCCTAGTATGCCCAAATTTCATAGGTGGGTCTGTCAGTTTCCCAATGCTTACTTTACTATACCCTCAATGCACTTACGACTGTTTGCACATCACACTTCCTGACAGAATGCTTGATTTAGTGTTTAGATGCCCAGGGCCTGGCTCTAGAGCAGGTGCTCAGTAAACATTTAATTGAATATCTGATAAGAACAAAAATATTTTTATTTAGCTTCAGTTTCTCCATTACTTCCATAACATTCCTTATTTCTAAGACGAAAATGCACTTAATCAATTTTAATTTTAACCAAATTAAATTTTACAATACAGTATAACCTATTAATACTTGATAGCTGAAGCAGGGGGATCTCTTGGGTCTGTCCTGTCCCGATCAGCACCATCAGCAATCCAAGGGCAGAGAAGGTGGGAAAGGCAGAGAGCATGGAGGGGTTTTTGAGCTTCTCTGAGACTGCCTTCCAAAACCTCCACCCTTCCAAGTGAACGAAACTGCAGAGGTTTGTAAACTGGCATCTTTCTGCACTGGGTTCACTGGATCTGTGACTAAGGAATTGATAGGGGACAACTTTGACAGTCTGTGAGGCACCTGCTGGCACCTTGATCATCTTTGGAAGGGGAGTGGCTACATTCTTTAACACATCATGAGTAAAAGCACTCTCAGAACACCGACTACCTTAAGAGAGAAGCACTGTGAGTACTGTTCTACTCAGTTCACAGACACAAACTGAGGTTTCTGAGCGTAAACCAGGCCTTTAGAGATCAATAGGTACCTGTTGTGGTAGAGGATGCTGGATCTCTGGAGCAGAAGCCCTGAGCAGAGAGTGAAAGAGGTAGAGGCAGGGCACACTCTTCTCCTGAGCACTCAGGGTTTCTGTTAGTAGCAGTACTCTGAGCCTTTGGAGGAAAGGAGAGGGCTAAGCAAGGCTCATGGGGAGTGATCTCACAGGAAGGCTCCTGGTGAGAAAGGCCTGAAAGTTTTACAGACATTCATCACTGCAGGCTCAGGATTGGCCCAAAATTAAAAATTGTGAGTTTTAGAGGATTTGGGGAAAGGCAAGGTGGCAGGTGTCTCCTTCCAAATTGCTGACTCTCAGGCATATCTCTGAGAAGACAATCATTTCCAAAGGGAGACTAACTAGAACCTTCTATTTGGTGTAATGCTTCTTTTTCAGGGACTTGCTTCTTCCCTGTTTAAGGCTCTCCAGAGCTGGGTGTGATCCCAGTATTCAGGAGCTAAAGAGGAGGATCCCAAGTTCAAATTAGCTGGGGCTGCACAGTAAGACTCTGACGCAAACAGACACTCTCCTGGCCCTGCATTTACTACTGGAATTACTCTACAATAAAGCAGGAACACTTTGGACTGTAGCAACATCAGTCTTAGCCAAAGCAAGAGGGAAAAGTCTAATCAATGGCCATAGCAACAAGGCAGACAACACCTGAGCTCTCTACATCTCTCTTACTATCAGAGTCACTCTAGATTAAGTCAGTTTTAGCAGGTCCACAGCATTTCCTGTCTTCACGTTCAGTAAAGTTTTTAAGACTGTATTTCATTTTTCATTGGTTAAAGCCAAGCTTTCTGTCAGAAAGATAATCCTTCTTCCTATCACAGTTCCTGGCTTCCAACATGGTGTATATTTTTCTGTTTGCCTTTTTCCTGGATTCCCATGGTTCCAGTTTTAGGACTGTATATGTAAGGAACTGTATATGTAAGGAAGAATGTATGACTGCCAGACGCAGGAAGAAACTACTAAAACACATTCCAATCCTGAAAAAAAATCAGAGCTCTGCATTTAGAAACAGGCAATAAATATGTTTTGAATGGGTGAAGAGTCTCAAAAAAATCAATTGTGCCCAGCATGGGGTACACAAAGGACAGCTGTTTGAGCTACTCTGGAGGCTGAGGTAGTTACTGGACAAAGGAGGGTGGAGAGAAGGAGAGAGACAGGTAAGGAGGAAGACAGGGGGAGGGGGGAAGGAGAGAGGGAGGGAGCTGACAAGTGGGAGGGAGACAGGGAGGAAGGGAGGTGGGAGGGAAGGAGACAGGTAGGGGGAAGATCGGCAAGGAGGAAGGGGATGAATCTTTGCCTTGTGTCTGAGTCCTACCTACAAACACCCCAGGTGCTACCACCCATCTTGTGAACTGAAACAGTTCCACCCTTTCTTTTATTCCCCCACACACACTCTGAATGAAGTGTGAGGATGGCAAAGATTGTTAATTGCAAGTTAATGATGCTACAGTCTTTAAACCTGTGAATGAAAACTGCCATCTACTACAAATTAAACTCATTATTTACATGCACTTTCTAAAAGTGAACTGGAAATTGCCCTTAGTGAGTAAGTGTGGCAGAAAACACATTCCTCCAAGGTACCCAGGCAAACATGAGGGATGTTGTTTGGATTCAGAACAAATGTTACGCATAGTATGTTACTGCATATAGCACTGAAATATTTGTCTGATCTTGTCATCCTCAGCGTCTTTAGCCTTTTTCTTCCAAGCCAGCTGTGGGTAGGGGTAGCAAGTATTTGGAACAGCAGGATGTGTGATTTGATATTTTATTAATTTCCTATAATCCATCTACAAAACTGATACTATTAAAACAAATGAATTTAACAACAGATGAGTCAAAAAAGAAATCTTTTATATAAACAATTATAAGTAAAATTGGGATTTCTTTTTTTCCTCACATCTCTGAACTACTGTTTAATTGGGCCCTGAGTGTCACCTTCAACTCCCTGAAATTTTTTCATACTCATCCCTGGCACCCCATTCTCTCCAGACCTTCCCAATATCCAGTTCCACTTGGCCCCAGAAGTCCTCTTGGCTGCCTCTCTTACTGCAGCCCATCCCTACTTTCAGTTTCCAATATAAAATCTACTCTGTGACTGCTTTCAAATCAACACAGAGAGATTCTTTACTGTTTTTCTGTCCTCTACTGAGTTTCTCTGTTTATTTTCAATACAGCCCCCTCCCCAAAGAAAAGGTTGAGGGGAAGAGAAGTATGGGTTGGGGTAAGGAGGCACCCTTCAATTTCTACCTCAAAGTTGAGAGGAAAAGAAGCCCTAAGTAGATGCTCCCCATTCTAAATAATGTGGGATTTGTTTGATTTTTCATTTAAATCATGTGTGTATGGGGAAAAAACACAACAGTCTTGTATAAAATTTGAGTCTTTTCTTATTTTCTTTATGTTGTTGGTTTGGTTTTGAGAAATGGTCTCATGTAGTTCTGGCCTGTCTTGAACTTACTATGTAACCTGGGCTGGCCTTAAATCTTTGATCTTCCTGCCTCTACTTCCAAGGTACTTAGGTTACAGGACTGTACCACAAAGCTGGCTTTCAGAATCATCTTCTCAAAGATTCCAGATACCTATACTCAACATCCTGAGTAAAATGTTTAAAAGTCTTTGAACAAAAGACTAAGGTGGTCTGGTGGCCATACGTGTACCGAAGTAAAAACTCGTGACAACTGGTGAAGGGATAGTGTGAGCTACGAGAAAATTCCTGTAACAACACTACGCCTATTTTCTTGCATTCCTGATGACCAAATCAGCACAGATGACCTTAACCTTGCTCTAAAGAAGTAAAGCGATCCATGCTAAAAAGTATATTATGTATGTATGTATGTATGTATGTATGTATGTATGTATGTGTGTGTTTGATATGTCTGTCCTGTAGCCTAGGCTAGCTTCAAATTCACAGCCTTCCTCCTCAACCTCTCAAGTGATGGGACTCTGGGCAGGCATCACACTCTGACCTATCTTTTTAATTTTAAATTTAAAAATAATGAAGGGTTTCTCCAATGTGTATTCAAGGACATGTATACCATCCACCAGATATACTGTATATTGCCAAGCTATATACTCTTTAAGTTTAACCGCATTCAGTCAGAATGTGAAGCTAAAACTTGATGCGCTTTAAAAAACAATTTGATAAGACCTAACAAAATTGGCATAACCAGTTGTGGAGACAGCTCAGTCAGCAAACTGCTTGCTGCATAAGTATGGGGACCTGAGTTGAATCCCCAGAACTTACATTTAAAAAGTTTGAAGTGGTGGCATGTGCCTTTCCCAGCACTGGGAAAGCAGAGTCAGGCAGATGCCTGCAGCTCACTGACCAGCTGGCCTGGCCAAGAGCTCCAGGTCAATGAGAAAGCCTGTCTCAAAAACAAAGATGGATAGCTTCTAAGAAACCATACATGAAGTTCTCTTGCCCCCACACATGTGTACCCCTCACATATACACATGCACATACACATACACAAGAATGGCACAGTCTCCCATTATACTATTCCATAGCACAGAAGAAGGCCTGTGAAAATACAAAGAGCAACAAAGACAAGAGCATACTCACTGGAACATTTTTATAATGGCAAAGTTTTTTTTTTAAATACAAATATTCAGTAGGAGAATGATTAGATAAATTATAATTTTATCTATACATCAGAATACTACAAAACCATTACAAAAGAATGGGGCACCTGTATGTATTAACATGAAAGATTATCTATGATTCATCACTTAGTAAAGAGAAATAAAGCTATAAATATGTATATTTTGTTTTTAAAATTAGCAACTGACATTAAATCTCCATGTTCCAAACACTATGTTAAAATATCAATGTGAGTTTTAAGCTCAATAATTTAACAGTGCTAAGCTATTTAATGTTCTCCATTTGAAAATTAGGGAAAGTGAGTCATCCCATATAGTCCAGAGACCCAGATTACTGTATCTCTCAACTCTCATCAGAGAAGCATCCTCATATCCTCATGCAGCAGAGTGACCAGCACAGAGACTCACAAGTGGCCGATATGCAGAAAGTAAGAGACTACAGAGTGCTTATCCCTGAATATGCCACCTACATCAAACCTCTGCCTCCCAAGGCTCAGGGATCATTGCAGAAGGCGGGCAGAAAGATTGTAAGAGCCAGAGGTGGTGAATGCCCACAAGGAAACAGAGTTTTACAGAAAGCTGGGCAGTTACTAATATGAACTCATAGCAATGGTGACAGCACATGACCCCACATAAGCTGAAGCCAGACAAAATCACAGCATAGAGGTGGGTAAGAAGGCCTAAACTGTCCGAGGAACTATTGGCAACTCATAGCTACTGGGAGAGGGATAGTCTGTTTTCTTAAAGGCCATGATGCTTGGTAAGTTAACGAGGCTACAGTGGTTGGACCCACTAAAGGGCATTTGGGGATACAGATCTGACTTGATAAGCCATAATATAGATATAAATTATAGATTATACACACACACATATATATATATGTGCATGTTAGAGTAAATGAAATCCAGCAGAGGCTAGTAAGGGGTGTGCAGAAGGGGAAAGGATCTAAATATGATCAAAAATTCAATAAAAAAGAAAATTATGGAAAATGAGCCTTGGAGAGGTTTCATAATTTTCAACCAGGTCAAGAAGCCAATGAACTGTGGAACCAGACTTTGAATTGAGGGGAGAGAGGGGGCTTTTACTGTGAATTCCCAAATAGGTTAACACCATGCAGTTAACTTAACCACCACCTAGGGAGGGGTTTGCTTTTGTTTTATTTTTGTTTTAGGATAGAACCCTGATCACTAATTAACCTATTTTAGATAATAAGACTTATTGTCTGATAGATGTATTTAAATAAAGGATCACACCAGTGCCCCCCACCCTGCCCTCACAGTAGCCCAAACATTCCAGAAGCATTTGTTAAAGAACACCAGTACTCCTGTGTAAAATAACATGGCACCTTGGGATGAGGCCATGGGGAATGGGTAAGTTTGCTTGATGAAGGAGACAAAGTGTGGAAATTTACAGTCAGATGGAAAGCTACAGGTAGAGTAACACAGAGGGCCTAGGAAGGGCCTGTCTGATGGTCCTCAAAGAGCCATGGGTCCTACATCCACTCAGGATATGTGTTCCCTAGCTACTGCCTGGTCACCTCTACCTCATTATAGCGTTTGATATCTGGGGCAGATCCTTCACTGGTGCATGGCACCTGGCAAAGACCTCAGATCCTAGAGAACAGAGGGGAGAGTCTCTGCTGAAGAAGAAACTTCCAGCCCTACAGTATCCCTCACCCATATCCACATGTACAAAACAAGTTCTTTCACTTCATGTGTCAATATTTACACTTTCCTGGGGGATGAGCAAATAAAGTCTGTTTCCTAAAAGGTAAAGTTACAGGCAACATTTTTCTAAGCCATCAATCTTTCCCTCCAGCAGTGGAGAGATCAGTCCAAGTCAAGGGAATCATAGACCAGAGCACCCGGTGAGTCCTCCTAGGAGGGTTGCTTCTGAGACGGCAGGCAGGAGGTATGCAGGGTTCTCTTAGCACTCAATGCTTCCCACAGGGCAGCAAGCTGCTCTCCAAACTAACACTGGCCAGCAGTTGTGCCAACTAATGACTGTACCCTACCCATTTCTGTGATGATGCCTGCAGTAGTACCCCTTTGTAAAGAAAAGGGGGCCTATGAGATGGCTCAGTGGGCAAGAGCACTTTCTGCTACTATTCCTGATGACCTGAGTTCCATCCCCAGGACCCACGATGGAAAGGAAGAACTTATTTCACAATTTGTCCTCTGACCTCCACATATACTATGACATGTAGGTATATTCTCTCTCTCTCTCTCTCTCTCTCTCTCTCTCTCTCTTTCTCTCTCTCTCTCTCTCGCAAATAAATAAATGTAAACTAATTTATTTTGAAAAAAATGATGTTTTTTGGAGAAAGGAATGTCAGGGAAGGAAAGGGGAAAAGAAACAAAAGGAGGAATCAGTGAGGGCCCCGGTCCATAGCGCCATGGTAGGAAAAGGGACAACTGCTACTGACAAAAGCGGAAGTACCCAACTTCCAGGGCCTGAGATGAAAGGAAGACAGAGCCAAGACCTAATCTAAGACCTAAAAAGGCACTGGGGGGTATAAGTCTGACTCTTCATATCCCAAGGCAACTGCTACCAACAATTTTGCCAAGCACCGATGGACTAACAAGAGAACCAGCTGCTGCCCAGAGCTCCTGGCATCGATCACAATGGTAGGTGAGTGTTCTCACCCCCATTTTACTACAGGTAGGGCTGGAAAGCGAAGGAGCAGGTGAGGCTTTGCCCCGGGCTTAGTGGTTAACGTCCTAAGACAGCTCAAAACCTATAACTGAAATGCTGATCCTAGGTGCAGACATCAACATATGCTCCGCAGATACCAAGCCAGGCAGGGACAGAGACAAGACATCTCTGAGGAGCTGAAGAAGCAAGTTGGAAGCTGCAGCACCCAGAGCTACATCCATTTTCTGCCAGAGGAAGTGTGTGGCAGCAGCCTCAAGTGCCAGTGGACAGGGCTGGAAGAGACAGTGTGCTCTAGACAGACAATCTTGACATGTCTACTTCCTTCAAGACTGGATTCCTGGAAGAGAGGCAGGCACTCAGCAAGGAAGACCAGCCTTGGATGGGTGTGATCACTTCTCTAAGACCAATAAGTCTGTCATCGGTCCTGAATATACTCTCACAGATGTGCACATGATAACTGCAGGACTCGGCCCTGGAGGAGGGTGGGAAGGGAGTAATAGTAGAATGGAAGTCATAGCTACCATCGTTATTCAAAATCCTTACTGTGATTGCTAACGGCGTAACCAAAGGGGCTTGGTTTGCAGTAGGTAACAAGGCTCAAAGCACTATCATCACAGTAGTATATTCATTAGTTTGACCTTTATTTGAGGCAGAGTCATGGGAATACTCAGCAAGGTCAAGTGACTTTGCACCCACCTAGCACAAGATCTTAAGTCTGTCATTTCCCCTACTGCAGTGTCTTTCATATCTGACACGTTCTGACACTGCTGCAAACAGAATCTTCTCTGGAAGATTTTAAACCAGCCAAAAAAGAAAAATGCTCTAATGGACTCAGAGGTGCTGGGATTCCCAATTATGGAGCAGGCCACATTTTCAAATCTCAACTCAGCCACTTACTAGTTGTGATTCTTTGAGGAAGCTGATGGATCATTCTAAGATTCAGTCTATTCATCTCTATTGTGGTTTGAATACAGATGTCCCCCATTGGCTCATGTGTTTGAAAACATGGTTCCAAGGCGGTGGTGATGTTTTAGAAGACTGCAGACCCTTTAAGAGGTAGAGTCTTGCAAGAGGAAAGTCACTGGGGTTTAACAGCCTTTCCCCACTTCCTGTCCATTCTCTGCTTTCTGATTGCCAACAGTGTGACCAGCTGTCTCATGCTCCTGCCACCACAATAGACTATTTCTTCTATAGCCAGAAAGAACAATAAGTAACTTTTCTCCCTTACATTTCTTTGGTCAGGTATTTTGTCACAGCAATGAGAAAAGTAAAAACACAATCTCTAACAAGAAGACTAACACTGCCTCCCTTATGGCTGTTTATAAGAAACAAGCTCATGGAAAGTTCCCAGGAGCTTGAAACACAACAGCAACTATGTATTAGTCCTACTGTCTTTTCAAGAGTGAGAAGGAAGCTGACAGCATTCAGCAAGCCAGGCAGCAGAGCAGCCAAAGGCTCATACAGAAACCAACTTTGGGGCTAGAGAGATGGCTTAGTGTTTAAGAGCACTGATTGTTCTTGCAGAAGACCTGGGTTCAAATCCCAACACCCACAGGGTGGCTAACAACCATCCATAACTCCAGTTCCAGGGAATCCAACACCCTCTTCTGTCCTCTGAAGGCCCTACATGACAAGGCTGCACTTACATGCAGGCCATACACATAAAATAAAAATAAGTAAATCAAAAAAAAGAAGAAAGAAAGAAAAGAAACCAACATTGGCCAATACATACAGAAATGTACGGAAAAGAGGCAAAGATACATGGAAAGGTGTGCAAATGAGTTATATCCACAGGGTTAAAGTGGAGGTTGTGCCCTTCATTCTAGCACCAGTGAGTCAGCACCACAGGCTCCCTTTGCCTCGTTGGCACCAGTGATAAATTAGGACACCTGTCCTCATGAGATTGCCTGAGTGACTGACAGAAGCTGACAGCATGGGGGTCAGGACCCAAATGGGAAGAGCATGGTACAGCAAAAACAGCACCAAACTGGAGTCAGAGGAGTTTGAGTCTTCCTAAGTTTGCCTCAGTCTCAGTTTCTTCATCTAAAGGAGATAAAACATAGACATGATCAGGCTGGAGAGATGGCTCAGTAATTAAGAGCACCTACTGCTCTTGCAGAGGACCCAGATTCAGTTTCAAGCACCCACATGGCAGCCAGAACCCATTGTTAATTCCAGTTCCAGGGAATCCAACGCCCTCTTCTGGCCTCCATGGGCATTGCATGACATGGGTATACTCAATACATACAGGCAAAACACTCATACATATAAAATAATGACTAAATAAAACATTTTTAAAAAGTATAGACATACTGAGTTGAGCCACCACACAGAAAGCACCAAATATACACCAACTCCCTTCTTCTGGGTGAGTCACTTGGGAGCTTTCCATAAATAGCAAACAAAGGTTGATGACAAAGGACCTCTAGAGATGATAACAATCACCAGCAATAACACTTGTAGATGTGCCAATCTCTCCTTTAAATATGCCACATGTTAACTCAATTCTACCATAACCACAAACTTACACTGTTATCCAGACTTACCTATTTGAGAGAAAAAGAATCTCAAGTACACAGCAGTCCAAAAACTTGTTCAGGGTGAGCTAGTAATGGTAATGCCAAGATCTGAACTCGGGCTCCTGGGCCTCATGGCCAAAGTTCTCTTAATATTCTCATTAAAACAGACTTATTTTTAATAAAATTTTTTCTCATGGATTTATTTCATGGCACTCCCACAATTACAATAGGCTTTTCATGTTGTCTACTAACAAACACGTGTTTATATCATCATTTGACAAGTGAATAAAGCACAGGGGTTAAACAACTCACCTAAAGTACATAATAGATTAAGTGGCAAAAATAAGACTTAAATAAAAATTCAAGTCACCAAAATTCCAACTGTAAGATAGGAAACACATATTGAGCATTGAGCACAGATAAAATCAACTTCAGTCAAACTTGGTAGCACGCCCCTAGAGCTCCAAAATACTCCGGAGGCTGAGGCAGGAGGATCATGAGTTCAAAGTCAGCCTTGATAACATAGTAAGTCCCTATCTCTAAAAGTAAAAAAAAAACTCAGGAACTCAACTTCATCGATACTTCTCCCCTCAGCAGCATCTATTCCTGCTGCTTTGACCAGGGCAGAGTTAAACTTGCAAAGATCCTGAGCGAGGCCCTCAGCCCTGTCTTAGGGTTCCTTCTGTCATGGCATTTTTGTGGGAAGGTTTGTCTTATAGCAAGTGAACCCAGCATACAACAGCCAGGGGAGACATCCAGCAGAGAAGAGAGAATGAATAAGACGCTGGTGGCTCAGGACGGTAAGCCTCTAATGAGCAAGCAACCTGAGAAGGCATTTGGAGAATGAGCACAGGGTACAGGAAAAGGAATGTAAACAAACGTCAGCAGACTCAGGAGTGATGATGAGAGAAGGGCAGTTGGAGAATGAAACGAAAGTATGCATGAGAGGCTCTGCACCAGCTCTTCTTACCGCCCCATACAGGCAAACACACCAGAAGCTGGACACACACTAGGGATTGTCAGAGAGTAGCATGTTACAGTAACAGAATGAACATGTGTGTGAGAAAGGATTGATGGAAATTCTCCAAAATGCTATCAAAATAAAGACAGTAAGGATGTGAGTTACCATTTTTCCTTTCCTCTGCTTTCTAAACATTCACAAAGGTTACAGTAGTTTATAATAATAGAATATATATTACTGAAATTATTCTTGTTTGAGCCTAGTCGGAGGAGTCAGGGTATCCTGTATGTGTGAAGAGCCCATCTGTCAAAAGAAGACCATCTAGATGATGGATTTGAGAACGTATTTGAAGAATCTCTCTTGAGAACCAAGAGTTCAGTCCTCAAGCGTGGGCCAGGCAGCATAAAACAGTGTCTGCCCCTTGGCCTGTCATCTTGTTGGTGTCCAGATTCTCACATTTACATCTTAGGGAAAGACCAAAAAGCAGAGTGTCTGAAAGCTACAGGCAACAATAGCAGGACTCAAGAAATGATCCTAGCCCAGTTCTGCAGGTTAAGGTCACACCATTTCAACAGTAGGCATAGCTAATGTCCTAGCCAGGCAGTTTCAAACAGTGTAACAGCAGGGTCACAAGCAAAGCACCAGGCCCAGCTCTGGCAAGTATCAGAGAATGTCAGTCCAAGCCTTCAGGGAGGTACACCCTGGGATTTTTTGAGTTCTGGATCTAAGAGTTTGTAGCAGGCATCACAGATGAAGGCATCCTAGACATTTTGTGGTCTTTAGAGGAAAGTAGCCTTGAGGTTATCTTCCAGGGAGCTCAAGAATTCTTGGAGAAATTGTAAGAAAAATATAACATAGAGGACAGGGGCAAAATCAGAATAATAATGGTTATTATTAAAGTTGTTCTATTCTTTGCAGTCCATCACTGACATGACCTGATGGGGGCAGGGAGGGGAGTGACATTTTCCAAAAGTTTTAAGAATTCATTAATAACAATGGTGAATTAGTAACTCAAAGCAACTATAAAATGCAAGAGAACTAAGCCAATCTGAACATACAGACAGACATCCCATGGGGTGTCAGCCATTCTTCATGGAAGAAAACAGATAATTCAGATATGAAAATTAAGCAACATAACAGCTCAAGGTAAGGTGTTTTTATGAACAGAAACCAAAACATCCAATCTAAGAGGGAAGGTCAAGGAATGTGCAGTACCTGATGACGAAAGGGATATTTCACAGAATCAAAGAGATCAGCACATTGGCAGGAAGTGGAGGTCATTCAGCTTTCTGAAGGTCATCAGATAAGAGTAACACTGAGAATTATCCGAACAGAAGACAAATTATTAAACCAAATCAAAATCTAGAAGCAAAGTGGCTCCTCCATCTTCTTGTTCACATGATGTTTTATTCCTGCCTCAGGTACAGCAATTACTGCTCTGCAGAGTCTTTCCTTTTCTCTCCAGCCAGACTGAGAGCTTGGAGAGCACCGTGTTCGTACTCACCTCTCTGGCACTAGCACAGTGCCTGGAAAAAGATACATATTACACTGGCGATAGGTGGATGGATAGATGGATGGACAGGCAGATGGATGGGCGGATGGATGATTATCTTAGCAAATGAGCACATTAAAGCAACAAATATAAATGGCTATAAGCCATGAGAACAGGAACTCTGAACCCACAAGGCACACCAAAGAAGACATGTTCACTTGGTATTTAACTGAATTCCATTTTATGTGTTCTTTGATAGTTCTATACACAGAGGTCATGTCTCCACTAAGAAGTCTTAGGTCCTTGAGGGCAAAGACTACAAACTTCTACTTCTGTGTCCCCATTATAGTGGCTGGCACAGCACTAGATCTGGGGACTTAAATAAATATTCATTAAATAGGCTTGAATAACGAAGATGAGAGGAAACAAGTAAAGTTACTTCTGGCGGGCGAGACTCTTCCATTTCAATTTACAGGAGAAATGAGCTGGCTATTTATCAGGGTCCACGGAGACAGGCATTCCTCCGGACAAAGCAGCCTTTGAGAACTACATGAGTGGCAGTGCCTTCTCCAGAGTTCCAGGCTTGGTATTTCCAAAGCAGAGCTAAGGGTCAATAGGAAAATCCACTGGCATGGGCACATGCCAGGGAGGTTGGCACAGCACCTGCCTGAGCTGGGACTGACTCCAGGCAGCCTGACCAAAGTCAAGAAAGCTCATAACTCATCCAGAGGAGAACTTAAAAGCTATCCAATTAGCTGGATATGACTTCAGACTGGGCAAGCAGATGTCAATCAGGATTCAACAGTGAGGCCAGGAAGAAAGTTGGTACATCCTTCTTTCTGCAAAGCACGGTCCAGGTGAAGGAAGGAGGTCTCTCTCTACTTCCTGCATCTGGCAATTTCAGTCTCTAGCAAAGTTGTCAGCAAAATTGCCTGCACAGGGTCAATGGGAGGAGACTCTCCTGTGATACAAAAATTCCCTGACCAGGCAGTACTTGGTATGACTACCACTGAATTAAAGGGGCAAAGCAAAGAAGCTAATAATAATTAGAGAAAGAAAGGCTCTGAGGCAGGAAATGCAGTCAGTTATTATGTCTGGAAGTGTGAATGAGTTGCCAGCCTATTTAAATACATATGGACTAAGGAAGAGGTCATGATCACACGTTCATTTCCTTTCTAAGGAAATGGGCCAGGGTTTTCAGGATATCTAGGATTCCATAACTGTATATAGCTTCCTCCAGACTAGGGTGGGCAGCCAGACCTGCTGTGATTTTCCAGAAATGTCCTCTACTGGCTTTGCTTAGACACTACTCTTTCCCCAGTTCTCCACCCATGGTTAGCGCTCCTGTACTGTTCTGCTTCACAAAAATTCAAGCTTTCACAGTTACCTCTGTCTCACCTTGTATCTCTCTGTTTCACTATCACCACCAAATGCACACCTCTTACCAGATTCAGGGGAGGAGAAGTGGTAGCCAAGGATTATATATTGCCCATCCCAAACCTGTTTCTTAGAGATTCCCAATCTTTGCCAGTGAGGATTTGGGTGAGGGGGGTATAGATGTATAGAAGTGGTCTGTTTCTTGTGAATGAGGCAAGCCCACTTTGCTCACCACCACATCCCAATATTTAGCACAGATGCAAAATGTGTACTGTCGCCTGAATTAAAAGGTAAACTGACCATTAAGTGTAACAGGTGGAACCCACAGGAGCCCTGCTCAGACCTTTGCCAGTCAAGCAGCCCCTACCTCTCTGTATGGTTAGGAACACTGTGATGGTTGACACAGTCTAGAATACCTAAGAGATGGGCTTCCAGGCATGCCTGTGGGAGGGAGACTGTCTTGATTACATTAGTAGAGGAGGGTGTGACCATTCCATTCTCAGGGGATTCTGAGCTGTGTGAGAGTGGAGAAAGCCAGTGAAGCATTAGCGTGCACTCATTCATTTCTCTCTTCTGACTGCGGACATAATGTGAGCAGCTGCTTCAAGCTCTGGCTACTGTGACTTCTCTGCCATGATGTACTGGAACTTGGAATTATAAGCCAAATAAAAATTTTAAGCCAAAATTATAAGCCAAATAAAAGTTGTTCTTCTCGTGGTATTTTACCACTGCCTCAGTAAATAAAACTAAGACAAACACCTTAACAGCCTGTGGCAAAGGCTAGCAGAGGAGCTGTCTCACCTTTCACTGTCCCTTCAAATATAAAATGAAGACTACAAGGAAGGGTGACTCCACAACACAAAGCTTCTCCTTCCACAGTCTGCCCACCTGTTGAACAGCAACCAGAGGTAAGGAGCCAGGCTGACAAGTCTTTGGACCTCATTCCAACTATTTCATCTTTTGAAGTCTCTGTGTTTCTTTCTGTAAAACCATCTTTTGGAGGAGAGAGGCTACAAATACTGACCTAAAACATAAACTACTCCTGGAGGTCAAGGGTAACTCAGGGCAAGGCACTCTTAATTTAGCTGGTCCCCTTGATGGCAGGACATATTGAAAGCTCATGTTAGTCTTCTTCAACAAGGAAACGGTGAGCTATTTGTGGACAATGGCACCACACGGAGAGGAAGGAAAGTAGTTTCCCAAATACTGAGGAAAAATGCAAAAGGAAGAAAGAAACCCAAGAATTCAAACAGGAAGAACCTCAATGGGTTTGATTTGTTATTTTATGTGTATAAGTGTTTGGCCTGCATGTATGCAAGTGCACCTGTGTTATGTGATGCCTGTTAAGGCCAGAAGTGGGTGTCATATCCCCTGGAACTGGAGTTATGAATGATTATTAGCTGCCATGTGGGAAAGTAAACAGCAGATCCCAATTTTATCTAAAGGAATATTGACAACTGATTGCTGCTAGATGAGGAATAGCTGACCTTCCTAAAACAAAGACCTCTAGATAGGCTGACTAGATTCACCAGATGGACAAGTAGTGGGGAATGGCTGGGGTGACAACAACACAGCAGACAGTAGCAGGGATATCAGAGTATAAGGGCTCAAGTGGGGGTAGGGAGGCTATGGGAGGGTGCCATCTGGGAAGTGGGTGTATAGTTGAATAAGATGGTTTGGGATGTTCTGTGTGATATACACACACAAAAATCAACAAATTTTTAATGCTAATAATTGATCCCATATGCTGTGTTGTGATTGGACTATTACCCTTATATTAAGTTGTGCCTTCCTGCAATAAAGCAGATCTATGTCACTGAACCTGGTCTCCTGTGTCTGAATGTGACTCCACTGACACAGTCTCCTCACCAGCCCTGGGGTCCAAGACCGAGTAGAAGCAGCAACTACAGAAGGTGGCACCGGGCAAGCAGAAGAGCGGCCTCAGCACCAGGCGAGCAGAAGAGCGGCCTCAGCCCAGGGCAAGCAGAGGAGCAGTCTCGACACCCATGAGAACAAAGGAGCAGCACCCACGAGAACGGAGGAGTGGCTGCCGCTGAAGGTGACCA